>NC_135494.1:23369523-23704523 GCF_052094955.1 Ictidomys tridecemlineatus
ATGTTTTCTTTTGTAGGTGTTAGGTAAGAGTTCAACTTCATTCTTTTGCATGTGTATGTCCAGTTTTCCCCAAAATGATGTGCTGAAAAGACTGTTCTTTTCCTCACTGGATGGTTTTGTGTCCCTAATCAAGAGTCATTTGACCACATACACCAGGGCTTACTTCTGGGCATTCTATTCTGTCCCTTTGGTCTCGGTTTGGCTTCCTGTCAACTCCGCCCAAGGAGCTGAGGCCACACAGTGGGCACTGCGGGCCAGCCTTGTGACTGGAGCATGATGTGGGCTCTGAGGCGCAGGCCAGCATTCTGTCAGGTTTCCACCCTTAACACACTGAGGAGACTGAAGTACTTTCTCATACAGCCTGTATTGCCAGAGGTATGTGAGGCCAGGCCACATCCTCTGAGTGGGGTCTCACAGGCGCCCATAAATGCATGGGCTGAGCCTTGCTCCTTCCTGGAGGCCTGGGGCTGCCCCTGCAGGTGGAGGTAACAGCTTTCCAACCTGCCCAGGGTCCTTGATGGGCTTGGAGCGGTTCACCTTCCCTTCCGTCCTCTGCTGACATTAAGAGCCCTTGGGATTCCATGGGGCCAACCCAGGTCATCTAGGGTGACCTCCCTATTTTTAAAGTCACTTGATTAGGAACCTGAATTACATTTGTAAACTCCTCATTTGTCTGAAAAGAAATAGATTATACACTTCCAGGGATAAGGGATAGAATCCTTGGGGCTGTAATTCTGCCCATCTTTCTCTCTCTGACCTTGACCTTGCCAACCATCAGGACCTAGCAGATTCCTGCTGAACCATCCAGAAGGACAGTATGTGCCTACAAACCAACCAGCAGACAGACAGACAGACAAAGCAGCTGTCTCCTGACAGAGCATCGCTCAGAGAGGGAAAAGACGGACTTGCTGTTTAATCATATTTATTGTACAAGCATTGAAGGATATAAAATTTGACAGTAATGGTAGCCTAAATTTAGATGGGTTCTTTTAAAATGGAAAGCTACGAGAGGTATTTCTAGATATTCTGCTCTTAAGTATTGAAACCCACTTTCTATTCTGGAATCTTCTCTGAGTCTTGATTTAAGGGCCTGCTCTGTCTTTGGGGGGGAGCCGTGGTGGGTTCTCCCAAGCACGCTTGTCGTCATTTGGCCGCAGGAAACAGGAGAGGCAGGTGAACAGCAGTTGGCATCGCCGTACACTCCACGTGCCAGTTCTCCGTCTGTGTGGATGCTGCAGGGGAGGAAAACCTGTGTTTCTTTCTGGCGTCCTGTTTGTTATGGATCTGCCTGGTTCCTGGGGCTGAAGTGATTGAGCCAATGCTGCTCTGAGCAGAAAGCCCTTCCAGAGTGCGGGCAGGGCTCTCCCTGCACAAGTCCCTGAAGTGCTTGTGGAAGGGGAAGGCATCTGTCATGGAGTGATGGGCAGGACCCTCAGTGTGGCTCTCGTTCCTTCTGGGGCTGGCCCTGGTGAAAACATAAGCCAGGGAAGTCCCTGTCCTGCTGTGTTCTCGTGGGTCTTTTCTTCCAGCCCTCCAATCCCTCCTGTAGGAAATCCAGTTTCCATGGAAGTGGTTTAACTATCGCATCTCCTCCTGGCCAGTCAGTCACGGTGCCCCTTTCATTCTTGCTGAAGTCGGTGGAATCTATCTGCGCCTCCCGCCATGCAGCGTGACCACGCTTCTGATTCCCTCCATCACTCGGGCCAGGTGGCTCTCCTCCTAGGTCTCCATAACTGCATGCGAGGGAGAGAGTTGGACAGCGACATGGCTCAGGTCCTGTCCATGTTGAATGCTGGCGCCTTCCTAAGGCACTGAGAATGTCAAAAGGGCAGGTTTGGAGCGAGCTTCAGCATTAGGGACAGGGATGGCTCTGAGGACCCTTCGCAGCCCACAGGGGAGAGGAAAAGTGGGCAGGTTTTCCAGGGCCTGTGGGAGGGGGGATGTCACCTGAGGCCAGCCTGATAGGCCACAGAAGCAGGATGGGCACCTGGGAAACATGACCAAATCCTCCTAGGATGCCTGCCTACACCTTGCATTGGTTGTACCCTTCGTACTTCATGGCCTGCATCATCATCAACAGCCACATCTTCATGTCCATCTTCCTGGCCATGGTCTACAACAACGACCAGAAGCACCTGCAGGTAAGTGCCTGAACCTGGAGCTGGGGACCGGGAGGTGGGAGCCCTCTGCTGACCCTTTGGAGGCGTCCCCTATTGTTTACTTGGGTGGAGCTGAGCGCTCCTTTGACGTCTTGCTCCTTTCTGCTCCACGGAAGTCTCTTACCAGTCTTCCTGGTGGGGCTCAGGATGTATCCAAGGAGATCCAAAGGACAGTGGTTAGCCAGGAAACCCACCCTTGTGTGGCAAAGCTCTTGGCTCTGCTTGTTGCTTTTAATGCCTCCCGAAGCTCATGGCTCTTTGCAGTGTGCATGTGCAATGGGACTGGGGATGTTCTCCAAGCTTCCACCCTTTCCCCCTCAAACGGAAGGGAACACTCTAAGAGCCAGCCCTGTGTGCTCTGCTTGTGACCACTGGCCTCCTGGGGGCAGAGGCTGAGCAGAGGTTTCTGAGTGCCCGGGTGGTAGGGAGCTGCATTTGCCTGGAGCTGCCCAACGCCCAACTGTCCCACTCCCTCGCTGCACGGACCTTCTTTTACTGTAAAACTTACTGCACAGAGAAACCTTTCCTGAAAGGTCAGTTTTCCTTCTGGCTCTTGACATTTTGGTCCTGTTTTGAATTTCCTGTTGCTGAGGGGTGTCCCCACTGGGGGCAGGTAGAAAGCTGGGGAGAAGGACAGGGCTTGCATTAGAGGGCAAGAGAGCAGTGGAACTGAGTCTCAGAGCTGGACTTTGAAGACTTTTGGCTCTATCAGGGTCCCAAGGAACCTCGGGGCCTCCTGGTGCCAAGGCCAGGCCTCCCCTGGTGGAAGAGGCTGCTCCTCAAGGTCTGGGTCTCTCTTCTCTTGAACTGCTGGACAAACAGTTGATGTGCCTCCTACACCTCGAAACCAGCCTTCCTTGACATGCATCATCCAGCACACATGTCTTAGATGTGCTTTTTGTGCCTGGAACCACCCAAGGTTCTCCGGAATCCACAGTGACTGAGACCCTTTAAGCTGGTACCGTCCAGCTGTGGGAGCCCATCACCTGGTTGCCGTGTTGCGGGACAGCCTCAGGGAGCAGTAGGACTGAGCGCGGAAGCTGGACAGCTGGTTCTAACCTGAGGGGCGTTGTTGAGTTTCCTCCCCTTCTGGAAAGTTTCCTGTGGTCAGACCAGATGGCAGCTGTAGGAGTCCAGCTCCCACAGGGAGTGAGGATAGTGAGGAGTCGTCGAAAGGGGGTGGAGAAACAACACAGACACCAAGATGAAGGTGCTGAACCCAATCTTTACTTGTGAAGTTCATCATATATACTTTTCATTTTGGCAGGCTCACAGTACTTTGTGGTTACAGAACAGAAATCATTATTCAAAGAAACCAAGTATTACATAGCTACAATTAGAATAGAAGAATGTATCTTGGCTTATGCATAAGAAAGCATTTTTACTTTCAGTTTACTTTGCTTTGAGCTGTTTCCACTTAGTTTTTAATAATAGTTAGAAATGTCCCAGACTACTGGCCTATACCTTGACTATTCTTTCTTGACTAGAATTGGTGCCACAGTTATGGCAAGCGGTTAACTTGAAAAGAGAGGCTACTAATTTTAATCAAACAAGAGCAAGAGAACAAACCATTGTGCACAGGAACAAGAACAAGTTGCCCAGTACTAAGCACTAATCTGTCTTCTTAACATTAATTCTTCTAATTAATTAATTTTTCCACTAAAAAGTATGAGGCCATTCTACAGTTACGTTCCTAATCAGATATTAAGTGAAAAAAAGCAAAATGATGCTAGTTCTATTAAAAAAAATGCAGTTTATAGAACCAATTTTAGAGATTCACACATACAAAAAATGGGCCATGGTTGCCTCTGGAGTCGGGGACATGGGAGCTGAGAAGGGTGGGAGGAAGCAATTCCCCTGTGCTCCTGGATGGTGTCATCTCAGATTTGTTTTTCATGGTGCTAAGGACACAAAGGGAGGGTGGAGGAAGCCCAGCGGGGTTACAGGCCCTCCCAGGTCCTTGCCAGGAAAGGCTAAGTTGGTCCAGTGGTCTATACAGCTCATGAGAATTCTTTTCAAGATCTGAGATTTTTTCCATTGATGGTACTTTGAAGTAATAGGATTAGAATGCATAATTCATAGATAGCAAACAAAAATGCACCATAAAGGACATGAATGTCTGTCTGCCAAGAGGGCCGGCAGGTCTGCCCCATAGGGCTTGCCACTTTGTCTATTCTGCTGGATAATTTAATAAAAATTAAGTCACATGGATGTATTTCGTGAACTTTATTTTTAACAAACATTTATATCAACAATACATCTGGAATAACATCAAGGTTCAAAGAAAGAGAATAGTATTTACAAAATGATTTCTGGGAAAGTGTCCACAGTTAATTTTATTTTCTCAAACGCTTATATTCCAAGAGCAGCACAATGAGCCTGTTTCGCAGGGTCTTGATTTTGTTGGAATAGTGCTGTTGAAACAGACTCTTCAGCTTTTGCCTTAGCAAATCCAAAGGTGGAAGGTGATGGCAGTCTGGGATATTCAACATGGTGTGAAAAAACTCATCCCACACGTCCAGATGAGGAAGCCTGCAGAGAGAAAGTACCGGCCATGGATGGAACGCAGCCTGCTCTGGCCCCGACTGCTGCAGGTGGGTAGTGAAACAGAACTCTCACCTAAGAGCACTTGGCCATCAGGAGTGGACACATCCAATCTATCCCACATTAGAGAAATTAAAGTTCCAATTAATTGTCTCAACACACCTGGCTCCCAAAACAGGATTTAAGATAAGCAGTCTTAGCAATAACTCTTCAGTGAAAAAAAAATCTATTTTATTTTTTAAAGGAAATCTATCTGTGCTGGGTGTTGGGAGTGCATGGAACCCCAGGGGCTGGGAAGCCTAAGGCAAGAGGATCATGAGTTAGAGGGTGGTCTGGGTAACATAGTGCTACCTCTCCTCATTAAAAAAAAGATCCATTTGCTTTTGGCTCCTGTGTCTACCATACTATCAGCATCTTGTGATCTGGACACGTAGTTCTAAGGAGCCCAACTGCACATGTGCCAGACCAGGTGGACAGGCCGTCCTACTCAGGAGAGAGCTGACTGAAGAGCTCCGGCTACTCTAGTGGTTAAAGTCAACTAGAGGAGCTACAGAGCACAGAAAGATGGCAGCAGGGCCATGCATAGGGCTGGATTTAGGCTTTCCTTTACACAAGCGGCCAGAGGTGGAGACCTTCTGGATGACCATCTGGTCCTTCCATTATGAGCAAGAGGAAGCATAAAACACTTGTCAGATATAATGGCTCATTATGCAGAATAAGACATAACAGTTACCAAGTTATCTCCAGGGACTGAACCTAAGCTTCACTATGTATGGCACAGGCATTTTATAAAATTACTGCCAATTTTCTTTTTCTGCTTTGGAAGTAAGTAGGGAAGGCCAGGGGAATCGAAGTTGAAATTATTCCCAGAAGGTATATATGCACAGAAGATTCCATTTGGCTGCGCACAGAAGATAAGTTCACTTTTCTGTATGTTTTAAATATACCTCAAAAAAGTTAAGAGAAGAAAGTGTAACTGGACAAGGAACAAGCATGTAACCAATACTTCCTACACATTTCCTTGGCTTCTTACAGGAAAGATCTGAGGAAGGCAGGATGAGTATTATTTGCATCTCCACACACAAGAAAACAAGCAAGCACAGCCCTGAGGCTCTGGGACACCTGCCTGGGCGGGATGCCTGTCACCACCCAGGAGCTCCCAGGGGTTCTGTGGGCTACTGGCTAAGTGGGAAACCCTGTGACCACTCCCTGCCCTGGGCCAGCCTTGTGCTGTGCCCACACTGCCTAAAGGATCCCCTTCTGCCAGATGGAACCTGTTACTACCCTAGTTATTCTCTTCCCGCTGTAGCCCGATGCCGATACCTACCTTCTGAAAAGACCTTCAGGCTTCCAGACTCCTCCCTCGTTCTTCACCCTCATGTAGGTCCCCAGCAGCATGCAGTACACCGTGGCTGCCACTCCAAAGTAATCCACCTGGCAAAAAAGTGAGGTCCCATGACTCATGGCAATGCACACGTGATCCCATCACCATGTGCTAACATAGGCAGCAAGCTAAGTCACAGGAGTTTATCTTTGAAGAATTCTGGAAGTTGATTTCTGGTGGCTGGGGATTCAAGCAGCAGGAATGCTGCTTCTCAGTGAGGTGAGCAAGAGGGATTTCACTAAAATTCAATGCCAGACAGTCCTAGTGACTAAGAGACTCAGAAATTCAGGTACACGGAACAGAGACAGCACTGGAGCTGAGCTGGTTGCAGCAGTGGTGATGGTTCACCAGATGGAGGGAGAACACAGAGAAATACAACAGGAAGGTGTGCTGTGAGAAAACCTGAAATCAGAAAAGCAGCCTGCACTGAGCTGATGCGGAGATGATAGAAAGTGCTCTGTGTTTCTCAAATAGCCACGGGGAGCTGAGGCGGGGAGCCTTGAGCCTCCAGCTGCAGTTCCCGCTGCTGAACAGGGAGAGCAGCGCCAACACTGCCACGCTCTCAGGTGAGCGCCCACCTAGGGTCTAGGCCTAGGGTCTTCCTAGCAGAACGTGAGGGAAATGGATACCAGGATTGTACCCAGGGGGATCCACATCAGAAAAGCGAAGGAGAGCTGAACTCATCTTCTCTGTGCGTCTGGTGCTCACATGACCAGCTGAGGAGGGTCGGGACTCGGAACGGGTGTATGTGAAGACGCCTAGGGATTAAGCCTGGGCAGGCACGTTCACGGGCGAGAAAGAGAAGAGAGAGAGAGAGAGAGAGAGAGAGAGAGAGAGAGAGAGAGAGAGAGAGAATGAGAATGTGTGTGTGTGGGGGGTCTGTATGTGGGGTGTGTGTGTGGAGGAGGGGTGGCTCCCCTTCCTCAAGGGTAGGATTTTTGTGAGGCTCCTGAGATTCAGATCCCTTGACAGAGCTGGGCAACTGCCATGCATTAGCAAATACTATCAAACAAAGTCCCCGAGGCCCTGTTAGATCTAAGCCACTGGGTCCCTCATAGAACTGTGCGGCAGCACCCCTAGAGTACTGGGCCTGTGCAGACAGACTCCAGCTGGGGAGAAGGGAGCTGAGAACGGCTTCAGCCAGCTTTAGTCTAGGCCACTCCAACCAGCCACTCAGGAGCAACACCAAAGGTGTAAGGAGTTAACAATCCCAGGCGCTGCTGGCCCCCTGTGTCATAGCCCAAGAAGAAACAAACACGGGTAGGCACAGCAGTGACCACACATTCTTGTTGACTATTTTGATCATCTCAGTGGAGATGATTCCTTCTTCTTCTTCTTTTTTTTTTAATTAAGAATCTTTTCTCTTTTTGGGGAGTGTGTGGGAGAGTTCTTGATGTGAGAGAGTTCTGATTGGTTCATGGACATACACACATATTTCTTTATTTCTGTTTTCTTCTCATTTTTAGCATGTTTTAAATGTTATTTTTCCTTGCCTTTTGAGGATTAGGGCTTGGGGTTCGTATATTTTGGTTTTGTTTTCTTTTCATTGGTTTCTTTCTCTCTTCTGCTGACAGTCAAATTCTCTTGTTTTCTTTCTCTTCCTTCCTTAAAACCATCACCTGCTACATCTCGTCTTCTTCCTGTGTTCACTTTTTTGAATTATAAACACTTTGACCTTCCTATCATGTTTTCTTTTCTCTTAATTAACTGTATTTTACCAAATTTAGCACTAATTGGTTATATAACTCCTTTCCCACCATTAATGCTGTTGTAATGATTACTGCTGTGGATGACATAATTGGCACCTGTTGTTTGCTTTATTGCCAGATATAGTTCATGGCTACTTATTTGTTTGGCAATAGATCACACCATTGTTTTTTGTGGTAATTGACATTAAATGTCATAGTAGATATTTATTTTAACAGAAACAGATATCTACTTTAATGCTGTCTGTTGTTTGCATCAGTTGTTACTATTGTTTGTTTTACCCTATTCTGAGAGATGCTGGGAATCTACAAGGCACTACAAGTTCACAGGGTGGAGATTCTGCTGCTGAACTCAACTCGGTGACAAGACAGCACATCTTGCTCCATGCACATGACAAACATCAGCTATACTTTAACACAAAGAATAGAAGAAATAAAAACTCAAACTAATGATCAGGCTCCGAATAGAAATGGCTAGGGGTTGTCCTTCAGGTCCCACTACAGACATCCACTGTTATACCAAAAAAGAGAATAATCACAGAGTCTGTGGATACCACATCTACAAGGGTGTCTCAGTCTAGATAACTTGAGGACACTTTGGCAAGTAAAGACTAAGCCCTAAAAAGGCCTACATGTAAGAGTGGCAGAGAAATCCACCCCAACATATGTAAAAAACCCAACTCAGAAATACAAGAAAAATGAAAAAAACAAGATAACATGATACATCCTAAAGTTCATAATTCACCAGCAACTTACTCCAAAGATACTGAAGTGGATGAAATATCAGATAAAGAATTCAAAAGAATGATTATAAAAATGACCAATGACTTCCAAGAGAACACAGAAAACACAGAATGAATTAAGGAAATCAGTACAGGATATGAATGAGAAATTCAACAAAGAGAGATAATAAAAAAGAATTAAACAGAAATCTTAGAAATAAAGACATAATAAATCAAATAAACTGTCCAGCTAAAAATCTCTCTAACAGAGTAGAAAATTCTAAGGATAGACTCTTAGAGCTGGAAGACAAAGTGGCTAGTCTTGAACATTCAGATAGTGTTAAAGAAAATACATACTGACATTCAGAATAGACAACATTAAGAGACCAAATTTAAGAATCACTGGAATTGAAGAGGGTTGTGAGATTCAGGCTAATAGGATGGATAATCTTTTCAGGGAAATCATTATATTATTATTAATATAATAATTTGGAAATTATTATAACAGAAAAATTTCCAAACCTTGAGAATGAGATGGACATCCAGATATAGGAGGCATTCAGAACCCAAATAGACATGACTGAAAAAGAACCTATCCATGCCATAATATAATTAAAATGACTAACACAGAGAACAAGGATAAAATTGTAAAAGTCTCAAGAAAAAAAAATCAGGTCACATTTAGAGGTAAGCCAATCAGAATCACTTCTAATTTTTTAACAAACTCTAAAAGCCATAAGGTCTTGGAATGATGTGGTCTAAGTTCTGAAAGAAATTAAATGTCAACAAGATTGCTAGAACCAGCAATACTATCCCTCAAAATTGAAAGAGAAATAAAAACCTTCCAAGATAAGCAGAAACTAGAAGAATTCAATACTACTAAACCGGTAATACAAATACTCCACAGAATAACCAAACCCCAGAGCTCACAATTAAACAAATCTCACTGGAAGGGTAGCTCTAAGCAAATGAGAAACAGGATCAAATTAAACATTATAAACAAATCAAAATGGCAGGAATTAATAAACATCTCTTTATAATAATATTGAATGTAAATGGTTTTAACTCTTCAGTTAAAAGACATAGCTGGCAGAATGGATTAAAAAGCAAGACTCAATTATATGTTGTTTGGAAGAGACACACCTTATAGGCAAAGACAGGCTGAAAGTAAACAACGAAATTGATATACCATGTGCATGGAGCCTGAAAATAAATAGGAATAGCTACTCTATATCTGACAAAGCAGACTTCAAACCAAAATTAATCAGAAGAGACAAAGAAGGTTCATATTGGTAAAGGGACAATTCAGTAAGAAGATATAACAGTAACAAATATTTATGCTCCAAATTGGGTGCAACTAATTATATAAAGAGATACTACTCAAAGCCTTAGTAAGACCCCAGTACAGTAACACTGGGTGATCTCAACACAATTCTCTCACCATTAGATAGGTCATCAAGACATAGACTCAGTATAGACTCTTAGGACCTGAAAGATTATAAATCAAATGGACTGAACAGAGATCTATAGAGTATTTCATCCAACATCAGATGAATATTTTTGACCATGGTTCATGGAACCTCCTCCAAAGTAGATCATATTTTAGGTCACAAAGCACCTCTTAGAAAATACCAAAAAAAAAAAAATTAAAAATTCTTAAATAAGAATAGTGATAAAACAACAACCTGTGGAATACTATGAAGGCAGTTCTAAGAGGAAAATTTAAAACCAGCCTAATGATATATCTTAAAGCCCTTGAAAAATAAGAATGAACCAATTCCAAAATGTGTAGGAGAAAACAATTAAAATCAGAGCCAAATCAATTAACTTGAGAATTAAAAAAAAAATTTAGAAAGGATCCATGAAACAAAAATTTGGTCCTTTGAAAAGATAAACGAAATTGATAAGCCCTTAGCCAAATGAACCAAAAGAAAAAAGAGAGAGGACACAAATTTACAAAATTAAAGATAAAAAAAGAGAAATCACCACACATGTCAAGAAATCCAGTGGATCATTAGGGACTATTTTGAAAACTTCTACTTCGATAAATTGTAAAACCTAGAAGAAATGGATACATTTCTAGACAAATATGATCTGCTAAAACTGAATCAAGAGAATATAGAAAACCCAAACCCGCCAATAACTTGTGATGACAAAGAGCAGTAATAAAGTCTTTCAACAAATAAAAGTCCAGGACCAGACAGATTCTCAGCTCAATTCTACCAGACCTTTAAAGAACTAATGCCAATGCTCCTCAAATTATTCTATGAAACAGAAAGGGACAGAACGTTTCCAAATTCATTCTATAAAGCCAGTATCACACTCATACCAAAACCAGATAAAGACACATCAAGGAAAGAAAAGTGCTAATCCTTCCATGGGGAGTCCGTGTCTACTCTCTGAATATACTGTAAGACCTTTGGATGGCTGAAAAGAACAGACTGAACTCCTCCCCTTCCCCTGCACTCCAGGAGATGCCAGAACAGCATGTGGTCTGATATACTAGACCTGACTCCCGACCTTTCCCCTCTATCATGGGCTTCTGGAAGCCACAGTCCTCACTTGGTAACCAGGTATCTGATTTTATTAATCCAGGTTCAAAAGTTTACATTTATCCTATTAAGTATTCTTTATATTTGTCATCTGTATCCTAATTTGGTGAAATTTCTGAAGCCTTTTAGGATAATAATGATCCATTTCTAACACTGTTTGAATCAGGTCCTGCACCTGAGTTTCTGTGCCACTCTCACTGTCAGAACCACCTGCCCACTTGCAAGACATGCGGCTGATTCCCCTGGGGGCAGTGGGATGGGTCTCTCTATTAACCATGGCCATAAAGAAAACCATTTGCTCTGTTTTTATCTCCCAATCCAAGCTGGCTTCATGTGGCAGACTTTCGTTCTGAAGGGTTCACAGATCATTAAATACCTTTCCTAAGGTCAAACTCAGAACATATCTGCTTTCCTTCTTGTGAATAATAAGAAAAGTGTACTCTTCAGGAACAGAATTTCATCCCTCCCTTCCCCTGAGCCTTAAGTCCCATCTCTCCTTTACTATCTTCTCTCTCTTTGAATGCTACAGAGTCAACCCAGGATCTCATGCTTACTGGGCAAGTGCCCTACTTCTAAGCCACGTTCCTGGCCCCCATCTCTGTTCAACTGTGTCCAAGAGACCAGTTCAAACTAACGAGATTCCAAATTCATTTTGAAAATCTGGTAGGTTCAACAGAGGAAAATTTTCCAAACCTCTTACTTTAGGTCCGTACCTGGTCGTTCCATGGTTTGTTACTGAGCATCTCAGTACACTGGAAGCCAGATGTTTGACATTTTGCTGTAAAGGCAGTTCCTTTTGGAAAAAGTTTCATATCTATACTCTGACCCAGGTCAACAAGTGCCAAACCGGTAGACAAATCGCCATCTTCATCGTTCTGTTCCAAAAACCTAGATTAAATACAATTCAGGACAGGAAATGAGCACAAATGACAAAGGGCTGCTAGATGTTCAGGAAAGAACCCTGTTCAGAGGTCCACACTTGCCTGTTTCCCAGTATGAAATTGTCTGGCTTAATGTCTCCGTGAATGATCTCACAGCTGTGGACGTGTTCAATCATGTAGAGCATCCTGATAGCGAAAGAGATGACGAGAGCCTGGGGCATCACTTTTTCGGGGGTATTTTTGTAGAGGTTAATGGCATTCTAGAAACAATGCAAATGGTATCCTGAGTTGGATGAGGATTAATGAAATTTCAAGTCAAGGACTTTGCCCCTGTTTAGCACCCCAACTAAAGCTCTAAGCAGAAAATATATGGGTAAGGCACAAACCAGAAATGCACTTAAATTCATATCCATATTATAAAAACAGAACACTTACTAATAGTGTCCCATAGCTGTAGAGATCTCCTACCAAGATGCTCCCATTCTGGAATAAGTGGGCAGAATAGAATTTGATAAACATGTGGTGCACAGCTGGCTTTAGTCTCTCCATCAGCTGGGTACCAATGTAGAATTCCCAGAGGTTGGCAGACTTCTGGACCTACAAGCAAAACCAGGTATGTGTTATTTATATCCAGAGTCACATTCTGGAAAATAGTATCCTAATAAGGGACATGAGAAAGCAATGACATTATGATTTGTTCTGCAGAAAGCAATTCCAGATCCTCATAGTATTGTTGTATTTCTTAATTGCTCAATAAAAACATCACTGTCTTAAAGAAAAAAAAAAGAGGCTGAAAATCATTTCTCTACAGTTCAAAAATGTATTTGCACCATTTACCTTTAAGACACATTTCTGTTTATTTTTGGTCTCATTCACATCTCCCTGGGTAGCTTCATAGACTTGGGCGAAGGCCCCTTCTCCAACAAGGTGATTGACGTAGACCAGTGAAGAATCTGGGAAGAGATAAATGTGTCAAAATGACAAATGGGCTCAAAATATTAAGGACTTTATCCAAATGAAGAATTTGTAAAATTTTCTTTGTACTTGAATTGCTTTCATAAATAAAAATGGCCACAGTTGCATGGGAAATGTTTTACAGGCTCAGATGAAAGGAAGTAAATACCTGCAACAAGAGCCCCCTTACCAAGTTCAGGGCAGCCTTCGGGGGTCACTAAGGTGCATGGGTTTGGGCCCTCAGTGCCTCCCCATCAAGGTTCTCGCATTTTAAAATGAGCAGCACCTGTACTGCCCATCTTGCAGGCAGATGACAGGAGAAATCCTCCCTGAAGTGATACATAAAGCTTTTTGAAATAAACACGTTTTACAATAGGATAAAAATAAAAAAGACATCTTGACGAGGCTCCAATAGCTGGTGCTGCTCTCCAGGCTTTGCAACGCTAGTCAAGGGTGACAAGAAGAAGAGAGATCCCGAAGGTCAGCCAAGAAAGGCAAGGGCCCAGTGAACAAATCTGGGGCAATGCTGAAAAGAAGTGGTCCGAAGGCAAAGATCAGGGCAAGCTCAACATCTAGTCTTGTCTGACAAAGCTACTTATGACAAACTCTGTAAGGACGTTCCCAACTCCGAGCTTCTAAGCACAGCTGGGGTCTTCGAGGGATAAGGACTTGCGGTTCCTTGGCCAGGGCAGCCCTTCAGGAGCTCCTCAGTAAAGGACTTTTCAAACTGGTGTCAAAGCACAGAGCTCAAGTAATTTACACCAGAAATACTGAGATGGAGATGCCCCTGTTGCTGTGCAGATGCACTAGCAGGTCCAAGCAACTGTGCATTTGGAAAAATAAAACTTTATTAAAACAAAACAAAAAAATTAAAATAAAAAGGGCAAAATAAAACTATAGCAACATTTGTAATAGACAATTTAAAATACTTAATTCAACTTTTAATTTTACATAGTTTTTGATTGATAGAAAAGTGGCCAAGAAAGCAGAGTTTCTGCATCCCCTAGCCCACATGGCTCTTATGTCACAGACAAGGAACCAACCGAGGAGTGCTGCTGCTGACTGAAATCCACACTCTCAGACTCACTAGTTTTTCTTGTTTCAGGATACATTATATTTAGTCATTCTATCTCCATGGCTACTCCTAGCCTGTGACATGTCTCAGACTTTTCTTGTCTTTTTTTTTTAATTGACCTTGATAGTTCCAAAGAATACTAGTCAGATGTCCTTCAAATTGGGCTTGTTTATATTTTCCTTGTGGTTACACTGGGGTTATTGATTTTGGAGAAAAAGACCATGGTGATGTTGCATTTGATTCTTAAAAATTCTAAAAATAATCCTCCCATTCAAAATCAAATATATATTTAAAAAAAAAAAAAGATCTGTGATTTCCAGTCTAGCACATAAGCAGCTTGAAAGCTGTCACTCCACTTTTATGGCAAGAAAGTAACTGGACAACTGAAATTCAACAGCTCTTCTTGAACTATTAAAAAACTGAGATCAGAGGGAAAACTGCTGCACCCAAAGTGGGGAGACGGAGAGGAAGACACAGAGATTCACAGCAGACACCACGCTGGAATTAGCAATGGGAAGGGCAGTACTCCTCAGATTATCTAAGAAGATGACTCTCGGTTGTTTGGTGCACGCCTGCAATCTCAGCGACTAAGGAGGCAACTTAGTGAGACCCTGTCTCAAAATAAAAAATTAAAAGGACTGGGATGTGCTCAGTGATAAAATGCCCCTGAGTTTAATCCCTAGTATAAAAAGAAAGTCTCTAGGGAACCTTAAAGGCAACAGGGAAGACAACACAGCTTAACTTCTAGCCAGATAAAGGTTACACCAAAGCCTAACTATCTCAGTTCCACTTACACAGTCCATCAGGTCTGGCCAGCAACAAAATTGACAAGGCATATTAAAAGACAAAACACAGCTTGAGGAGGCAGAGCAAGCACTGGAAATGGGCAGAGATTTCAGCATTATCAGACCAGGATAGTTTTTAAAATTGTTATCAATGTGCTAAGGATTCTAACAGAAAAAGGAGACAATTTTCAAGAACAAATCGGTCAAATAAGCAGAAAGAAGCAAAAAGAAATGCTAGAAATAAAAAACCCACTCGGTGACAGAAACCAAGAATGTCTTTTAGTAGACTGTACACGGCCAGGGAAAGAATCAGTGAGCTCCAGGACACCCTAAGAGGAAAACTAAAATGTAAAATGAAAACAAAAAGTGTGAGTTTTCAAAAATTCAAGACCAACACCAAACCACAGATCCTGGAATCTCAGAGAATACCAGGCAGGACAGATAGAAAAACCTACACCTAGGCACATCACAAAGAAAATGCAGAAAATCAAAGACAAAGAAAATTTTGAAAAATGCTACAAAATAGAAATAGCTATAAAAGGAGCTTACTTCTGGAAGAACAAGGATAAGTACATCAGATTTCTCCTTAGAAACCACACAAGCAAGAGTGTGCAGTACAACATTTAAAGGGTTGAAAGAGAAAAACCCCCAGCTAGAATACTCTACTTCATGAAACTATCCTTCAAAAGTGAAGGATAAAGACTTTCTTACACAAAAATGGAGGGAATCTGTCACTGGTAAACATGCACTGTTCTTCAGAGAGAAGGAAGATAATATAGGCCAGAAACTTAGACTCAAAGAGTGTTAAGTAAAATACTTGATGTTTCTTATTCTAAATTATCTAACAAAAACCCATTTGTTCAAAACAATAGTGTCCACCTAGTGGTGGCATACCAGTGGATAAGTGAAACCAACGGCAGCAATGACAGAAGAGGTGGGCAGGAGGGAGGGAGTGACACCCCTGCCGCATGGTGTGGGCCCTGCTGTGAGGGGGTGACGTGCTATCGGAAAGTGGAATTGGACTGGCTCTGAGTGCATATATACTGCACACTCTGCAGAATCCACTTGCAAATGTGACAAAGATAATATTATTGATATGCTGAGAGAGGAGACGCAACAGAATATGAAATAATTCAAAGCCAAAGAAGGCAGAGAGTGGGGGAAAAAAAACCACAAAGAACAAGTGTAATGACTAGAAAACTAACAAATGAAATATGAGTCCAGCTATATCAATAATCACTCAGAACACCAATGATCTTCACCCACCAATGAAAACACACACATTGAAAGTATAACGACAAATGCAGATTAACAGTTAATAAGATAGAGGATGCTAACAGTTATCTCAAGAAAACAGAAATAGCTGTATTAATTCCATACAGCAGATTTCAGATCAAGGAAAATTAACAGGCATAAAAGGGGGCATTACAGAATGAAAAAGGGGTTAATTCTCCAACAGGACATGCTGTGTATACATCTCATGAAAGAATGTGAAAATATATGAGGCATGCATTGATGAAATGCAAGCAAAATGGGTGACTTCACTATTACACTTGGAGATTCCTATATCCTTCCATCAGAAATGGACCATTAAGGGGCTCAGGATGTGGCTCAACTGGTAGAGGGCTTGCCTGGCATGCGTGAGGCACTGGGTTCAATCCTCAGCACCACATAAAAATAAAAAAATAAATATATTGTGTAAAATATAAATATATTGTCCACCTAAAACTAAAAAATAAACATAAAAAAAAGAAATGGACCATTAAACAGAAAATTGGATCTGAATGACATTTACAGAATATATGACATTCTCACACTGACTTGGAACATTCACCAAGACAGACCACATTCTGTGCTGTAATATACACCCTCACAAATTTAAAAGAATAGAAATCATATAATGTCTGCTCTCAGACCACAGTGGAATTAAACTGGGGATCCATTAACGCAGACAGCTGGAAAGCCCCTACATCTTGGGAGATTAAACACACTTCTGAATAACACATGGATTGAAGAAGTCTCATGAAGGACTTAGAAAAAAAGAAAGAGTATATAACGAAAAATAACACATTTTAAAAAAGAATTGTTTACAAAAAAAGTAAGAATAAAAATAACAAAAAGAAAAGATATAAAATTAATGATTTAAGGTTCCACCTTAGGAACTTAAGAAAAAAGAACTAATTAAATGTTAACAAAAGAAAATATTATGAAAGAAATCAATAGAGAAAAATAAGAAAACCCCAAAAATTGTGTTTTTGAGAAGATTAATAAAATTGATAAACATCAAGTCAGGTAAGCTAAGAAAAAAAAAGACACAAATAATGAGAAATGAAAGGCTCATGGACGCTAAAGACATAATAAGAGAGTATTCAGAACATAATGTTCACAAGTGAGAAAAACTTAGATGAAATGAACCAATTCCTTGAAAGACAAAATCTATCAAAGCTCATAAAGAGAACTAGATAACTGGAATAGTTCTGCATCTATTAAGGAAATTGCATTAATAACTAATAACCTTCTAAAGCCCAAAGCACCAGGTTCAGATGCACTCACTGACAGATTCTATCAAATCTGTAAGGAAGAAATTATAGAAATTCTCTATAATCTCTACCAGAAAATAGTGGTAGAGTATACTTCCTAATTCATTCTATGAGGTCAGCATTTCCAGGTTACCAAAACCAGATGGAGATATTATAAGAAACACTACAGACAAATACTTCTCATGAGTGTAAAAATCTTAACAAAACATTAGCAAGTAAAATCCAACAATGTATACAGTAAGTTATATACCACGACTCTCTTAGTCTGATTTCTGCTGCTATAACAAAATATTATGAACTGGATAAATTATAAAGAAAAGAGATTTATTTGGCTCATAGTTCCAAAAGCTGACAAGTCCAAGATTGAGGGGCTAGAACTGGGGAGGATCTTCATGGTCCATCCTAAAATGGTAGGAGCATCACATGGTGAGGGTGAGGCGGGAGATGGCCTGCCAGAACCCCCATTACAACTAACCCACCCAGCAACAATGGCCTCAGTTCAATCGTAAGGGTATGCCTACAGGCTTAATCAACTCTTAAAGATCCCACCTCTTAAACTGTGACAATGGCAATTAAATTTAAACATGACATCTGAAGGGGACATTCAAACCATAGCAATGATCCAAGAAACACAAGGATAGTTCAACATCTGAAAATCAGTTAACCTGACCCATCATACCAACAGGCTAAGAATAATCACATAATATAATCACATGATCATATTCACATATGCAGGAAAAACATTTGATAAAATCCAACATCCGTTCATAACAATTCTGAGCAAACTAGCAACAGAGAAACTTCAACTTGATAAAGAACATGTACAAAACCTATAGCCAGCATCAGACCTGATGGTGATACACTACATAGATGCAGCCCGAAGGTCAGGAATGAGGTGAGGATGTCTCTTATCATTTCTATTCAGCATTGTACTAGAATTCCCACCTAGTGCAATAAGACATTTATTTATTTAATTTTTTTTAAAAAAAGAAAGAGTGTGGGCTGGGGATGTGGCTCAGCGGTAGAGCGCTCGCCTGGCATGCGTGCGGCCCGGGTTTGATCCTCAGCACCACATACCAACAAAGATGTTGTGTCCGCCGAGAACTAAAAAATAAATATTAAAAAAATTCTCTCTCTCTCTCTCTCCTCTCTCAATCTCTCTTAAAAAAAAAAAAAAGAAAGAGTGTGAAAGTGAGAGACAGAGAGAGAATTTTTAATATTTATTTATTTTTTTTAGTTTTTCGGTGGACACAACATCTTTGTTTATATGTGGTGCTGAGGATTGAACCCGGGTCGCACACATGCCAGGTGAGCACGCTACCGCTTGAGCCACATCCCCAGCCCAGCAATAAGACATTTTAAAAAAATAAGTATACAGATTGGAAAAGGAAGAAATAAAACTATCTTTCTTTATAGATGACAGGACTATCTAAAGAATCAACACTTAAAAAATCTCCTGGAACTATTAGTGGATACAGAAAGCTTATAGGACACAAAGAAGATATGTAAAATACAATTACTTCCCTATGTTCCTGAAATACACAATTAGAATGAGAAATTAAAAAAAACAAAGAATACTTAGGTAATAATATATATTATGTACCAGATCTATATGAGAAAACCTAACTCTGATGAAAGATCAAAGGAGATTTAATTGGAGAGATTTCCATGTACAGGGATAAGATTCAATTTTGTCAAGATGTCATCTCTTCCCAACTTGACTAAATGCAATCTCAATAAAAATCTAGAAGTTATTTTGTGAACACCAACAAACTGATTCTAAAGTTTATATGGAAAGGCAAAAGACCCAGAAAGTCAACACAATATTGAGATGAAAGAAGGAAGTAAAGGGCTGACTTCATCCCACTCTGAGACTGACCATAACCCTGTGGTGCTGGCAAGAGACAAGCAAACCCATGGAAAAGAGCTGAGTCCAGAACAGAACCACACAGACTTAGAACTGCTCTTGGGCAAAGGATCAAACATGAGAAACAGTGTCTTCAGTAAGTGGTGCCAAGCATTCAGACATGCACAAGTGACAATGAACCTAGACACACACCTTATACCTTGCACAAAGGTTAACTCAAAATGGAGCATAGACCGAAACGGAAAAAATAAAACTATAAAACTTCTAGAAAAGAATACAGAAGACTATTTAAGTTTCCACTGGTGCAATGAGTTTTTCGATGTAACACCAAAAGCATGACCTGTAGGGGGAAAAAAACCTGATAAACTGGACTTCATTAATATTAAAACTTCTGTGCTTTAAAAGACACAATTTAAAAAAAAAATAGAAAGACAAACCAGCCTGGGAGAAAATCTTTGCAAAACAAGTATCTAATAAAGAACTGCTATCTAAACTATTTGAGAAATTCTTGATATTTAACAATATGACAATTAAAAAATGGGCAAAAGATCTGAACACATAGCTCATTAAAAGTATGCAGACAGCAAGTAAACACATGAAAAAATGTTCACTCTCACTGGTGAACATCACTGTTGTCACCCTGAAATAGTGAGACACTATTGCACACCTACCAGAAGGGTAAAAACAACAGCAAAAGCTGCGAGGGTGTAGCAGGGAGTTCTTGCTCGCTCACTGCTGATAAAGACACAGATGGTATGGCCACACTAGCAGAGCTTGGAACTTTCTCATATAAGCAAACACTCAGCCCTCTGTATATGAGGATCCAAATCTATAAACTTTTTTTTTTTTAAAGAGAGAGAGAATTTTTTTTAATATTTATTTTTTTAGTTTTTGGCAGACACAACATCTTTGTTTATATGTGGTGCTGAGGATTGAACCCGGGCCGCATGCGTGCCAGGCGAGCGCGCTACCGCTTGAGCCACATCCCCAGCCCCCAAATCTATAAACTTAACCAACTATAGATTGAATATGTACAAATATTTTTAAATCATTATTCCTTAAATAATAGAGCATACCAACTACTGACTCTGTACAAAGTATTGTAAGTAACCTCAAAATTATTTAAAGTATATGTTAAGTTATATGCACGGCTACCCATTTTATATGAGAAACTTGAGCATCATGGACTTTGGCACCCACTGGGTTCCTAGAGCTAGCCTGTGCAGACCTGAGGGATGAGTGTATATTCATGCCTCGAAATCCAACAATCACACTCCTTGGTATTTACTTCAATGGGTTAAAAATACGTCCATAGAAAAACCTACATACAACGTTTAAAGCAACTTTATTCATAATTGCCAAAAGTTGGAAGCAATGAGGTGGCCTTTAGTAGGTAAATGAGCTGTGGGGTACAGGGCCATCCAGATGGTGGGGACTATTCAGTGATTCAAAAAAAGCTAGCAAGCCATGAAAAGGCAAAGAGGAGCCTTAAATTCTGTTGCTAAGTGTCAGGAAATGGCCCGATGGGCTACAAACCGTAATTTCAAACACATGACATTCTAGAAAAGGCCAACTGTGGAATAAAGGGCCCAGTCAGTGTCTGCCAGGGCTTCTGGGGTGCAGAGGAAGGAGAGAAGGGGAAAGCACAGGAGACTCAAGGCAGGCCAATTATTCTGAAGTGTCCTCCAGCGAGGAGATCTGCCAAGCGTTCCAAACCCCAGAACGCACAGTACAGGGAACCTTGAAGGAAATCGTGGACTTTGGCCACATACCAGTACTGGCTCATCACTGTCACAATCAGCAGGCACACTTATTTAAGATGCTAACAGAGAATCTGGGAGGGGCAGGGAGGTAGGCATGGGGAACTCTGATGGCCCCTCAATTGTTCTGAAGGCCTACGGTGGCTCTATGTGTGAAAAGCCTTGCTCTCGCGTTATCCACAACCACCCACTTTCCCACTCCCACTAAGCCAACCATTTTAGTTTTGAGTATTCTTCAAGAGTTTTCCAGAAATACTATCAAATGAGTATATAATACTATCCCTCTTCTTAAGAAACATGTAACACACACTGTCCATACAGAATTAGTTTCCATTCTGCCAGGTGTGGTGGTGCATGTTGTAATCCCAGCTACTTAGGAGGCTGAGGCAGGGGGAATCACAAGTTTGACACTGGATTGAGCAATGTAGGGAGACGTTGTCTCAAGATAAAATAAAAAAGGCCAAAGATGTACCTCAGTAGTAGTCCTTGCATAGCACGTGTGAGGTCCTGGGTTCAAGCACCAGTACTAAAAAAATAAATAAATAAATAAATAAGTTTCCATTTGGATGATAAAAACTTATAATAAGATGGTGGTGACAGTTGCACATGTGCTTGTTATCAACGTCCTTAGTGCCTCAGTATATTGAAAAGTGGTCAGAATGGAAAAAAAAACCTAATTTTGTTATCAATGCCTGTTTTTGACTATAAAATCTGCAAGAAATTCTTAAATAGTCTAACTGCATTTTTAAAATTTTGCAGTTCTGGAGATCAAACCCGCAGCCTCACACATGCCAGGTTAGTGCTCTGCTGCTGAGCTTCCCCAGCCTAAACACGTGCATTTTTACTTTGATAGAGATCTCTGAGTTAAATGGGTTCCAGCCCAACAGCACTCATGGTTCTATAGCCATGGATTAACAAGATTTCTCAATACTGTAGCTGTAACTCTTTACTGGGGCTGGGGGACAGGAGGAGAATCTCACATACACATGAATCACCATCAACGTTCCATGGATGAACAAGAATTCAAAGCTATATCACCCATAAAGTTCTTACCCAATTGAAATTCAGTCTTGGGCTTGATGGACGGAAGTTTACACTGCCACTCAAAAGTATTTGGATAGGAACTCACTGGTTTAGGAAGCCCAGACAGAAGTTTGAGAATCAACTTATCATCCCACGGATTCTCAATAGTGAAGTCTTAAAGGAACAGGAATAAGAAAAGAAACATGAGTTCAGTATTCAAAGATTTTACTAATAAATTTTAGATAAAGCAAGTGGAGACATTCATTCATTAATTAAGCTTTCAAAAGTCTCATCCTTTAGAGAGCATTGATTCAAGTAATAGAGAATTGTTTCCAAAAGTCAAAACTGGGAGTTGTGCAGTTGACCATCTGCCATTTTGGATTTGAAAGTTTAAATCAACATTCAGGGTGACAAAGGGATATCATCTGCATCTCACTCCGCTCACCTAAAATGCTAGGTCCTGCCTTTAGCAGTGATGGCTGCACATTTAAGGCACACATGGGGTTGGTTAGTGACCTCAAATGTGCTCAGACAGATACACGGTCTTTAACTGCTTTCCCACTTACACCCACAAAACACAATTTGCACATGAGTTGTACTTTGGTCCAAGATAGAAAACAATTTCTAAAGGGAAGATGAAGGTTTCTCTCCAACTTAGAATAATAACGTATTCTTATTAGTGGCAATTATGAAAGGACTGCTAGGGTAGAACCTAGCCTTGTCCCCTAGCCACTCCATCTCTGGTCCATATTCTCTACCAGTAGGTGAGACTGTCTGGGTGACAAGGGGTGGTAGGAGGGATCTCTTTAATCTTGACCCTCTGTTGACTTTTCTGTAAAGTGGGGAAAACAGCATTAGATTAAATGCCTGATACACAGTAGGCCCTTGAATTCCAATTCCCTCTTCCAACAGTACTTAACTTGAAATCTAAAATTAAAATGGATCGATTTGCCCTTCAAGTACATTCCTGCTGGACTGCACTTCAGTACAGTGAGAAGTGTCTGACTGTAGGTTCTACTCAGTGGCACACCGGTCCCCCTCTGAGTTCTTCCACAGAACAGCTCTTCCTATGCTGTGGTCCTAATGGCATGACTAAGCCTGAGCCTCTGTGCACACCTGGAGCACTGACATCCCCATGGGGACCTGTCTGCATCCAGTCTTCTTGGGGCCTGGCACTGGCATCGGACGGGTCCTCCACAACGGCACGGTCAGTGTCTGTGAGTTTACAAGCTTCAAGGCCCCGTACAGCTTCCTGGGTGAGTGCAGCACCCGGGGCAGGCTGGCTGAAATGGTGCAAGGATGCCAAAGAGAGGTCTCTGGGGCATGTGCCTTCTGGGCTCTTCTCTTGAATTGAACTGGATGTGGAGAAAATTATAGAGAAAATAAAAACACCCTATTATTAGAAGCCTAATGGACTTGATCATACAAAAGTTCTGCAACAGAGTTTCCTTTTCATTCTAGGAATGTCACTTCAAATATGCTGCACAGCCTGAGTTGATTAAATCATTTTCTTACACAACTATAGGCAAATACAAAGCTAGTCCAATATTAATAGAAATAAAAATCAAAGACATGATGATATACTAGATAAATGGGGGTGGTGATACACTTGGTATTATTTAGCAGGGAATGTCGGGAGAAAGGGTATCTCAGCAGCACTGCTATGATCAAGACTGGATACCTAACTTCTTTCTAAAAATGACTTCTTTTATAACATTCAGACAACAAAAAATGTCAACCACAATCTAACAAAATCCTACACATTTCCATACATATGGGTGTGTGTATATACATGCATACACAGCTGATTCCCATTCATAGGTTTCAGATTTGTGAATGCACCTATGTGTTAAAATTTACGTAAACATCCAGATCAACATTCATATAATTTTCAGTCATTTGCAGACTTTAGAGAAATGAAAAATCTGGGTGCGTGTTCCCAGGCCAGGTGGAGCAAGGTGAAGCCTACAGCTTATGCTCCTCACTGCCCTGCTTGGAGTCTAATGCCATGGTTTTTGTATTTCTGTGCTTTTTGTTGGGATTTCAGGTGTTTTGCTGAAGTGTGTCTATTGTTCCTAAGCATAGAAGGCTCTGAGATGCCTTACAGTGAAAACAGGTAAGCCTCATCCAGGTACAAGTGCAATGTAAGTCATGAGTAATATGTGTTAAATAAGGTGACTTTAAACAAACATGGCAACAGAGGCCCACAGGATAAGCATATATTTCCCCTAGACAAGTGTCCAGTATACACTACAAGGAACAATGAGAATCAATCGTGTATATCTCTACACCCACATTTAACCCTTACATCTATACATATACATCACAAATAAATATGTTCCTTTCTCAACTGCAAATATTTCCTAGTGTTCCCTAGTTTCCCAAGACCATGATAGTTCAAATAGTACTGGCCACTATTTAGCTTCTCAAATAGACACTAGGGGTACCTTACCTGTACACTGAAAAATTGTTTCCATACCTCATACTACCGATACTAGTAACATGGGTATCCAAATTACTGTCAATGCATAAATGATTAACAAAATCTTTCTCTCTTGTCCATAAGAATCTGAGTCTGTTAACTGTTAGCTCTTTTCCCCTAAAAACTTACTCTGTCACCATTGGTTATGGTTAAAAATAACCCTCACTGGTTAACTGTATCTTGAGTAGAATTACAAATATCTGCTAGGAACCCATAGTTTCAGTTATTCATTTTTCTGAAAAAAAAATGAATTAGCATAAGCATGTAGAAAATGATTAACTCACCAATAATAAAATAATGCAAATTCAATAAATTTTGGTTTTTAATTGAAATTGTGCCCAGTGGGTTTTCTCATGGGCACCCTGGGACCTGATGGAGGTGTTGCATAAGGCTCTTAAGCGAGGCTCCTGCACTTGGTTCATGTGAGCCTTGCTTCCTTGCAACTGAACTGTCACATGGGGCCAAAGACAACAGTTCCTTGGGTAGGATGCACCCAGCCAGCAACTGGGATTTCTGCCCTATGTACTTCTAAGTTAATCTTACATCAAGGATGGCTTATGGCATTCTTGTGAGTCAAAGTTCTGGCTGGGCTTAGCCACTCCTGATGGCTCTTGTTATCAAAAACCTCATTCAACTGTGACCCAAAAAAACAAATGATTGGATAAAAGATGTGAACAGAAATTACTTAAGAAAAAAAATAAATGAACCTAAACATATATAAAGTGATTAACATCAATAATAAAATTAATGCAAATTCAATATATTTTTGCTTTTTAATTGAACTTGTGCCTTGTGGGTTTCTAATAAGAGGCAGTGAGAAGAAGGGGTCAGCACTCAGAAATACAGGTTCACACTCCAATTCTGTAAATTTGCAGCCTTATGACTTTAAGTCAATAATTTATCTGATACTCAATTTCCTTATCTATAATGGAAAAAGAAAGAATAGTCCCCACAACTCAGTTATTATAAGGACTAACTGAAAGACAGAGTCCAGGAAAAGCGTAAGTACTGTGTCTAGAATAAAATAGTTACCCAGAAGATGGCAGCCTTGGTTAGGATCTCTGAGGTTTACAGCCTGCGCAGACATGGTGGGGTTTACGGTGCCGAGTCTGCCTTTACTGCTTATTCCTTAGGAGGCTTAAGTACCCTCTCTTCTCTTAAAAGGAAGTCATCAATTTTCTCAATTTTACTGGGTATGAAAAGCAGTTCTGTTTGCCCAGTTCTGCAACAGTCTTCACATGGCAGGGTCTCTTTTTGGTAAAAGGCTTTCCAGTTCTAATCCCCAAATGAGTACAAGTCAGTTGCAGACTCTGTCACCCTAGCTGCTTCTCTCACTGTCCTGATACCAAGAGCGGGGCTCATTACTGGACTTAGAGGATCTTCTGACTACAAGCTGCCAGTTGTTAAGCACTTTATGAGTTGTTTAGGATGGGATTAGGCATTCTCTTACATCTGGAAAAGGAAAGCTCAAGTGGAAATGCAGAGAAGGGCACAACTGCAAGTTACCTGAACTTTCTGTCTCTCAAGGGCTCCACCACATTCTCAACACAAGAACTCAACGGCACATGGGTGCACTGCATTGCTATCATGTTTTCTGAAATACACAAAAAACGAGAGACACAAACATTACATGTATGTATATGCACGCGCATACCATTTGACATGGTTAGAATTCTAGAATTCCTTTATATGATGACTTTCATTATAATTTCAAAAGAGTGTTCTATGGCAAAGTGCGATAAGATGTGGAAAATCAAACTCACTCAACCCTCTCGTACAGGGGAGCACTTCAGTTTTGACATCTGATCTATAATGATCCTTCAAGAACAAAGAGTCCAGAGAGCAGCAGGTCCACTCCAGACAGGATGACCACACAGGTGGTCACTGGCATGGGTGACAGGTCACAGCCAGGTTCAGGAGATTAGTGAAGTGAAATTCCTTGGCAGTTATTTCATTATTGCTTTTAAGAAGTACCAGCAGTGACAGAGTTTGGCTGGTAAATTGGTAGTCACTGAAATGGTACCGAAGTCCCAGATCTCATAGTATTTATACTGTAGGTTGGTAATAAAAAACTAATAATTATCTGTGCTCAATGTAATGCCACATATCAGGGTTCAATTCAGAGATATATATCTCTTTTATATAGGGTGCTATATTTGGGATGCAATAGAAATAAAAGACTATTTGTGAGTTTTGTCATTATTCCCTTGAAGCAAAACACTAAAAAACAAAATTATTTTATGTGTAATGTATCCTTGGCTGCATGTCTGAAATAATAAAAATTTATAGAAATGTATCAAGGACCAAAATTGGCTATTTTTTTATTCATTAAAAACCATGTTTAGTATTTTTAGCATTCAAATAATTATCTGCAGTGCTCCCCTCTTGACTTTTGAAAAACATAATCATACTCCTGTACAAATGGTTTGGACTTTGTATATTTGCCTTTATATGCTTCTATAAGTTTCCCCCATTTCTACCTATGATCTGTTATTAAATTTTCTAAATATGTGGACTTTATGAAGTTAGTATGCCAAAGAAAAAAACAATTAATGGATTCCAAGCCCCTTTATGGTTTTCGAACGTCCCCCTTAGAATTTTCAAGAACACTATAATACTAATGAACCAACTAATACTAATGTTTGTAGAAGACAGACACTGAAAAGTATATCGCATACCTTTATCTTCCAGATTGTTCACTGCGTCTGCTGGAAGCTTGTGGAAGGGGGTAGATGCAAGCTGGGCAGCAGAGGTGAAGTCCCCTGTGCTCTTAGGACTGGGTGCCAGGGTTCTGTTGCAGCGAATACCCCAGATGGTTGAATCATCCAAAAACTCTTCAGAATGAGGCACTTCCTACAACAAAGAAGGAGCTGAAAAATAATCGCCATCTTCTTGTTTTGTCTGTGAAATTTAAGACATTAAGACTTCAAGCTGGATGCAGTGGTACCGAATGTATCCCTGCCATTCAGGAGGCTGAAGTGAGAGGATTACGTGAAGTTTGAGACCAGTCTGAGCACCACAGAGAGATTTTGTCCCCAAAAAACATTTTACCCCTCATCTTTAATACATCTCAGTGGAACTACAACACAAGGGTCACGTTTTTTATTTTAATTCTACATTTTTCTTTAAATTTGAAAAAAAATTCCAGGTTTATAGAAAGATTACAAAGGTAGCACAGTCTCATATAACCTTCATTAAGCTCCCACTAGTGTCAATTTCTTCTAGATCCTGGCACATTTCAAAAAGCTAAACACCACTTGTAGCTATCAGTCCTTATCTGGATTTCACAAGTCCCCTCCAATATCCCTTGGCTGTCCTGGATCCAGTCCAGGATGGCATGTGTGTGCCACTGTCCTGTTGACTTTGTCTCCTCTAGTTTATGACCATCTATCAGTCCTTCCTACTCTTTCCTTGCACTGAAATTTGTGAACACTAGTCAGGAACTGTGCAGAATGTCCCCCTAATTTGGGCTCGTTTTCTCACACGTAGACTAGAATTATAGGTTTTGGGGAAAACTTGGGGTAAATGACCTTCTCATTATACAGTGGGGATGCATGCTAGCTAGCCACAAGGCTTGTTCCTGGTGAGGTTAAACCCAATCACTGAGAAGGCATTTGTGAGGTTTCCTCACGGGAAACCATTTTTCCCATTCTCTATTTGTTAGAGAATGGGAAAAAATGTCTTACCCAAACTCAAGGGAGGTAAATTAAACTCCACCTTCTAGGATGTCATTAAAGCATTTGTGGACAAATGTTAAACCACCGCAGAATCAACAGTGGTGAGATATTTGGAAGCTCCAGAAGTACCTGTTTCTTCCTGAAGTTTTACTCACCAATGTCTGTTCCTTAGTGGATCTTGCCTATAGCATTTATTTTATTGGGACTCTAATGATGCCTTCCACATCACTTGGAATTCTTCTCTAAGGAAGAATCATCCTTTGCTCCCTTTTATTTATATCAATATCTGTTTTATTTCTTGGGTGATAATTCAATATTACTTTATTCTACTTATTGTTCAAATTTTTCTAGGTTTAGCCATTGGCTCATTCAGGTTGGCATCTATATTCTTTTGATATGCCACATCTTTCTTGGTTTTCTTATAGGAAAAAACAAAACCCAAATTTCTTCCTTAATTTTCTAGCACAATATGCTCCGGACTTATCTTGTATTTTTCTTGCCCCAGCCCCTAGAATCAGGCACTTCTCCAAGAACAAAATTACGGGTCAAGTTTTTTAGAGTCTGTAGGGAAAGACAAATTGCTGAGTCAGGTCCATAGCTCATGACCCCCTTTGGTTGCCCTTACAATGCCACCCATGGTTTTAATTTTTTTTAATTTGTTTAGATACGCATGACAGTAGACCGTATTTTGACATATTATACATACATGGTGTATAACGTGGGATTCTATTCCTGTGGTTGTTCATGATGTGGAGTTATACTGGTTGTGTATTCATATATGAACATAGAAAAGTTATGTCGGATTCATTCTGTTGTCTTCCCTATTTCCATCCCTTCCCTTCATTCCTTTGTCTAATCCAATGAACTTCTGTTTGCCCCCCACCTTTATTGTGTATTAGCATCCACATATCAGAGAGAATATTTGGCCTTGGTTTTTTGGGATTGGCTTATTTCACTTAACATGATAGTTTCCAGTTCCATCCATTTACCAGCAAATGCCATAATTTCATTCTTCTTTATACCCGAGTAATGTTTCATTGTGTAAATATACCACATTTTCTTTATCCATTCACCCATTGAAGGGCACTTAGGTTGGTTCCATAGCCTAGCTATTGTGAACAGATGTGGCTGTGTCACTGTAGTACTGTTTTTAAGTCCTTTGGGTATAAACTAAGGAATGGGATAACTGGGCCAAATGGTAGTTTAATTCAAAGTTTTCTAAGGGATCTCCACATTGCTTTCCAGAGTGGTTGCACCAATTTGCAGTCCCATAAGGAATGGATGTAGGCCTTTTCCCTCACATCCTTGTCAACATTTATTGTTACTTGTATTCTTGATAATTGCTATTCTGACTGAAGTGAGATGGAATCTCAGTGTAGTTTTAATTTGCATTTATCTAATTGCTGCAGATGTTGAGCATTTTTCCATATATGATTTGACCTTTCATATTTCTTCTTCAGTGAAGTACCTGTTGTGTTCCTTTAACTATTTACTGATTGGGTTATTTCATTTTTTGGTGTTATGTTTTTTGGGTTTTCTTTGCATATGCTGGAGAAATGCTCTACCTGAGTGGCAGATGAAGAAGATTTTCTCTCATTTTTAGGGGAGAAAATTCTCCCTCTCTCCATGTTTTCAATTGTTTCCTTTGCTAAACTTCTTAGTTTGGCACCATCTCATTTATTGATTCTTGATTTTGCTTCATGCATTTTAGTTGGTTCCTAAGAGAACATGATGAAGAGTTGGGCCTACATTTTCTTCTAGTAGATATAAGTTCAATTTCATTCTGCTCTAGATGGATTTTCAGTTTTCCCAGCACCATTTGTTAAGAGGCTATCTTTTCTTCAATGTAGGCTTATGGTGCCTTTATCTAGTATGAGATAACTGTACTTATGTGGGTTTGGTTTTCACACATAATTTTTATATCTTCTGCATTGTCTTCAAAAAATCCACCATCTCTTCCAATGGAGACGAAACTGGCAGATTGCTTCTTCAGATGATACACAATAAAGTACTGGCTTATGTTTAGCATCAGGATATGTGGAAAATGCATTGTGGGTTTGGTAAAAGTAATAGTTCAGCAAAATGTACCTTTAAAGTGATGGCGCTATGTCTGCAATTCACTTCATTATTTGTGAAAATTTTAAGCTCAATAGATCATCAGAGGAATTAGGGAGCCAGGCAATAGTTCATCCAAACAACCCCCCAAGGGACTACAAATAGGAGCCAGGACTTGGTGTCTTAGTGAGGTGCTTGGTGAGCCAGTGGCTCTCAATGGTGCCTCACTGCCATGGGGTCAGGCAGGGGCTGGGGATGGAGCACACTGTGGGGTATACTTAGGACCAGGGTGGAAGTCAATGAGGACGGACACAAAGGCCACCGTAGTGGAATACAGTGGGCTTCTGGGCAGTGAAGGGTGCCTGCTGAGCTGTGCTGAGGATGGTCCATCTCAGCTGGATTCAGATTTGCTGGGTTTCTCACTGATATTCCACTTAGGCCTCACTTCCTCCATCTAGAAAAAACAAATATCCCCAGGTGGCTTGTTCTTACTACAGGGAAGGCTCTTTGAGGGCAAGGATCATATCAAATACATTTTTATTTCCTATACATATTAGATATCTGGCACATCACAGGTATTCAAATAATTGTCAAACAATATTCTAGCAATATTAGAACAATAACAAGTATTCTAATAAGTAGAATAACGATTTTCTACTTCGCACAATATATTGTGGTTTTATAGACATCACACCATTTGAGTGGCATAATCACTTGGCAGATCTGTGTCAGATGAAGTAGAGATTGGCTTACGTTTGGTTTTGAAGGAAGTCTGTTGCTAGAGCGTTCTCCAAAGGTCCTGGCTCCTGTGGGCTTGTTTTTAGGCTGTGGTAACCTAAGGAAAAGATTTATAAAAACAAAAACAGCAAAATATGGTGATGAAATAAATGCTACCACTTGATCTAATGTTAGAAAGATTCTCCCCTCATTTATTAAGGGGTTTCTTACTATTACACTTCCAGAAAAAGTGAACTGACTATGTAAATATAAGTTGACTAACAGTTACCAAAGAGAGGGTAGAAAATGCAATTTTTGTTAGTTTTTAAATTGTTACAATTTTTTTTTAGGAACAAAAGAACAATTAGAAGCATGGCCAATAAAATACCTTGGATGCCTTGAAACACCTTAGCTCTTTTCCCAGTGCCTGGCTGAGATAGGGAACTTCTCTCTGCATGCTGGTCATGCTTTCTCCATTCTGCCTGGGTGTGAATTTTCTCCATACCAAGACACTTGTAATTCACCCAGATATCTCTTTTTCCATAGTTTAAACTATTAACCACTCTCTAGTATCATGTGACTCTGCCTTAAAACATTCTCTCTGCAGCGTTACCCAGTGTAAGCTGCCTCCTTTCCCACTTATCAATCCTGCAAATGTAAACAGCACAGTACGGACACCTGCACTGATTCCTCTACATTCTGAAACAATTTCAAACCAGAGAATCCTGTTCTTTGACAAATTCTTATGCTTTCCTTTTTCTACTGTGCTTTCACTTGGAGCTCTGCCCTCCTGGAACTCATGCACAGCACTGTGGCTCTGCAGAACACTGGCAACAAGCTCCCAGCTGTTGGTGGAAAGGCTTATCAGTGCAGAGCTGGGCCAGAACCAGACCATCCTGGCAGACAGTCCAAATTCACTCCCTGCTGCCTCACCATCTTGAGTCCTGCAGGCACCTCCAGGCATCCTGTGGCAGTATGACATGTGTCCCCCCAGTGATATATTAACTTGATGTTTCTTTACCCATAATTTTCTTTGTTTCCATCTTCAAAAATAGGAAAAGCAGATGTCAAAGTGACAACTTTATTGACTCCCCAAGCCCCAGAAGAATTTGCATTTTCTGCAAGAGAATAAAAAATGTATTTCATGACTGTTCTAGGAAAAACATGACCCTTTACACTAAAACTTCAACTACAAATGAAGTGGGAGGTAGAGGGGAGAAGCTTATAGAAAAGAACTGGCATCAGTTTTTAAATACTAGGTAGTAAGGCAAGTCACTTTGTAGTGGGATGAAGTGATTTAACTATAATCACTGGGCAGCCTCAGGTCCCAAATTACTGCCACACATCAAGAACACAGCTCATCATTCTCCTATGCCACTTCTATTATCACCTGACTCATTCAATAAAAGCTCTCAGTGGTTTTAGTTTTCATTTGCTTTAAGAAAAATCTCTTCTCCCAACTCCAAATGGATCCTACTGATCTTTATTACAATCTCTGGCTCCCAGCATGAATCCCCTGGCCCTAGGTAAGAGGGCTAGTTGCTGGCCTCCAACCACCATCTGGCCACTTTTCTACCAAGAAGGCCTCAAATCACTCCTGGACTACTCAGCTCTTCCGGATGTACCTCCCCATGGGGATTTTATCCTCCTTTAGATATCACTGTTATAGCAACCCAACCCACCTAACCCAACCCAACAAACAGCAAACCCCAACTCTACCACACACATCGAAACCTTGTCCAACTCTGCCACACTTCTATTTCATGCACTTTCTGTGATGACCAAGGCAGGGCCACATCTTAGGTAATCCCTGACAATGCCTGGGCTCCGCCCACAGTACAATGAACCAATTAGCTTTCAAATAAATTATTACTTTGAAACTGGGCTTCAAATGCGTCTTCATTTTGGTCTAGAGATGGCCATTCATCTTTGTCATCAGAAACATCAGGAAGTGTAGGAGCCTGGAACATATTCATGATGAAACCTAAAAACCAGAAAAAATATCCATCAACAGATTGCAAAAGAGTTTACATTTTTTATAGTTTAAGGTGCTACACATTCAAACAAAAGGGTTTACCCAGTGCTTCCTTGGTGTGCACTGTGGGTGAGGGCTGGGCTCTGGAGGGTGTTGCCTGAACCATTCCCAGTGACGTGTTTGGAGTCGCATGGAAAGAACTTGCGCTGGCCACCTTGTGCGTTTCATACACTGGCAAAGGAACAGGACCAAGAGCAGGATCATCAGGTCATTTAAAACGTGTTAGAAGGCACACAACTGCAATAACTTACTACAATTAGACCAGGTTACCGTGGTAACTGTGATTGTCAATAATCATCACTCCAGACCCACATACTTATCTTTGTAAGAATACATAAAGTAGGTGAGGCAGGAATCATAGTTTCACACAAAATAAAGTGAAGGCTCAAAGACACCGGGTGTTTGGCCTAAGATCAAACCAATTAGAGTTTTGTCACAGGTAGCATCCTGAGCTCCACCATGTCTCAAGTACTGTCTGCTTGTGATCGGAGTGTAACCCCCACCCCCCACTGTCAGTCCTAGACCACTTTCCATCCCACTCAGCTTGAGCCAGTGGTGTACAAGGCCGGCACAGCCTGGGCCCTGCTTGCCCAGGTATCAGTGTATTCCTCTTTGCCCTGCTAGCCCTGAAGCTCTGGCCTCTTTACTGTGCTTAGAACACCAGGGATAGTCCTGCCTGGGGGCTCTGCATCTGCAGTTCCTCTGCTTGAAAACTGGTTCTCTGAGGTGGCTGCATGAGTAGCTCCCTCCCTATTCCTCTATGCAGGCATTACCCTCACCAGCATCTTCCCTGTTCACCTTCTCTGAAATCTAACCCCTTACTTCAATATTAGCCCTTTCATTCCTGGAGGGATTTTCATTGTTTTGTCAAGATTCCATCTCTAATGATGTAGAATGGTTGGTGCCCAGCATCCAGCAAGCAGGCACCAAGTCTCAGTTGAATAGAATGAGTCTCCAGCTGTTTCAGAGGGCCTACCCTCATTAATAGTCAATGGAAAGAATGCCACAGCCACCTGCAGGGGGAAGGGAACACCCACACTGTCCCAGGTAATTTAATAAACTATGCACACACTTCCAGTGTGGTGCCAGACAGGAGAACAGTATTTGTAGTTAAACTTTGAATCACCTTTCTTACTCGACCCAACTAACATGACACATTTTAGATTAGTGTACTGAGAAAGTTAATAGAAAAACTTGCATAAATTAATCTTTCAAGGAACTCTGAACTGATAAGATATTTACAATTAATACCATTGTTTTCAATAGTCTGGGGCTGAAATAACCCCTGGATTCTAAGAAGAGGATTCCTAACGCTTAGGTTTAGTAAGGTCAGAAGGCTTCCTGTCCCATAGCCCCAGTACAGCCCAAGGAGTGTGCCCCAGCAGGCCAGGATGAAGAGACCCCCATGAAGCTCACCTTCTTTGGTCTCTGCTCCACTCTGTGGCTGGAATCCATGAGCACTCTGACTCATACATCTGGAAGAGAAAACCCTGAGACACACAAGAATCAACATGTCTTACAAGAGAGTTTTTCATTAACTCTCAAGAAATAATAGTAAAAGAAGCTGGTCAACAATCACAGCCTGTTGCTGAAACACAGATGGAGCTGCTTAGATCCACGGTGTAAATAAATGAAATGTTTTGTCTCTTCAGTTCTTTTTGAGGAAAACACTCTTACAGATAAAGGCCAGGAATGGAACACTAGTATGTCGTGTCACTTCTGTGTCTCGGCACCATAACAACCAGCCCTCCTTGTGGCAGGACAGGACAATGGCTTCCTAGTTCCAATGGGCTCATTTGCTGTACAGCATAAGGGGCTGACTGGGCACTGATGCCCAACAAGGTGGAGGCACTGATGTGCTTCAGCTGAGCGAATACCTTTCTGATGAGCCCACAGCCTCAGGCTAACATCCAGATTTTAAAACAATAGCTACCAACAAAGATAATAAAGCTATGCAAACCACTTGCATTAAAGCTGTGGTTAAGTACACTAGGGGCAGGGGCCTCGCCTCATACTGCCCAGGATTCCCTTAAGGAATGTCATTAAAATGTGAAGTAAAAAGCACAAAGCACTTTTAATTAAACAATATCGTATCAAATCACAAGTTGCAAGACAGTCAAAGTGACTGAAGATAAAAACAAACACAACAAGTGATGTGACATTAATTCTAATATCTGAAGACCAAAAAACTCTCAAAATTGGGGAAAAAACTTTCACAATAGTGTGGAGGTGGCTTGTGACATGGAGTCACAAACGTCAATCCCATACTGCTCCGTGGGAGGACAAAAGGAGTACGAGGGCATGCCAGCCACTGCCTGGAGTAATGTCCCCTGCAGGCCTTGGCCACAGCCAGGAGGCAAAAGGCAATTCCAACTATAGGTGTTTATTCTTCAAATACAGAGCGACTTGCGTTTCAAGAAATTTTAATTTATAATTCAGAAGAAAAGTAAGAAGACAAACAAATCTAAAATCTAGAAGAAGGATAGATCCCTCTAAAGAAGTATAAAATATACAAGTTTGAAAATTTTGGGCTCAATGTTTTAATAATTTTTTTCAACAACATATTCATATAAATCATTTTAGCTGGGTATGGTGGCACACACCTGTAATCCCAGCTATTCAAGAGGCTGAGCCAAGAGAAGCCCACGTTTGAGGCCAGCCTCAGCAGCTTAGTACATACTCTCAGGAACAACAAAACCAAAAAAGAGATGAGGATATTGCTCAGCGATAAAGCACCCTCAGGTTCAATTTCCAGTACTGCAAGAAAAACATTTTTTAATAGAGATACCCCATCTCTTACATAATGCTCTTGATACTGCAGGTCATAAAAAAGAACCTGACAGATGCCATTTATACCACTCTCATCTCCAGGACTGGCTTTGACTTACCTGGACTCTGTCACTGGCTGGGCTGTCAAAGGAGTAGGAGGAGCTATGCTCTGGCACACTGCTGGGGACACCAAAGCAGGAGGAACAGCATCTGCCGAAGGAGGAACAACAGGAGGCACCTCTCCGGGCTTCTCGCCCAAGTTCTTTGGGGTTTGCTGATTGAGTGACGGAAGACATGGAGCACCAAGTTCCCATTGAGCACCTGTGCCTAGCCCCACACATGCTGAATCTACCTTTCATGCCAGACAAAGGAACAAAAATAAACCACAAAGACCAGAATGTTATTATCAGGTATTAGAGCTTTCAAAGCATGTGACCCTTTTCCTTCCAGGTGCTTTAAAACACCTGGAAATTTTCAACAGTGACGAAAAAGACCACTCTAAAACATAATGAATGCTATGTTGCTTCCAACCCCGGCTGTGAATGCCACTCACACATCTAATCATTGGAAAATAACCAGCCTCTGCAGTTATATTAGTATTTAAGAAGTGTCTTGTTTCTCTTTATTAAACTGAGGGAATAAAAACAATAAATCAATGTTACCAAACGCTCACAATGGTGTTCTCTTAAACTACCCTTGATAGGCAGCGTCCTCTTCCTGTATATATGAACTGCCTCAGAAACAGGGTTCATGGTAGGAAGGATTAGACTAAAGGTCTTTGTTTTTCTGATCACAAGTACATAGATTAGAACTAATGTTACCAACTTAAAAGACAGAAGGGTTAATTCCTTGCCCAAAAAGTATCCTTACAAATTGTTAGGAAAAACATCAAATGTCTAGAATATTGTTTTAAACAATAACACTAGTTATCAAAGAATATAACTTAAAATGACCTACACCATTTCCTTACCTACTAAATTAGTACAGATCAAAAATAATTGTACACCCCAACTGGAGGAGGAGACAGCCTCCCGCCCGCACGGTAGGCAGACCACGAGGCCCGGAGAGGGGGCCCAGCTGCCCACCAGCGAGGTAGACAGACCACCCCAACTGGAGGAGGGGCCCAGCCACCTGCCCATACAGTCACCTGACCGAGCTCTGGACAAACATAGGTCTCCCCTACCTCATCAAACACCTTATGAGAAAAACTGATGGAACTCATCTTGGAAAATCCCACCAACCCTTAAAACCCAACAACCGGTGGGCGTGGCTACCAGTTGGGTTCTTCAGTGGATCAGGCACCTGGTTTATATCTCAGAGAATAAGAGTAGAGAGGCCACAGGTGGAAGCTCAAGTCCTCTCATACTGACTACCACCACCACCCTGAACCCAGAGACTCAAGCTAGGAATTGACAATGCCACCAACTGGAAGAAAAGAAAACAGAGTTCTGAGAGACATTTTATTTCTTTCTTTTTTTATCTTCTCTCTCTCTTTTCATCCATTCATCCAGTCTCCTCTACCCTTCCCACTCTGGTCCTCAAAACCTCAACATATGTGAAACCAAGAATTGTGCATGAAAAAGGTCTTTAAAAACTGAGTCACCAGAATAATATAATATAGAGGAATTCCATATGCCCCACCTCCCTCCCCCCTTTTATTTTTTTTCTCTTATTTTCTTTTTCGCTCTCTCTTTTTTCTCTTTCTTTCCTTGTTATTTGTTTTTCTCTTTCTTACTCCCTCTATCCCAACAGACACAACATAATCTATGGAACACAATGAAAGCAGTTCTAAGAGGAAAATTCATTGCTTGGAGTTCATTCCTTAAAAAAAGTAAAAAACAACAAATAAATGATCTCGCACTTCATCTCAAAACCCTAGAAAAAGAAGAGCAAAACAACAGCAAAAGTAGTAGAAGGCAAGAAATAATTAAAATCAGAGCTGAAATCAATGAAACTGAAACAAAAGAAACAATTGAAAAAAATGATAAAACTAAAAGTTGGTTCTTTGAAAAAATAAATCAGATCGACAGACCCTTAGCCATGCTAATGAAGAGAAGAAGAGAGAGAACTCAGATTACTAGCATACGGGATGAAAAAGGCAATATCACAACAGACACTACAGAAATACAGAAGATAATTAGAAATTATTTTGAATCCTTATACTCCAATAAAATAGAAGATAGTGAAGGCATCGATAAATTTCTTAAGTTATATGATCTGCCCAGATTGAGTCCGGGGGATATACACAACCTAAACAGACCAATATCAATTGAGGAAGACAGGGATGCCCTCTCTCACCACTTCTGTTCAAGAAGCCATCAAAAGACTACCAACTAAGAAAAGCCCAGAACCAGATGGGTATACAGCAGAGTTTTACAAAACCTTTAAAGAAGAACTAATACCAATACTTTTCAAGCTATTTCAGGAAATAGAAAAAGAGGGAGAACTTCCAAATTCATTCTACGAGGCCAACATCACCCTGATTCCTAAACCAGATAAAGACACTTCAAAGAAAGAAAACTACAGACCAATATCTAATGAACCTAGATGCAAAAATCCTCAATAAAATTATGGCAAATCGGATACAAAAACATATCAAAAAGATCGTGCATCATGATCAAGTAAGATTCATCCCTGGGATGCAAGGCTGGTTCAATATATGGAAATCAATAAATGTTTTTCACCACATCAACAGACTTAAAGATAAAAACCATATGATCATCTCGATAGATGCAGAAAAAGCATTCGATAAAGTACAGCATCCCTTTATGTTCAAAACACTAGAAAAACTAGGGATAACAGGAACATACTTCAATATTATAAAAGCTATCTATGCTAAGCCTCAGGCTAGCATCATTCTGACCGGAGAAAAATTGAAGGCATTCTCTAAAATCTGGAACAAGACAGGGATGCCCTCTCTCACCACTTCTGTTCAACATAGTTCTCAAAATACTGGCCAGAGCAATTAGACAGACGAAAGAAATTAAAGGCATAAAAATAGGAAAAGAAGAACTTAAATTATCACTATTTGCAGTTGACATGATTCTATACCTAGCAGACCCAAAGGGTCTACAAAGAAACTACTAGAGTTAATAAATGAATTCAGCAAAGTGGCAGGATATAAAATCAACATACATAAATCAAAGGTATTCCTGTATATCAGCGACAAATCTTCTGAAATGGAAAAGAGGACAACCACCCCATTCACAATATCCTCAAAAAAAATAAAATACTTGGGAATCAACCTAACAAAAGAGGTGAAAGATTTATACAATGAAAACTACAGAACCCTAAATAGAGAAACAGAAGAAGATCTTAGAAGATGAAAAAATATATCCTGTTCATGGATAAGCAGAACTAACATCATCAAAATGGCGATATTACCCAAAGTTCTCTATAGGTTTAATGCAATGCCAATCAAAATCCCAACAGCATTTCTTGTAGAAATAGTCAAAGCAATCATGAAATTCATATGGAAAAATAAAAGACCCAGAACAGCAAAAGCAATTCTAAGCAGGAAGAGTGAATCAGGCGGTATAGCGATACCAGACTTCAAACTATACTACAGAGCAATAGTAACAAAAACAGCATGGTACTGGTACCAAAACAGGCGGGTGGACCAATGGTACAGAATAGAGGACACAGAGACCAATCCACAAAATTACAACTATCTTATATTTGACAAAGGGGCTAAAAGCATGCAATGGAGGAAGGATAGCATCTTCAACAAATGCTGGGAAAATTGGAAATCCATATGCAACAAAATGAAACTGAATCCCTTTCTCTCGCCATGCACAAAAGTTAACTCAAAAGGGATCAAGGAGCTTGATATCAAATCAGAGACTCTGTGTCTGATAGAAGAAAAAGTAAGCTCCAATCTACATATTCCCTAAAGACCTTAAAAGAGCGCATTATAGGGATACTGCTACATCAATGTTCATAGCAGCACAATTCACAATAGCTAGACTGTGGAACCAACCTAGATGTCCTTCAATAGATGAATGGATAAAAAAATGTGGCATTTATACACAATGGAGTATTACTCTGCACTAAAAAATGATAAAAGCATGGCATTTGCAGGGAAATGGATGGCATTAGAGCAGATTATGCTAAGTGAAGCTAGCCAATCCCTAAAAAACAAATGCCAAATGTCTTCTTTGATATAAGGAGAGCAACTAAGAACAGAGCAGGGAGGAAGAGCATGAGAAGAAGATTAATATTAAACAGGGATGAGAGGTAGGAGGGAAAGGGATAGAGAAGGGAAATTGCATGGAAATGGAAGGAGACCCTCATTGTTATACAAAATTACATATAAGAGGAAGTGAGGGGAAAGGGTAAAAAAAAAACAAGGGAGAGAAATGAATTACAGTAGATGGGGTAGAGAGAGAAGATGGGAGGGGAGGGGGGATAGTAGAGGATAGGAAAGGCAACAGAATACAACAGACACTAGTATGGCAATATGTAAAAACATGGATGTGTAACCAATGAGATTCTGCAATCTGTATACGGGGTAAAAATGGGAGTTCATAACCCACTTGAATCAAATGTACAAAATATGATATGTCAAGAACTATGTAATGTTATGAACAACTAATAATAAAAAATAAAAATAAAAAATAAATAGAAGAACAGAAAAAAAATAATTGTAATATAGGTTTACTTACATATTGCTTATATAATCTGCTTGGAATTAGAAATGTGTCAGGTTTCAAAATTTTTCAGATTTTGGGAATATTTTCATAGACTAGTTAAGCATGTATCCCTTATTCAAAAATTTGCAATCTGAAATGCTCTCAGATCCACAACTTTCTGAGAATGGGACATGACACTAAAAAAGTTTCAGATTTGGGAGCTTTCCAGATTTCAGAGATCCTTGACCAATATTCAGTTCTGAAGAAAATATTTTAAAAAGAATAATCAGAGACTTTCTCTACCAGATAGCAAAATAGGAAAGCTATAGCATATATACAATATGGAAAGATCAAGAAGAGATATACTCTCACTCCTCTTCTCTATCCAGAATTCACCTAATCCTCCCATGCTCCCCTTCCCTACCCCACTATAAGTCAGCCTCCTCATTTGATATTTTGGCAATTGGAGAAAGGGAGGGGGCAGGGGATTAGCAAGGGAGGTGGAATATGATGGACATCATTATCCAAAGTACATGTATGAAGACACGAATTGGGTGTCAACATACTTTATATATAAACATTTATGAATAATTGTGGTATATATGTGTAACAAGAACTGTAATGCAAAAAAAGGTACATATATAAAGGCATGAATTGGCGTGAACATACTCTATATACAAAGATAAGAAAAATTGTATTCTATATGTGTAATAAGAATTGTAATGCATTCTGCAGTCATGTATTTAAAAAAAATAAATAAAAGAGTAAATATATATATATATATATATATATATATATGTATAAAGAAGAGAGATAGTGACTAAAACAAATATTAGAAATGGATTTTGTAATATAAAAACTTAGTATGTGATAAAGATATTTCGAATAAAGGGGCCAAGCTGGTCAATAAATGATTTATGGACAACTGGCAATTCATTTTGGAAAGTACATCTTCATGCCACCTCTACACAGGAAAATCCTATAAAGGGACCTGGAGGACCAGACCCTTAGGGTACTGAGTATGATGGAGGGACAGAGCTGTGCATCACATTTCTTTTGTTACAACACGATTCCCAAGAACAACAGGGGTTACACTTGTAAAACCGAGAGTCAGAATGATCCAGGACTTTCCAATACCAATGGTAGAAGCCAAAAGGCAACGGGCAATGCCTTTGAAAACTCTAAGGGAGGCTGAGGCAAGAGGATTGCCAGGTCAAGGCCAGCCTGGACAACTTAACAGACCCTGTTCCAAGATCAAAAGCAAACCAACAGAAAATGCACTGAGACTATAGCTCAGTGGTAAAGTAACCCTGGGTTCAATCTCTAGTACTGCATAAAATCCAAAATGACTTGAGGGAAAATGATTTCCTTCTTAGAACAGTTCTAGTCAAATCATCAACCAGTGTGAGGGTAGAACAAAGACACCATTAGACAAGCAAGAGATCTCAAAAACTTAACCCAATACATGCTTTTTAAAAAAGTTATGAGAGATTGTGTACCTTTAAAATGGGGACCTTAAGGAAAAGCAATGGCATGTGAATCAGGGATATACCACCAGAGAGAAGCAGGAAGAACCACTCCTCAGAGGCTCTCGGAGACATCTGGCCAAGAAAAGGGAATGGGAGTGCATCTGATGTATTGGATGTGATTGATGAATATTTTAAGTTTCTTCAGAATTTGGGGGATAGATGACTGATAAGTAGCAAGAAAATACATAAAAACAAAACAATGTGACAATTATTTTAACAATTGCTTATATCTATCAAGGGAAAACACTGGTCGAAGCCTCTCGGCTCCAGGATGGAAGGTGCAAATCATTCAGAGTGGCTCCCCATAATTAATTGGGTATACATACTTATATCTAGTGAATGTTCTGGCATAGATTTTGTATATATATATATATATATATATATATATATATATATATATATATATATATATATATATATATATAAACACACACACACACACACCTTTCATTCAATATTAAAAAAAAATCATTGCAGTCATGAATTTTCTATCATTTTAAAAACATGCATTTAAATAAGCTATACCTTTAAAGTATCCTATGTCATAGACAGACATATACAATGTGGAAGATTAAGCAAATGTAATATAGCTTAAATTATTCCCAATCTCTCCCATTCATAAATAATTTCAAGAAAATATGTGGCTGTAATATTCATCCCTATTTCTTCTTCCCACACAAGACAATGGCAAACAGAAATATGTCTAGATGACAAATTATTGGAAGTCTATAGTCATTGTATGAAAGCCAGAAAAAGGACGCTAAGTGCTAATGTGTGAATATATAAGCATGGACACACACATACATGAAACATCAGCCCTCTATTCTCTAAATTCCTTTGTTCATTCTTCATTTGAATGTCTTTCTGAATCCCACAATTTTAAATTTTGGAAAGTTACTAGCTAGAATTAACTCTAAAACAGGGCCTAGAGAGCCAACAATCCCCACCGCTGGGCACAGGACGCCCAGGTCAGAGCATGTCTGTACCTTAGGCTTTTCCTGGACACTGGGCAGGTCCTCCTGGGACAGCTCCACCACTTGATGCAACTTCTTATGAAGCTCATCCATTTTCTGCTTTAATAGCTGCTCTTCAAAAGCATTTGCTTCTTTCTTTTTCATATAATGTCTGTCTTCATTTACTTAAGGGGAAAAAAAAGGTTTATATGCAAAGCTTAAATTCAGTTCATCAGAGGAATACATAACAAATGGATAAAGTCCAATTTTAAGATGGCAAGTCCTATTTTAAGATGGCAACATTTTTTAGTCTTTTCCATATTTACAATCTTTATATGCCCTTAGCACAGTAACTATTAAATTCAGAGTATAAGTTACAAAAATTTATGATGATCAAGTCTATCTGGTAATAGCACAGTATCTTATTAAATGCTTCTCATAAAACAATTGGGGTTGTGCTAATCATTTGAAAATAATTGATCATTTCAGTTTTTAAAAAAGATACGATTCTCTAGGAGGTAAAAGTAAAAGAGCTGGGGCATCAAGCATGCTGTCAGTCACACAGCCCAAAATTGGCTCATGAGACAAAGTAGACTCTGGCTGGACACTTTCAGGCTGTGGCATGTGAAGGAAAAAATTATCCAGGCATAACTCAAAATGGATCCTCCAAGAATACTGACTGACTTTTTGTTGTTGACCAAATATGAAAAATAATGAGAAAAAAAAAAAAGGCTCACGGAGTGCATATGGTCCAACACTATAGACAGTATAAAAGTCCCGAGTGGAGCAAGGGTCCATCTTCCACATGGTTATAGCAAGAGCCAAGTGCAAACGCTGGTATTAAGGCACACCCTGTTCCCTGTAGGGAGCAAATCTCAGTCTACTCTGCAGTCTCTATGACTAACCCTAACCCTAACCCTAACCCCTAAGACAACACTTTGATCAGGGGTCTCCTTCAGCATGTTTTGTTTGTAGTAGGTACAGAACTTGGAAAATCTCTTCTGAACTTCAGTTCCTTTCACAGTACAAATGACTTACAGCTTTAGAATAACTGTATACAGAAGTTCAACTCCATACAGATAATATTGAAAACATTTAAAATACTATTTCACTAAGGCTAAGGTGACACTGGCATGAATATCTAGCTCAGGGCTGGTTCAGCCATGGGCTCGGCTGTCAATACGTGAATACAAGTCTTGAACAAACATAGCTGCTACGCTGGTGTTTAACAGAGACCGCTAGGCTTCTGACAGGACGAGCTAGAGACATTTTTTGAAGTCTTTCAGCATAGTCAATTATTTGACCAAAAATGTAATTACTCATTATTTTAATTGACCTAAAAACAACTCAAAATATAAGACTATAAGACCAAATACCCCATTGTTCATGCTTCCTCCGTTGATTGTATTTCTGGGCTCTCAGTTCTTCAAAGGAAAATTCTGATTCTCCATGAATAAGCTTTTCCTTCCAATACATAACGACCTGTTGAACATCAGCTCTGGCTGCTGAAGATGAGGGCACAGAGCACTCTGATTTAGAAATCACAATCACCCTTTGTTCCCTACAGGGGAAAACACATCACTTACAACAGTGTATGGAAATAATTCTGGAAGGAAACTAAGTAATAGAACTATGCAATGATTGTACTTGCATATTTGACTCTTTATCACAAGCTGAAGGTATTGCTCCAGACACTTCTGAACCCTAAAATACAGAAAACAAACAGAAGCATTAACTTACTGAAAAGAAAACTTCACACAAATTACCTCATAAATCAATATGACAATATATGAGTAGAAAGGCTTCTTAATCTCCAGTAGATTTCTACATGTTCTTGGTAAAATTTCAGTTAATAGCTAAAGCTTTAGTTTGCATCATCATTGGTAGTATAATTTTTGCAACAAAAAGAGCCCATAAACCTTTAAAAAAAAATCCATTAAAAATTTCTTCTGGTATTACTGAGGTTGTGGATGCCAACAGCTGAAGCTCTGGGTTTTTAAACTGGCTCCAGTTGGGTATGAATCAAGGTAGGAATCCTGGGCCTATGAAAGAGGGAAGCAGAACAAGGAGGAAGAGGATCTTGGTAGGAGAAAAACTGCTGGGGAGGAAGTGAACAGGAGAGATTTATGGAGGGGGCCCTTAGGTCCCATAACAAGTTATATTTGTGAGTTGAGTATAAATTTAGGTTAGATAGCCACGGGCCCAGAAAGCTGACATGGGAACGGGCAGCTGACATGGATGTTAAGTCACAGGAAACAAGGTTATAGAAAAGAGATGCCAAGGTGGATACAGAAAGGAGCCAGGAGGACCGTTCAATACCACTCCTAGTTTCTGTACAACCTATAATAGTCACAATTACCTGATTCTTAGAGATAGAGGATGAGTTCTTTCCTTGACTCGATTTTGATGGTACCATTTGGTTTAAAATTGAAGCATTATGCAGAGGTTCTGAGGGCCTAGCTATAAGGGAAAACAGGATAAAATAAGGAGAAATAAGAGAAAAATCACAGTAACCAAAATTATCACACAATACACCCCCTTGATCTTTCAGTAAGCAGCACAAGAAATAAATCAATTCAATCACACTGCCTCAGAAAATGGAACTAAAATATTTTGTAATTAAGTATTTTAGAGACAATTTCTGACCAAATCAAAATGTTCAAGAAGTACCCCAAATAACTGTAAAACTGGTTATTTAATCAGGATAGGATAGTCAATGCAAATTGCTGAAATGTGGTATTTATTTCTAAGGGAAATAAAGCCCTGCCATGTTTCCTAAAATTGCCATCAAATACATTTGATTCAATTCAGAACAGATGGAGTTTAGAGTATCTCTTTTTGATTTTGTTTTTAAATCCCCAAAATAGAGTGAAATCATCAAGTAGATTTGTCTCCTTTAAAGTGCATTATTACCAAAGTGTCTTCCCCATTACCTGAGACAGTATAGTTTGGTTTTCATTAAATACTAGAAGGATTTGCTTTTTAAAGGGAAAAGAAATCAGCAAAAATTAGCAACTAAATTACCAACAATCTGACCCTGCAGAAAGTATTATTTTACCTTGAGCTGGCAAATGGGTTTCAGTGAGACGTGTCTGAAATAACCTAAATGATAGAAAAGGCATTAGTATAGATTTTAAGTTTACAGTCAATTATATACTGTATTAAAGTAGAAATTAAAGGTAACAGCTTACTATATGTTAATAAAGACCAAGGTTGAAGTAATATAGTCAGACAAAATGCTAGGAATATTTTCATATCTGATGTACATATATTAAAAAAATTCCTCAAGTCTATAAATGTTATAATAGTGTTTGGACTCCTACTTTGGTTATTTTACCCATTTGGAACAAAATGAATATTAATATTTGGGAGAAAGAAGTGAAAATACAAAGCTTAGACCACTTATTCAAAAGGTATCTTGATCCATTACTGCCCATGCTCTGTGAGGACATCTCAAACGGGCCACTTCACAGCATTTTTACACATCAACTCTGTGGAATTATATGCAATTCCTAAGCCTGACATTGGTGAGTAATGCAAGCAAGAGTGCATACTAAAAAGAGAAGAGATCCACAACCAAATGCTAGACCTTATTTTGCTCTTAATTCAAACAAACTAATGGTAGCAAAACCATTTTACATGATGGGGAAAGACTGAAAATTAGGTGATCCTGAAGAATTACTTTTAATTTCATAGGTGAGATCATCTACTAAGATTCTGTAAGAAATAATCTTTTGGAGAACTTATAGTAATAATTGGGATAAACTATTTAGCTAATTCGAATCTCCTATAAATGTCTTTAGCACAGAAAAAACACGATCAAATGTAATAATTATGGAAAGTAGGTAACGGTAACATTTCTGAGCAGTTTCTTTCCTTTACTCTGTAGTGACCAAATTTTCTACAAGGTTTCCCCATAAAATAGATAACAATACAATGTAAAAGCAAACATTTCCTCTCCAAGTAGGAAATGCCAGGAGGAGCTGTACGTAGAAGCTACCTGTACTGCTGTTGCAAGAGCTCTTGAGGTTCAGCCTGGTTTTGAATTCCTCTCCAAAACACAGCACTGGCCTGCTGCAACTCCCCCTGGGCTTCCAGATGCCCTGCCCAGGAAATGCACAGAGGAGATGACTGGATTCCAATCTCCTGGTTGTACAGAAACTCAAAAAACTGATGTGGGTCACTGTTGTATTCAGCCTACGGGAACCCAGAAGAAAAGCACAGAATAACAATGAGGCAAGGGTGGAGGAAAGATGTTAAGAGCTGGGCTGGGGCTGTGGCTCAGAGGTAGAGCGCTTGCCTAGCATGTGTGAGGCCCTGGGCTCCATCCTCAGCACTAAATAAAGACATTGTGTCCACCAATAACTAAAAAATAAATATTAAAAAAAAAGATGTTAAGAGCTACAGGGGTGAAGTTGGATAAGAAGAATAATTTCTAATGTTTTAGAGCATAGTAGGGTAACTATGGTTGGCAAATAATATTTCAAAATAGAGGGGTGCATGCAGGAGACAGAGCCAAACTGGCATTTATGAATGAATGTTCCCAACACAAAGAAATGATAAATATATGATGTGATGGATACTGTATCCCATAAATGTGAACAATTATTATGTGTCAACTAAAAATTTTAAAAATATATAAATACCAAAATAAATTAAAAAACAAAAAAAAAAATAAAACACAGAACTGCTAATCTGGGTCAGCCCAGAATCTAGCTGGCCCTCCACCTTTCTATATTTGTGGAGGCTTGAGGATATACTATGTAGGCGAAGGTGTGTATGGTTCTCTGGTCACAAGCCTAACTTAGGATCATTCCTTTCCTTGACATTCAATATCCCCAAAATTACCCAAACTATTTTTCCTTAGATAGTAAGTCTATAAAAACCCATCACATGAAGTATTACTTGTGTCTTGCTCTGAGCTTGCTCAAGGTCCATAGGTGCCTCAAACCAGTACTCTGTAATTCAGTGAACGAATTCATGTTTGCCTTATCCACTCCACTCGTGATTTTTTATATCTCCAAACCTTTAACTTCCAGGTCGAAGAGATGCAATCTTCAGGCCTGAGCCTTCATTCTCCCCTTAGTACTAAGTGTAGTTTCTGAGAGCCAGAATGCTCCCCACTGTTTACTCCCTGGAGCTCTCCTGGCACCTGGGAGTTTCCTACCCAACAAACCCTCTTTTACTTTTTTGGTTTCTATTCCATGTTGGAACATGTACAAACTTGAAATAAAGGAGAATTTAAAAACTGAATCAATGATTCACTATACAGAGCCAAGGCTATACACATCTCTAGTAATCCAACTTTTAAAAAGTTATGACTGGAAACAAGGAATTAAAATAAAAGGAAGTCTAAAAGATCTTAAAATATAGGTCAAAAAACAAAAGTTCAACATGATTACAGATTTGATTATTGATATGAAAGTATACTCACAAATTTTAAACAATAATTGATGAATCTTGGGTCATTGTGGTATCTCTTCGTAACTAAAAATTCCTTCATTAAATGTTCTAGTAGCATTATGAAGTAGTCTTTATTATCAGGAAAATTCTCTTCTACCCACTGCATATAGCTAGAAAAATATGGATAATGTTAATTTTCCATAGTACAACATATAGTTGGTTTAAAGGAAAAAACAAAAACAATGCCCCTACCCCTCAAATCCAAATGCTAACCTTTCCCATTCACCAAGTGGGTCATTTCCTTTGTAGCTCTGCATATGGGCTTCAAACATTCTAGAACAAATAAAAGAATGCACATGAAAATTATGGATAATTTATAAGAGCAAAATATTTAATTATATATGATTTATATCATATATTATGTTTATATTAAATATTTATCATATATCTATATATTGTATTATATTATATAATATATATGTGATTTATATACCTTAAAATAGAAACCTTAAATACCAACCTAAAAGCTATATAAAATTTAAAAGAGCTCTCAGAGGTGGCCAAAAAACTCAAAACAGTCAGTATTTTTTCAGAGAAAAGTTCATCCCTAGCTCTATCCCAGGGTCTCCTGCTTCTGTCCCTAGTCCCCAGGGTTGTTAACCACCCTGAGGGTCAGTGCCTGGAAACTTGCTTCCCCTTCTCCTAACAGTGGGATATAAGCTAGACCCTGCTGAGATCCCTTCTCTTGCTTTCCAGGAGTACAGCGGAGACTGAGTTGGAATAAGATCCAATAAGGGCTTGCCAGCAGGTGGATAAACAAGATTCCACAACTGGACACTCTAGATAGAGTTCATTTCCTGGGCCCCAATGTAACACAAAGTTCCTGAGGAAGAAAAGGTGATTGGCAGTTTTCATGAATCAGTCACTAGAATTCCCATAGAACTGTTTCCCTGACTTCCAAATACCCAAACACATCTTTATTTATTTTTTTTTAATTTATTTATTTTTTTTATTGTTGGTCGTTCAAAACCTTACACAGTTCTTAATACATCATATTTCACAGTTTGATTCAAGCGGGTTATGAACTCCCAACTTAACCCCGTATACAGATTGCTGTATCACATCAGTTACCCTTCCATTGATTGACATATTGCCTTTCTAGTGTCTGATGTATTCTGCTGTCAGTCCTATTCTCTACTATCCCCCCTCCCCTCCCCTACCCTCCCCTTTTCTCTCTCTACCCCTTCTACTGTAAATCATTTCTTCCATTTGTATTATCTTGTCTTACCCCTCCATTACATAGTTCTTGATATATCATATTTCACATTTTGATTCAAGTGGGTTATGCACTCCCATATTGCCCCTTATACAGTTTGCAGAATCACATCAGTTTCACTTCCATTGCTTTACATATTGCCATCCTAGTGTCTGTTGTATTCTGCTGCCTTTCCTATCCTCTACTATCCCCCCTCCCCTCCCCTCCCCTCCCCTCTTCTCTCTCTACCCCCCCTACTGTAATTCATTCCTCCCCCTTGTATTATTTTTCCCTTTCCCCTCACTTCCTCTTGTATGTAATTTTGTATAAACCTGAGGGTCTCATAGAATTTGGAGGGAAATGGATGGCATTAGAGCATTTTATGCTAAGCGAAGCTAGCCAAGCCCTAAAAAACAAATGCCAAATGTCTTCTTTGATATAAGGAGAGTAATTAAGAACAGACTAGGGAAGAAGAGCACAAGAAGAAGACCATCATTAAACAGGGTTGAGAGGTGATAGGGAAAGGGAGAGAGAAGGGAAATAGCATGGAAATGGAACCAAACACATCTTTTAAAAAAAAATCAACCAAGCAAAGCAAAACTCTTGTGGCAGTTCAGGTGCTCGTGGGGCAAACAAGCAAAAAGAAATCAAATAGTGTCAGGTTACATTAAGTCCCAAGAAGAAAAAACAAACCAAATAGAAGGGGTAAAAGTTACTATTTTCAGGAAAGGTGGTCAGGGAAGGCCTGCCTCTGAGGGCACTGACGGGATACCACCAGAAAGCCACAGAGCTATCTTGGGAGAAAACCGTCAAGGCTGAGAGAACTTCAGGAACCAGCCTCTTCCAGGAACAGAAAGTGAGCCAGTGTGGCTTTAGTGTGATAAGCTGGGTAAGTTCTAATTTGCATTTTAAAAGTCTTCCTTCCTCCATGTGAAGATGGTAGGGATAGGAAGCTACTGAAACACCCTGGTGACTGGTGGTGAGTTGGACTACATGTGGGGAATCTGGCACCTCTCTTAGGGCGAGGAAAGGACTTCCTGATGGGACTGTGTTCTGGGTATGAGTCAAGATGAGAAGGTCTCCTAGGTTTGCTATCTGAGAAATCATTAGATTTTTTTTTGAAAAAGGGATTTTAAAGCAATACTTTGGTAAGAGACAAGAACACCCACCTCAAAATACTTCTTTGGCATATTTCAAGGTGGATAGTCAGAGAATTGCAGGCAGAAATGGCTCTGAAAAACTATTCTAAGAAAAACTTGCATGAATTCATATTAGCAAGATAAACAGATTGATTTTCTCTAAGTCCACCTTAACTCCTCATTTCCCTTCTGTTTTTTATTTTGATGCTCCCAGGGTCTTGCACAGGATAAAATCTGTATACCTTTCCCCTTATTAATCTATTTATTGTCAATTTATTCCACACACTCAATTAAGGACCCTCAGAAAGTAGAGAATCTTAAACTATACTTTATTCTAGCTATCACCTCCACAGACAAATGAAATCATTGTGTCTTAAGGCTAAAAATCCAGAAGCCATGATAGGAAAAGCCAGAAAAGTTCAACTATATAGTAATGAAATGCTTCTACATGTCAAATAAACAAATTTTTTTAAAACTTTCCAAGTCCAAAGAGAAATGATAAACTGGAAAAACAAAAGGACTTCTAAAAATTGAGAAGCAAAGTTATAAACCCAATTTTTTAAATGAGCAAAGGGATTAAAAAGCATTTCACAAAGAAATACAAATGGCTCTTAAACTTGAAAAGATGTTAAACCTCTCTCATAAGAGAAATTCACTGTCAATAAGATACAACTTAATCAATAGATTTTGCAAAACAAAAATTTTAAACACAACAAAAGTATACAGGTAAGAAATGGAAGCAGGCACACTCAAATCTTGCTTGTAGGTATCTTACCAATATCTCAGATGGATTTGCTCTTCATCCAGGAAAAACACTTTCAGGAATCTAGAAAACTGATACATCTGGGTATATGCAAAATACCATTGCCATATGTACATTTTTTTTTAACTACAACACTGTTTGTAACAGCAAGATATTGTCAACAACCCAAGTGTCTGTCACTGAGGATTTTTGGATCAATTATGGTATATGCAATATTAAACAGTTGTCTAAAAAATTTTTAAAAAACGAGTGCTATGTATTGATAGAAATCTCCAAGGATATCTTAGGCAAAAAAAGAACGGAATTGCTCTGCTACATTTCATGTGAGATGAAGGCAGGAAATGTACACATACAGACACATACATATACATACATATACATACACTTTAATAACGTTAAGTATTTATAGGTCTAAGAAGAATCACTTGAAAAAAAACTAATAAATAAATAAACAAAGGATACATATGATAGGGTGAGAGTAGACAGGTACAGGAATTGTCAGTGAATACTTTCCAAATCTTTCTAAAACCATACAAATATATTATCTATTTTTAAACCTTAAAAATGATTATTTGTAAATTTGAATCTTTCTCATGCCTCATAACAGAGGAACAAATCCCTATAATGCCAGGACTCTTCCTCCAAAATGTGTAATAAACATAACATTTGCCCAAAGTAATTCATGTTCACACCAACCACATTCTCCAGGAAAATGGCTTAAATGCACTAATAATAAATCAACCCGTTCATTAGAGCAAATTAGTCTTTAGAAAGTCAAAATAAGGGCTGAAATACAGATTTCCCTTTAAAAATTGGGGTAGAGGGATAGGACTTCCAAAGAAAAAGTCTTAAAAGATATTTGTTTTGAGTCTATTGACAACCTCGGTCTTGTGATCCCCAAATATCTGGTAAAACTAACCAGTTTTACTTCTGCCACATATGATTTAACCGTATCAAATTTTTTTTTTAATCACCGGCTGGGCAAGTCACACAGGCCATGGGAACTTGTCAACCGTTGGCGGGACGGAATAGATCAGTTTAAGTGCTGTGTACTAAAGACTTTTTAAAAGAGCAGTAGGATTATGAGTAAGAGAGCTATTGTATATTCTCTCCCTCTGTCGTATAATTTTTAAATGAGTGACTTAAGACACGCAGGGCGGGGTTTTGGTGGACTGGACACTCTCCTCCCACAGCGGCGCCCCAAGCCCACGGATAGGTTTCCTTAAGGAACAGCAAGACCTCCAAGGGCCTCCCAAGCTGCCGCAATGCCCCTAAACGGTCGGCATGGCCGCAGATCTCGAGTCGCCAGGGTCTCAGTGGGACCACCCTCTACTCGGTGACTCGGAAGTGGCCCGCAGCCTTAAGGCGAGGGGGGCCCAGACCAGGAACGCAGGCAGGTCCGTGCCGAGGGCCCAGGGGCGGAGGGCCAGAGCCCTAACTGTCCCAGCCCCCTCAGGGGCGCAGAGTCGGGGATCATGAGCTCGCAGCGCCCACACCCCACTAGCCGGACACTCACTGAAAGACATTTTCCGGGTTATCTATGGCGAGAGAACGCAGGCCGGCTGCTGGACCACAGACAACGAAAGCTAGTAGCACCGCCCATTTGAATCTCCCGCGCAGCCGCAGTCGCGGTGCCGAGCGTTGGCAAAGCGCCTGGCCATTGGCTGTGGCAGCAGACGGTCTGGCCAATCGCCGAGGCCGTTGCCGGGACAACAAGTTTCGCCCCCTGCGCGCTGGCGGCCCCTTCCCACTTCCGGCCGGCTGAAGCGAGAAGAGAGTGTGCGGCCGCTGGGCGGCCAGGGAAAGCCAGTGTGGCTCCCGTGTAGGGATTTCTTTTTCTTTTTTCTTTTCTTTCTTTTCTTTTCTTTTCTTTTCTTCTTTCCTTCCTCCATCCCTCCCTCCTTCCTTCTTTCTTTCCTTCTTTCTTTCTCTCTTTTCTCTCTCTCTCTCTCTCTCTCTCTCTCTCTCTCTCTCTCTCTCTCTCTCTCCCCCTCCCTCTCTCCTCTCTCCTCTCTCTCTCTCTCTCTCTTCTTTCTTGCTAACTTTCCAAGTTGGAACTGGTTTACATAATGTCACGACGAAGACATCTTTCGAAGGAAGACCTCGCAGGACTGCAGGTCCCTGAGAGGAAACACTACGCAGCCCTGGAGTCCTGAGAGCCACGACTCCCTGTCCCCTTTGCTTAAACTGCAGTCCTTGTGCCCTGTACGTGGAGCGAGGAAAAGCGGTTCCACCCGCTCCAGGCCGCTGCGCGGGGAAACGCCCGCCTGAGGATTAGGAAGGAGGAAAGGAAGCCGTCGTGGTGGAGGCCTCTCCTCGTAGGGGCGACTTTCCATCCCGCGTCCCAGGCTGTCAGGAAAGCACCAAATGACTCAGCCAATGAAGGCCTCCTCACGGATCCTAAAGTGCTGTGCACTGGAAAAACCTGAGTGGTCTTGGTTTACTAACTGTAGCATAAGGGCACGCATGCTTTTAGGTAATTTTCTGGTTGGCAGCGTTAATTATGCATGGCATGTGAAGGTGGTGGTTTGGGACCCTTGAGACCTCTGGACTTGGCTGATGTAAAAGACTGGGTGCCCAGGAGAGAACAAGGGCTTTGGAGAGGTTACAGAATGCCAGGGAGGAAGTTTTCAGCTTTTTTTTTTTTTTTGGTTAGGTCTAGGCATTCTGGAGACCGAGTTCTCAGGTATTATAAAATCCTATGATCAGTGTCCAGGTATCCAAGAAGAAATAGAAAATATGTGATGTTCCTTAATTGAGAGTGAGTGGAAAAAAGTTAATCTTCTCTGCCCCTTGGTCTTTAATAACTTACCACTCTACCTCTCAAGGTTGTTCAAAGACTACTTGACAATGTAAGTGGAATATAAAGTACTGTTCATGTGATTACCTTCCTTTAAGAAAGAGGTCTTGTGAATGTTCTAGCTCCCTTAGGCTTCTCAAGTTAAATTCCAAAAACAAAAAATATATATATGGCAGCTTCTGGAAATCCAGGTACTGAGTCTGGAATTTCTTCCAGCAGACCCATTACTTTGGAGCTATAAAGTGTCTGACTGACGGAGTTTATTACTCAGAGAATGCTCACTTTGAAGTCTTTAAACAAGTGCTAGTTTCTACTAACCATCACTAGAACTGAGACATTTTTCATTCTACCAACTCAAGCATCTGATAGTGGCTCAGTAATCAGGAAATGCTGATATTCACCATCTGTCGTGAAGTAGGTGCCATTAGACTTATACCTAATTACAACCTTAGAACTTGAAATTAAGGAACTAGTGATTTTTATCTGGGACATGAAGATACAAAGAAAATGTCTAAAAGTGGAGTATGTGTATATTAAGAGCCAGGTGAGAATTCAGACCGTATCTGCCAGGGGAGGTCAGAGAAGTGGGGAGGTAATGAGACCTTCATTCATGTAAGTCTTCACCTGGGAGGTAGGGCTTAAATGGGCCTTGGATATAGGTAGGTAGGAGAGAGTCCAGGAGAGGTAATTCCAGGTGTAAATCTGGATTAGAGGGAGATCACTCTTGAGGACTCATGTTAATGCGTAAGAAGTCCTATCTCAGGTTTGATATTTTGATGTCAAGTCGAGTGCTAGAATAAGGAGTTCATATTTGATCACATTAGTAACAGGTCTTTCTGGAACAACATGTGTTGTGGTTGTTAAGGGCCTTATGATTAGTTATAGTTAGCTCTACCTGTTTTCTGCAAGCTGTGGAGATTGTCTGCCCTCCTTTTCTTCTGCTACCAGGAGTTCCTCTTACACTAAGCTTGTGCATGTGTAAGGTATTCTGCATATGCTTCCACACTACCCTTTATGAAGGCACATTGACTCTCTTTTTGTGTTTTATTTATTCTAATTTGTTATGTACAACAGCAGAATGCAATTCAATTCATAGTACACATATATAGCACAATTTTTCATGTCTCTGGTTGTACACAAAGTAGAGTCACACCATTCGTGTCTTCATACATGTACTTAGGGTAATGATGTCCATCTCATTCCACTGTCTTTTCTAACCCCAACTCCCTGTCTTCCTCTCCCTCCCTTTTGCCCTATCTAAAGTTCCTCCATTCTTCCCATGCTCCACCCCCCCACACACCTTCCCATTGTGAATCAGCATCCTTATATCAGAGAAAACATTCGGCATTTGGTTTTGGGATTGGCTTCCTTCACTTAGCATTATATTCTTCAACTCCATCCATTTACCTGCAAATGCCATGATTTTTTTCTCTTAATGCTGAGTAATATTCTATTGTGTATATATACCACATTTTCTTTATCTGTTCATCCATAATGCCAATTTTCATGAGTGTATCTACAAGTAATAGTAATAAAATATGAGGGTTGTCAGTGGTGATTAGAAACTGACATTTTTTTTCTACGAGTGACATCTTGGCTTAATTGGTCTCTTCCTTTTGTCCATACCTAGGGAAGTTGCCCTCTGCCATTATTCTGAGGAAGAATGAAAATTATTCTCCTCACAGTGTGTTCATCTCGATATCCCCCTAGGTTAATTAACCCTGTGGTGTCTGGGATTTTGGGGGGGATAATGGGAAGAATGGGAAGTATAGGCAGAAGACAGTGGTTTGCAGATTTTTTTTTTTTTTGTACCAAGGATTTACTCAGGGGCACTTAACATCCTCATCCCTTTTTATTTTTTATTTTAAGACAGGGTCTTACCAAGTTGTGTAGGGCTTTTCTAAATTGCTGAGACTAGCTTTGAACTTGTGATCCTCCTGCCTCAGCCTCCCAAGCCACGGGAATTATAGGCATGTATTATTGTGACTAGCTAATTTTCAGATTTTAAATTGGTATTGAGACTAATGGAATGTAAAGAGGGGAATCAGATTTTATGAAAGTAGAGTTCTGAGAACACAATGATGGTTTTGATAACTAAAAAGAGAAAATAATAAAAAGTCATTTGGGAGGCCTAGAAGAATTGACGGAAACAGTCTATTGGATCCAGAGAAAGCTGTAACTTTGATTGGAGATGTGTTGAATAGGATGGATGTGAGGTTAATCCTGGTTGTCGACCTGACTGGATTGAGCAATACCTAAAGAACTGGTAAAGCACACTTCTAGTGTGTCTGCGAGGGTGTTTGCAGAGACAGTTGGTACAAGGATCTGCAAGAGGGGAAAGACCTGCCTGAATGTGGGCCATATCGTCCAATATGCTGGGGATCCGCATGGAACAAAAAGCAGAAGTGGAAAGTTTGCACATGCACCTATTTGAGTCTTCTTGAATGGGTACTGCCATCACCTGCAAATATTAGACCAGATTCTTTAGCTTCTGAATGTGGACTTGGAATCTCCAGAGGACTTCATGTCTTCAGCCTTGGACTGGGGTTGCATTATTGGTCCTTCTGGTTCTAAGGCTTCTAGTAGCAGCAGCAGCTTCTTCTTCTTCTTCTTCTTCTTCTTCTTCTTCTTCTTCTTCTTCTTCTTCTTCTTCTTCTTCTAAGTTGTAGATGGACACAATACCTTTGTTTTATTTATTTACTTGTATGTGGTGCTGAGGATCGAACTCTGTGCCTCACATAGACTAGGCAAGTGCTCTGCCACTGAGCTACAACCCTGCCCAGCTTCTAGCTTCCTGGACTGAGCAACTGCTGATCTTCCGAGCTCTCAAGCCTGTAGACAGCCTTTGTGGGGCTCTTTGACCTATCCAGCCTCTGACTGTGTAAGCCAGCCTGATAGATGTCCTTGTAGTTACATATACCTTCCATTCTCCATTCTTCTGGAGAATGCTGGTTGATACAGGATCACCAAGCATTTTTCCTTCTATAAAATATACAGTAGAAGAAAGAGACAGACATGGTTCACTGCCTTCTGGAGCTTATTGAAAGGAGTTTCACATGCTGCTTTCTGAAGCTAGAATATATATATATATTGCCTAAGAGTCTTATCTCTACAAACCAGGAATAAATGAAGAACCTAAGAATAGCTTTAATACTTCAATGAAAAAAATCTATAAACTCTTAAATACTAACATTTTACAAAAATGAATGCAAGAAAAAAATACCAAAGAACTAGTAAATGTGCTGCTCACTTTAAAAAAAAAAATCTCTACTTGGAACCTTGTGTCATGGACAGGACTCCAACATCCATCTCATCTAACAATTGTCTTTAATCTCCCTCTGCTCTTTTTTCTCAAGCCTGAGGTGAGAGTGCAACAATTCTTGTGGTATATTGAGTCTGTTAAATAATAATCCTCATTTCATTAATCCACCCTTTGTGTTATTTTTGGCATTGCCATTGCTTCAGTGTTTGTCACTTTATGTCCCCAAACCTACCCTTGAGGGGAGAGGACAGGTTTTGTTTGAACTGTGTGAGAGCACAGATCTGCTGTGTCTAATCCATGCCTTTCCTGAGTCAGATGTGGAAATGCTAGCTCTTCCTTTCAAACTCTATTCACCTTATAAGCTGATTTTAATATTAAAATTCCGTCCATCTAAAATATCTCTTAGATTTGTCTAATTTTCTTAGGGAGGCCAATAAGGAAATCATTTTTATTTGTATGTGGACTTTTGGTGACTTTGCATTCTACATAATTTCCAAACTTTTTGGAAAAGAAAACTCAGGTCACAGGGTAATAAGCCTCACCCTTGATTTTCCCAAGACACAGCAAGTAAGCAAATGACCTAAACTCACAATCTGTGTGACAGTTTGCTCATCTGCAAATGAAAAACAAAACCTATATCCTTTTCATCATGTTTCTTCGACTTTCTGTGTCCTTTAATCTCATAAGATTTTCCACTTAATCCCTGATTTGTCTTGGGAAGTCACATGATGTCAAAGTGCAGTGTTTAGAGAAGATTGGAGTAGTTGTAGGGCTGGGGTTGTGGCTCAGAGATAGAGCACTTGCCTAGCATGTGTGAGGTACTGGTTTCAATCCTCAGCACCAAATAAAAATAAAGATACTGTATCCACCTATAATTTTTAAAAATAAATAAATAAATAAGAAGATTGGAGTAGTTGTAGAAAGCTAAAGAGTAACTTAAGCGACTACCAAATACTAAGATTAAAAAAAAAAAAAAGATAGCTCCATCTTGGAATTTTTTTCCCACCTGAGATGTGTTATGACTTTGAAAGATGTCTATGAGATTAAGGCCCAGTATCTTCTCTGTCACAGCAGCCTGGGAACAAGAACGGAGTCGCCAGGAGCAGGGGACTGAAACCGAGCTTCCTGTCCCCAACCAACCTTGAAAGGAATCTTTGGTAGAATGTGCAGTCCAGCATTCATGCTCATATTTGTGTGAAGTACTCAAGTGAATACCAAGTTGTTTCCCTTTTAGTCCCTCTTCTTTCTCGTTGCAGGTGGCTTGTTCCTCCTAAGCGCTCTCTTGCACCCCTGACACGTGGCTGCTCATCTTCCCTCCACACTGGCTACTTGACTCTGCTTCTACAGAAGGCCTCTCCCTTGTCAGCATGGAGCTCCTCCTTTAGCGGCTGCTTCTGAACACTGGGTTGGATCCTCCCCTTGTTGTACATGTTATACTAATATAGTTTCTGGGGCAAACTGTCCTGTTCATTCTTAGAAACAAAACACATACTTGAAACTTTCCCTCCGTAAGGGCATTTTTCTGAATTCGTATCACTCAGTCCCCCCCCCCTCAACTAGGCCCCTTAAAACTGAGTTGCTATAGTTTGGATCTGGAATGTCTGCAAAGATTCAAGTATCCCCAGCTCAGGGTTATTGGGAGGTGGTAGGAAACTTTGAGATGAGACTTGCTGAGAGGCTTTCTGATCATTGGAAGAATAATCAGAGTAAGTATTGAAAATAATAATTTGGCCTTTTTATTTGGGTGAACCCAAATGTGAGACACTTGGAGGCTGCTATGTTTGGGGTAGGTATCCCCCAAAGGTCCACATATTAAACTCTTGGTCCTCAGAGTGATGGCATTAGAACTGTTAAGAGTCAGGGTCGAGTGGAAGATCCTTAGGGGGGCTGTAAAACCCCAGTCCTTTCCTCCCCTTCAGTTTTACACCACAAGATGCTCCTACTATGATGTACTGCTTCACCACAGGCCTAAAGCAATGGGGCCAATAGATCATGGACTGGAACCTTCAAATCTGTGAGCCAAAATAAACCTCTTCTCTTTATGAGTTTATAATCTCAGGCAGTTCATTATAGCAATGGAAAGCTGACTAGGGCCAAAAGAAATAAGAGATGGAAAAATCAATTCTCCAAGAAGTAGTAGACCCCCTTTATGATCATTTCTTGTATTTGCATTAAGTTTTCCTGTGGTATCCTCTTAAATACTTCAAGCTTTCATTCTGTTCTGCTCTTATCATTATTTTCTCAGTCTAGCTGCATGTATATCACTGAATAAACATTTTCCTATTCAGACCCAGTTGGCTTGGTGAAGGTCTGGATGATATTAAAATTTGAAATCACTGAGAACCCACAGAGATCAGTTTTCCCCATTTTGTTAGCCTCTTTGGTTTTTCTAAAATCTACGGTGCATTTTTATCAATATCCCTCAACTTTTTCATTAATTTATGTCATGATACAGTAATTGGTACATATTTGGAAGAACACCAGTGGCATTTCAAAAACTGATAAATCTTTCCAGATATTTTAGTTGCAAGGAACAAGAAACCTAGCTTGAGATAATTTATTCACCATAAAGTAAACTTACTTAATAACACAATAAACTTACTTAATAACACAATAATTCTGACTGGTGGGTGGGCTTCAGGTAGTTTGATCAGGACTCTTAACTCCCTTTCTCTTTAGTTTTCTCAGTTCTATTTCCTCTGTATTGGTTTTGTCCTCAGGCTGACTTTCTTCGTGGCAGCAAAACAAAAACTACTTACTGCACAGTCCCAAATGCCCCAAATGTCACTCCTAACTAGTTAGATTACTTTCCTTCCCATGAAGCCTCCTCAGAAATAGTTATATGCCCTCGGAAAATCTGGGGCTTTGGGAACTGAAATGGGAAACTTGTGCTGGGGAGGCCCTTTCAGGTATACAGCAGTCTCCTTATAATCACAGTTCTCCTTTATGGGGAGGTGGCCCGTGCCTTGTTAGGGGGCCCTTCTTCCTGCCAAGGAGGGTATCCACTATCTAAGAAATAGAAATCTAGAGTAATTATTGAAGAACAAAAGACAAAGTTGGAAAGACAGTTTCAAAAAGATGGAGCCTTGATAGGTCCAGTCCACACAGGAGCTGGAGCTAAACAGCTAGAAGGTGGCTCCTGTGGTTTATTTAAGGGGCACATCAAAGGCAGGGATAAGGTTTCAGGGATGGAGTCTTGCCTTGTGATGTGATGTCTTGTAGTCAGCAGCTTGATTGGCATCTTGTCAGGTCCCACCCATTTCAGAGGGCTGTGCAGCTATAGCAGGGCACCCCATCTCTGGTGCTGAGTGGGACCTTGGGCAGAGCTGAAGTTCACCTGCATCAGGAGGTCTCTACCTGTAGAGGTGCCATGGGAAGTTCCAAGTTCCAGACCTGTCCCCTCACTGGGCTGTGATGCTCCTCACTGGCTGTGGTGCCCATTGTCCACATACAGACCAAAGATGGATCTTGACACTGTGTCACGTTGAAGAAGAAATTTTAAAACCACTGGAAATAAATGGGTAACTCTGGCTAACTGCAAACTACTGACCCACAGTTGCTTTGGTCATTAGTGGGTGACTGCTCTTCATTTTCTTCCGAAGACAGCCTTGACCATCACATTGCTATGAGACCGTCACATTGCTAATGAGGTGCCAAAAAACCACAGGGCCTGCTTACAAGCCCAGTAGAGGGCAAGCTGGGGGGCTGGAAGATGGTGTCCACCTGTCCTGTGTTCTCTGGACTTCCATGGCATTTGGAAAAGAAAAAGAGATTTCAGAAAACACAATGCCCTGTTCTATTTGGATTAGCTTTTCTTGTAGACCCTCTTTTAGAGAAAATTGTGTCCCTCCTCTGAAACTGAAATATAGAAGTTCTAGCCCCAGCACCTCAAAATGTACCTCTTTTAATATGCTATCTTATAAGAAGGGAAAATTTGAACAAGGACACCTGAAAGGGAGGACAGTATGGAGAAGCAGGGAGAAGGTGGTCATATGCCAGCCTGGGACAGAGACCTGGAACAGATCCTTAGTGGTCCCTGGAAGGAACCAACCCTGCTAATACCTTGGTCTTGGACTTCGAGCCTCCAGAGCTATAAGAAAATAAATTACTATTGTTTAAGCCACCCAGGCTAGGGTGCTTTGTTAGGGTAGTTTGCTCCAGCAAACTAATACTGACCTCCAGCGTATGTCCCAATCTGGCCCGTTTCCCTTCCCTCTAAATGCCAGTTGAACCAGCAGAGGTAGGGGGTGAGGTCTGACAGGTAGGACATCTGATGGAAGTTAACAGCTGTCAAATCACCTTCAGCAGGAGGAAGAGAAAGCAGCTCCTGGCAAGCCAGAGTTGGCCTGGCACCAGCCGCTGACCTGGGCTGTTGTGCTGAACATGAGCAACTGCACTGAATGTTCTCAGCAGAACACTCACTGGATTGTACCTGCTCTTGGCAGCACCCAATCCTTGAACCCCACATCCCTGCCCACATAATCACCAAACACAAGACCAGATCTTGTAAGTTCTTCTGACACTTTCTTTAGGAGATATGTTCCCCTTAGCAAACTGTCTCCCTTGTGGCAATGAACTAATAAACCTAACATGCTTTCTAGTTGTCTTTGATAGACAAGAGTTTCAGAACCATTCTGACTTTGTTTTATATACACCTGAGTCATTGGGTACCTCCGCCCTACTCTACCCCACCCAACCAGGTCATTTTATAGAGTTTAATGCCATTATACAACACTAACATGTTTTTACTATCTTTACATTAATAGCTTTTGTACTGATTTTATTATTGAATTTTTCCCTTTGTTTCAGGTGGAATTTTTAAAAAAATATTTAGTTGTAGACAGACACAATACCTTTATTTTATTTATTTTTATATGGTGCAGAGGATTGAACCCAGTGCCTGATGTGTGCCAGGCAAGCGCTCTGCCACTGAGCCCCAACCCCAGTCCTAGGTTGGATTTTCTTAATATAGAATGTAGTGTAGGAGGAGGGATCCATTTTAGATTTATAATTGTGATAATTTTTTTAAAACTCTTTATAATTAGAGTTTCATTTTAACTTTTAAGTTTTTGAGTTTAGTCAGCTGCCTACAAGAATAGAATAAACATAATCCTCTTGTCTACAAACATAAGAGGTCAGGGATGAGCTCTTATAAATAACCCTTATTCCCAAGGTAACTTTTGTATGTGTTGGTTTAAATATCATTCTTGATGCTTTTTAGGGTTTTATGTGAGCTCCTAATGGGCTAGCATTTTTATCCATTTTTATCAGGCCCCATCAGCCTGAGTGCTGCAAAACTAGGGTCCCCCATGGGGAAAATGGCCCTCTCAAGTCATCCCTTGCCAGTGGAATTGACAATGATTACAGTTCTTTTGGGAAGTGCTATCAATATCTATCAATGACAAGCCTACCCAGCTCACTCCCAGGAAGAGAAGCCATGGAGTAAAGCACAGTTGGGGATAAGGGGTGTGTATAGGACACCCAGTGCCTAGTGCTCAGCAGCCCAAAGCTGGAGTGAGGCGTGTGCTCAGACACGGGACGGCAGTGTGAGCTGTAAAGCAGTCAACCTGGAATCTTACACACACTAGAAGGATCGAGTCTGGTTTGCAGCGATGATCTTATGCTCAGTTCTGCCCAAAAAGCAAGAGGCAGAGGCAGGAAAATAATTCCAATATTGTAAAACAAAGATGAAAAATGCATATTTCCACATGATTATATAACAGAGGTACAGATAAGAAAGGATATTGTTGTTAGTTTTATAAATAGTTGGTTTACTAGGAAAAGGACAGAGGTGTGTAAAGAAGGAAATAGAAATAGGGAGGGGAAAATGGAAATTTTCAACACTTACTAAACTTTCTGAGTAAGTGCAGCATTAGAAAGAAGCCAGAGGAAGAGCAAAACAAGTACGGGTGGGGGTGGAGAGTAATAAAGGCAGCAGTAATAAAGTTCCCAAAAGCAAGCAAGAGAAGGTCCCCCAGAATAACTCCTTGAACTACCTTAGCATCAGCATCCCCGGGAAGAAGTGGAAATGATGCAACAGAGCCCACTCATTGTGTTCATTATGCTTGGCTGCACTGAAATTTGTGGAACAGCCCATATCATCAAGAAAACTCAGACATGGTGGGATGTTTCTCTGGTTTTACCCTGTTATAGTTTTTGAAACCTTGCCTCCCTTCAGTGTTTCCCTCTTCCTAAATACAGCTGGGAACCCCTAAGCTAGAAGAGGGGCTGGGTTATGGAAGAGACTCTTACCCTCTGCCTCCCCACCCACCCCTATGTCTGGGCCTGTTGATGTCCCCCATGCCTCTGCATTTACTTACTTCAGGAAATGCATGGTACAAACTGAGCTGGAGGAGAGGGTCCAAGTCAAAGAACTTGCCAAGGAGCTGAGACTATGAAGTAAGGAACAAAGCTTCAATTGTGCAAGACAGGATGGAACCAGGAGCCAGCAAAGAGGCAAAACGTGACCTGAAGCAAGTGATTTGGGAATCAAGATGAGAAAGTCCTGCTGAGCCCCATTAACAGAATAGGGCTCACAGCTCAATGGTGCCCTGGCCAGAGGGTGTGTTAGGTCACCTTAGAGATGCACAGCTCACATGGAGAAACATGTATTTCCATGCAACCTAAGTGGTTACTGCACATAATTTCCCAAGTGCTTCTGCTCTCAGAGTGAGTGTTTCCTGTTGCTCATCTGAACTGGAGCCACCTGTACTATATGCAATTTGAAATTCCCCACTGGACTCCTGCTTTGGTCTTCATGGCATATTTCAGCATAAGCATGGAACCCTTTCTTGCTCTTAGAAGCCTACCTTTCTGAGCCCAGGATTCTATTCTAGTCCCTGCAGGTGAACTTGCAGCTGCCACACTTTACAGGTACTCTTCCCTGGATTCCTCATGCTGGGCCTTGGTGCACCTGCTAGTCTGAGCTTCTGACACCAGTCCCACAAATGGGGTTATTTTCTAGGGAATAGGGTCAAACCCCAGCACCATTTGTTGAAAGACTCATCTTTCTCAATTTAATTTCCCTTTTGAAAATCAGTTAACAACAAATATGTAGGCTTATTTCTGGACTCTCATTCCATGATCTACATGTCTATCTTTATGCCAATACCACACTGTTTTAGTTACTGTAGCATTGGAGTAGATTTTGAGATCAGGGTGTGAGTCCTCCAACTTTGTTCTTTTTCAAGGTTGCTTTGGCTATTTTGCTTCTCCTCTAATACCACATGAATTATGGATCAGCTTGTCCACTTCTCCAAACAAACAAACAAAGTCATTGTTTTGATCGTGACTGCATTGAATATATACAACAAGTTGAGGAATATTCCCATCTTATCAATACTGGTCTCCAAACAAGAACACAGAGTATCTATATTCAGGTCTTTAATTTCTTTCAATAATATTTTATAGTTTTCAGTAAACAAGTCTTGTTACTTAGCTATATTTATTTCTAAGGATCATATTCTTTTTGATGCTATTGTAAATGGAATTGCATTCTTAATTTCATTTCTTGATCAGTCATTGCTAGTGTGTAGAAATACAATTGATTTTTATATATTGATCATGTAACCTGAAACTTGACTGAATTTATCAGCTCTTAATAGTTTTGTGGTTGACTCGTCAATGTTTCCTATATGTGAGGTCATGTCATCTAAAAATAGTAAGTTTTACTACTTCTGTTCCAAGTTGGGTGCCTTTCATTTCTTTTTCTTGTCTAATTGCTCTGAATAGAAATTCCAGTGCAGTTTTAAATAGCAGTAGTGAGAGCAGACTCTTTGTCTTGTTCCTAATTTTAGGAGAAAAGCTTTCAGTCTTTCATTATTAAGTGTGATGATAGATATCCCTTTATTGGATTGAGAAAATTTCCTAGTTTGCTTAGTATTTTGTTTAGATTTTTATCATGAAAGGTAAGTTCTCTTTCTGTATGGATTGGGATAATCATGTGTTTCTTCCACATTCTATTAAAACAATGTATTGCATGAGCTGCTGTTGTGTATTCATTCACTCTCTCTTGCATTCATGGGATAATTTCAGTTAGTGATGGTGTATAGTCCTTTTACTATGAGGCTCAGTTCAGTTTTCTGGTATTTTGTTGAAGATTTTTGTCTGTATATTCTCTAGAGCTATTAGTTGGTAGTTTTTATTTTTGTGATGTGTTTATCTGGCTTTGGTATCAGGGAATACTGGCATCATAGAATGAGTTGGGAAGTACTCTTTTCTGAATGTCGGAGAGTTTAAGGATTGGCATAATTCTTCTTTAAATGTTTGGTAGAATTCTGCTGTGAAGCAATCTAGTCTTGGGTATTTCTTTGTTGAAAAGTTTTTAAAAATTATTGATTGAATCCTTTTACTTGTAAGTTTATTCAGATTGTTTATTTTTTTTTCTTGAGTCAGCCTTGCTAGTTGGTTTCTAGGCATTTGTCCATTTTATCCATGTGACCGATCGTGTTGGTGTATAGTTGTTCAGAGAGCTCTCTTATGATCCTTCTAATTTCACTAGAGATGGTAGTAACACCTCCACTTTCATTCCTGATTCCCTGCACCCACTTTTTCAGACTTGTTAAAAGTTCGTCTCTTTTTTTGAGCTTTTCAAAGATTTACCTTTTGATTTTACTGATTCTCTCTACTGTTTTTCTGTCCTCTGCTCTAGTCTGTTTGCCCTTCTGCCTGCTTTGGGTTTAGTTTCTTTCTTTTTCTAGTCCCTTGAAATTGGAGGCTGGTCACTGACGTGAGATCTTTCTTTTACGTAGGCAGTTACAGTGCATTTTCCTCCGCCCGATGTTTTCGCTGCAGTTCACGGTTTTTGGTGTGTTGTTTTATTTCTCAAAGTATCATCTAATTTTTCTTATTATTTCTTTTTTACCCATTAGTTGTTTAAGAGTGTGCTTTTTAATTTCTACATACTTGTGAATTTTCTAAAATTCCTGTGTTACTGATTTCTAACTTTATTACATTGTTTTGGAGAATACACCTGGCATAATTTCATTTGTTTTACTTTACTGAGGCTTATTTTTTAAATATTTATTCTTTATCTTTAGGTGGACACAGTATCTTTATTTTATTTTTATGTGGTGCTGAGGATCTAACCCAGTGCCTCATGCATGCTAGGTGAGTGCTCTACCACTGAGCCACATCCCCAGCCCCACTGAGGCTCATTTTGTGGACCCCCTGTGGTCTATCCTGGAGAATTTTCCATGAGCCACTTAAAAACAACATTGATTTGGCTGCTGTTTGGTATAATGTTCTACATATGTCTATTAAGTCTAGTTTCAAGGGTTCTTCAAGTTTCTACATCCTTGTTTGTCTTTTTTAAAAAAATATTTATTTTTTAGTTGTAGTTGGATACAATACCTTTATTTTGTTTACTTATTTTTATGTGGTACTGAGAATCGAACCCAGGGCCTTGCACATGTTAGGCGAGCGCTCTACCGCTGAGCCATAACCCCAGCCTCCTTGTTTGTCTTTTATTGAGTTGTGCCATCCATTATTGACAGCAGAGCATTGAATTTCCCAACTATTCTTGTTGAGCTGTCCCGGCTGTGGGCTGGAGGCCTCAGTTCCTCCCCACATGGACCACTGCCCCAGGACTCTTGCATATCCTCATGGCAGGTAGCTTTCCCCAGAGTGAGGGATCCAAAAGAGCATGGCAGAAGCCTCAATCTGTTAGTATTCCTTCATATATTTTGGATCTCTGTTACCAGGCACATACATTATATATTCTTCATGAATTGATCCTGTTGTGAATGTATAATGTCCTCCCTATGCGTTGTAACGATTTTTGTCTTATAGTCTGTTTTGTCTGACGTTAGTAGCCACTCATTCTCTTTGGGTAAATGTTTCAGGGAATATCTTTTTCCATCTCTCTAATTTCAACTTATTTGTGACTTTAAAACTAAAGTGAGTCTTTTATAGATAGTACCTGACTGGGGGATGTTTATCTATTCTGCCAATATCTGTCTTTAATTGGAGAGTTTAATCTATTTACATTTAATGCAGTTACTAATAATTCTGCATTTTTTATAAGTGTCTTGTATCATTTTATTCCTCAATTCCTCTATTACTCCCTTCTTTTGTGTTAGTTGTTTTCTTGGACACCATTTTGATTGCCTTCTCTTTTCCTCTGATGATTATAATTAACATAATCAAAAATTTTGAATTTAATTTTACTCATTAATTTCTTTTTGAGACAAGGACTTTCTATGTTGCCCAAGCTGGTCTTGAACTCAGAGGCTCAAATGATCCTCCAGCTTCAGCCTCCTGAGTAGCAGATGTGCTCCACCACTCCCAGCTAGTTAGCATCATTTAGAACAATTTAGCTCAAACCAATGCCAACTTATTCTCAATAATATACCAAAAATATTGCTCCTATGTATTTCTGACTCCTCTTATTTTATTTCTCTGGGAGGAAGTGGAATTAGGTTGTTTTCCTTTTTGGATGTCTCCAAAACATCAGTGATCAGCATCAGCATATATGTCATTGTTATTAAGAGGCAAAGAATTGGAAAGAGAATTAATAGACTCAGAGAGTTAAAGGTTTCTATGATGGTTTTCTCAGATCAGCAAAGCTAGAGTGAGGTATTCAAGCTATTCAATAGCTCATATCTAGGATTTTGCTCAACTCCAAGTAATTAGAAATTTTATTGTTAAAATTAGGTGTGTTCCGGGGTTCCATATCTATTCACTGGTTTAGTAATTCATTAGAAGAAGTCACATGACTCACTTATAAAATTATATAATTATAAAATTATACTTACAGCAAAGTGTATTGCAAAGGATTCAGTGCCAGAATGGTAGATAAAACATAGTCATGGGTGAAGACTGAAGAACTCAGGCAAAGGCTTTCTTCCCTCTGCACAGGTTATACAGACATACTTTTTTTTTTTCCAGATTTGAAATGACAAAGACACATGAAAAATGTCTCTTCCCAGGGAAGCTAACTTGAGTTCTTAAACAAAGCTGATCACCTGGACATATCCCTGGTACATATCTGCTCTGTGACCCATGCCATAGACCTCAAACCAGGCAGTGGGTGCATAAAATAAAGGCCATGTTAACTAAAAATGATCCTGATTATCTACTACACCTTGCCTTAGTGCTCTGGGCACACAGGATAATGTAGCTTGTGAACATTCCAAGGGTTACCTCTTAGATCTTGACTCCAGACATCCTCAGAGAAAAACTAGGAGTGCGTGAAAGGGGCCTTACTGCATTAGCATTTTCCTTATGAGATGTTACCATACAAATAGAAGGTTGGGTGCTTGCTTTAAGTAAGTTCACGATTGTGCAGAATTTATGAGTGCCGTAGAGGAAGAGTGTACAAATATGACTAAACAAATATTCCTCAAGACCAAGAACACTGAAATGGAGTCATCTATGCACATGCGTAGGTTTAGCCATTGAATTTCCCAGGCATCAAACAACTCACGCCAGCTGTTCATTACCAATATTACAGATTCCTTCGTGGTAGCAAAGCTGAGCTTTCTACCCACTGCTTGCCTTTTGGGGAGAGTTAAATGAGTGGAAAGGCAAAGAAGAACCCAGACTCCAAAGGAATCTCCTGAGGTTGAGTGGTACAGGACAGTGATGGCAGTGGTACAGGACAGGTCCACTCTGAAGCTCCTTTGGCACTTTCCTGCATCTCTAGCTTGAACCAGGTGCAGCTGGTTCAAGACAAGCACAGCTGCACATGCCAGGCACATGCCATCTCTGCCTCCCTGTCAACAACACTGCCCTCATGCCTGGGCCACATGCCTCACTCAGGGGAAAGCCCCTTTTTATTCTTCAGGGGCAGTGCTGCTGTGACTGTTCTCCCATCCACTCTGAGAGCTGGGCTGGGTCCATCACAGGGTCCCTGCATCCGGCCTCTGCTGGATGGCAAGAACAAAGTCAAAGCTCTTCATCTGTCACGAGGAGTCTGTCTCTACCACCTTGCCTCTCTCTCCAAGAATCCATGCAGTACCTGGGATGGATTATGTCCCCTCTTCTACCCTGGAAGCATCATGCTTGAGGGACCCTCACTTCAATTTTTAAGATAGGAAAGCAGAACTTTAGGGAGCTTAAGTGTCTTGACTCCGGCCATAGCCATGAACTGTGAATGTAGGCAGCCTCCTCAGGAGCTCCCTTAACTCAGATCTAGTGGGGCCTGGACACACATCCTTTTGAAAGCCCCTGCTTGATTTTCTTTGGGCTGGGTCTGCTATCTCTCCAGCAAAATCAACCAGTTCTTCAGCCTCATGTCTTGGAGTAGAGTCCATGGTTCTCCCAGGGGCATTCTCTATCTCTTCAGTGGAGCAAGTTCCCTCTTGGGGAAAAAGGGCCCTTTAACTTGCCTGGTGTGGCAAATGGCTCACTCTGACCACAATATGGTCATAGGACATACTGTGTGCTCTGATACCATTCTACCCAGATGGGGGGAGGTGTTGGTGATATGGTTTCAGGGGTTGGCTGCGATGCTTCCTGTATTTCCCAGCTGTTCTTGTAGCATCACACCCCTGTGTGTGGTGGGGCGGGGGCTGCTGCGATTGACAGTTCAGATACCCAAAATAGTTGTCTCCCCAACCCATGCTACACTGCTCAGATGTGCCTACAGGATCTTCAGTGGCTTCATTGCCTCCTGGCCTTGGAACACTCTCGTCTGAAGGACTCCAGACCTTCCTAGGTGGAGGGACTAAAATCTACCTAGAAAATCAGCTGCACAGAAATGCCGAGAGGAGACATGACAAGATGGAGTCAGCACTGTGCAGGGCACCTACGTCAGGTCTGGGGCCAGTGAGTAGTTCAGTTTGATTGTCTGCTTTCGTATCCCCTCCTGCTGCCTCCTGCAGGTGCTGGTGAGACTCTTCCTCCTGGGCTCCCTTGCTCTTATTCTTTTGTTATTTGGGGTGTAGTTCTTTCTGGAATTCTCTCTCATTTTTTAAAAAAAGTTTTTATGTAATCTTATTTGCCTTATTGCTTATGTAAGGGTGCTAAAGTAGGACAGGAGTTGCGACATGGAGAGAGACAGATTTTGTAAGCTTTGAAAAGTGTTTGAGGCCAGGGGCTGGGGCTGGGGCTCAGTGATAGAGCGCTTGCCTAGCACAAGTGAGGCCCTGGGTTCATCCTCAGCACCACATAAAGATAAATAAATAAAATAAAGGTATTGTGTCCATCTACAACTACAAAAAAATACTTTAAAAAAGTGTTTGTATCTTTTATTTGGATTAAAACTTGATATAACATTTGCCCCTGTTCCATCACTTGGCCATTATTAAGTCAACAAATCTCCCGAGAACCTAACACCCAGATTTCTTTATGACTTTTCTGTTTTGTTTTTAAATTAAAAAGCTCTTTTGGGAGGGACTTATTTTGTGTTTTCTCAGTTTTCTGGTCCTTTTTGTTCCAAAGGAGATCTGTGGCAGCCTTTCCCAAGGAGACTCTCCTATAAATCCATTTGACTGACTTCAAGAAGCTGACTAAATTATTTAGCATCGAATCAGTTTTCCTGGAGTGTCCAGCATTATCTAAAGGACCAAGTTTCTATCCTGATTCATACATATTTTCAATGACACTTATAGGTTTTTTTTCTTTGAGAAAATTATACTGGAACCATGGGCAGTTTCCCCAAATGTTTTCTTTCTAGCTGCATTAAGAGTTGTGAATGCAGTCTACCAAGATTTGCAACCATATACCTCGACCATGGTACCATTGAACTGTCAGATTAAAATGGCAGGAGGGAAGCTTCCTATCCTCTTGGCAACCATGGGGTGGGGTGCAGGTGAGAAACAGGGAGGCTACGGGCACCTGCCCTTTCATTTTCTAGGTGTCCTGGAATAAAAATAAAAAAATAAATAAAGATTTGTGTCCATTTACAACTAAAAATATTTTTTAAAAATTCTCTTTCCTTTTCCTTATGCCCATTTTGTTGTTGTTGAAATACTTGACCATTTGCTATGCATTTTTAGCTTTTAGCTAAGTTCATCTTTATGGGATCTCTTAACATGACTTTTTTTCCCTTGTATTTCTTAATATGTATGTATGTATGTATATGTATATGTATATATATATATATTTGTAGTTGGACATAATCTCTTTATTTTATCTATTTGTTCTTATGTGGTGCTGAGGATTGAACCCAGGGCCTCTCACATGCTAGGTGAGTGCTCTACTGCTGAGCTACAACACTGGTCCCTCCCTTGTATTTCTGATATATCATTTGCCTGACCTAGAGGCTTGATTAGATTTGTGTTCAACTTTTTTCCCCTCAGAAAAGTTAAATAGGTGGAGTCCTGTGCTTTCCATTGTGTCACCAGAGGAGCCAGAGTGTCTGGTTGTGTCATGGCTAGGGAGCTTGGTGTTAGCAGTTTAATCTGATTGTTACCACATACTTGCCAACCTGTCATTAGCCAGTGTTAGTAGCCCTGATGATCACTACCTATCCACCTCCATCATCTCCTGGAAATTGCCAGATAATGATTTCAAAAGTTTTATTCTTTCACACTTATTTACTGAAATATATTCATAAAATATACATCACATATTCCAGGTGAGAATTGTGACAGATGGGAAAGGGCTGCTCTGCTGTGTCAGAATGATCTGGTTGACCCAGGTCTCTGGCCTCATGTTTCCCTGGGCTGAGGAATTTTGCAAGCTATTTTCAATTTCGTGTGTGTGTGAGTGTGTGTGTGTGTGTGTGTGTGTGTGTGTGTGTGTGTGTGTGTGTGTGAGATTTAAATCCTTTCTTAAGCTGCTTATGTTTTTCTTGTTGCTCAAATTGGGCATTTTGGCTGGTGAAGGACTCCTGTGTCCCTTTGACAAAACTTCCAGGATGACATCCTTGCTTTATGGCACTGCAGAGACACTCAAGTTTCATCTCAGACATTCCTGCCTTGCCCTGGAATCAGCCTTTCTCCAGGAGCTCTGGTTCCCTAGTAGGGAATGGAATTTAGAGATCTGAATCTGGGTGCTGGGTGCTCACTGCTGTGGGGTAGGTATTGCTTCTGGATTTTTTTCATGAGCAGAAGTAGCTCATGCAAGTCAGTGAAAAATAAACAGTGAAGTCATACTATTTCCAACTCAAATTTAAGATAAATCCAGAACTGGCTGGACTTTCTCTGTGGAGTCAGGACCAGAACCGTCACAGTTCACAGCCTAATTGTTTCCAAGAACGGAGTGCTTGGGAACCCTTGATGCTAGCCTGCCTGCTGGGAACTTTAAGGAGCAAAGCATGTATTCCCAGCAGGAGGCCACTTGTGCCTGTGGGCCTCATGGAGGCCAGAGTGAGTCCATCAGAGTCCACTTGTGGGAAGGCTCTCATCCTGGGGAGAAGAAGAGGCTGTTGTATCAGGGGTGATTTCATAATGAAGCAATGGCTGTTTGGAGGCGAGCTCATTCCTGAGGACAACATGGTGGCTGTTTCAGGAATCTGTCCCTTCCCTCTCCCGGAATTCCTGTCTAGCACTTGGCATAAGTGAGAACAGTAAGTAAAAGGCTTACTTACATAAAAACACTGGGGAAGACCAGTTTTCCCATTGCAAATGTTGTCCCTTGTGATGACATGAAGGAAAGCTGTGTTTCCTGGTTCTTTTCCCCACCCAGTACATTCTATCCCAGCCCAGGGCTGCATGTGGGGTGGGGAGGTGCAGAGGTGCTCATGATCTATAGGAAAAGCCTCTCAAGGTTCCTGGAGAAGAAGGATGGAAGGGCTTGGTCAGGGGCTAAGCTCTGCATAGGCAGGAGCCAGGTAAATCTGAGTAGTAAAATACCTTTACTAGAACTCCAGAAGTACTCTAGCTGGGCAGTATTGGGAATTAGGCAGACATTACGATATCCACATTTTTCTCTCTTCAAACCTCAGTGCAGTGGCCAGATGACCCATAAGATGCCACACTCTCATCTGAAAAGAAGGTCTAGTTGGACAAGCCCCAGGGGTTGGAACTCTTAACATTTTTTTAGTTGTAGTTGGACACAATATCTTTATTTATTTATTTTTATGTGGTGCTGATGATCAAACCTAGCACTCTCACATGGTAGGCGAGTGCTATACCGCTGAGCCACAACCCCAGCCCCCAACTCTTAACATTTTATGGCTCCATGACCTCTACAAATCATACTGAAGTGCCCCTGGGAACAGGCTGCTTCTGACCACAGAACCCTGAGTCCTAAAGGTAGTGTGTAGTGTTTGTGCCCTAAACCTCCATAAGACAAGCATCCAGAACGTTTACTGAGGCCCCTCAGGTTAGAGCAGTGTGACATAGGGCATGACTTTGAGTTGCATGAGCCCTGGATAGGGTGCTTGGGAGGCCACCAAGAGCTGTGTGCCCTTGGGCAAGTCAGTCAGCACTCCTGGTCGTTCATCTATGGGTACAGCTTAAAAGAAACCTGCCCACCAGATCCACATCAAGACCCACTTAGCTGCTACATGAAGGCTCCTCTGTAAATGCCCAGCTGAGGGCCCTGCCTTGCCTCAGGGCCCAGAAGCACCAAAGAGCAAAGCCCAAGGCAACATTATGACCTCGGGCTTGTACTATCAGGCAGCCCCTAGGGATATCATCCAGATATCAGCCTCTGTGGATGAGTCCATCCTCAGCACAAGCCCACTGACTTCCTTTGTTCCCGGGTTCTTACTTCCACCTTTCTCCCCAGGTCTTCCCCAGCATTGAGGATCTCGGAGCCTGGCCAAGGGAAGCAGGCCCATCTGCCTGTTGTCCTTTGACCGCTCATATGCTACTGACCGCCTAGAAGGAGAATTATTAGCAGAATGCTTTTTTGGATATTTCTGTGTAGAGCAGCTGGGTGGATGGTGGAGTGGGCAACACTTCCCACCAGACTCACCAGCCATAGCAGGGTAGCCATGTCCTCATATAGTTGCTTGGGACACTCCTCTCCTCCAGCAGCTGGCTGATCAGTGCAGTACCCGACCCACACTGAGTCAATCAAAGTCAAATTATCACAGTTGGAGATGAGTAAGAAACGAAAGTATTTCTGATGTCGAAAGCAGAGGAATGTGGGGCTGGGAAACTGTGAGCCTCTATTATCTATCTGCTGGGGACTTAGGTCTCCCCAGAGACCAGCCTGATTTAGGGGAGGGGGGACAAGAGAGGGAGAGAGATCCAGAGACGGAGAGTGAGACTGATAGAGTTGAGGCTCCTGGTCTCAGTATGACCTTCTGACCTTCCCCAAGTATGATGTCCAAGTTTTTCTGGAGTTTTATGAGCCAATATATTTCCATCTTGCTGAAGACAATTCAAATTGCTTTATAACTGAGAAAGTTCTGGTTAATATGTTAGTTTAGAGAAGCCATATTTGATTTTTCCTCTCTCTCCATATACACTTGTGTACAAATGTGCATCCCCCCACTCACTTTTCTTCTGACTCCTTTAGAGAAATTTACCCTGTTACCTCTTAACACTTCAATTTGCTCCTAAAAACAATAACATTCATTTAAAGACCCATAGTACAATGATCAAAATCAGAAACCAACACTGGCTCGGTGATATTATGTAATCCATCTTGTTTAAATTTTACCCATTGTTCTAACAGTGTAGGACTCCACTATGCAGCAGGGTTGAGAATCAGAGTCTGAACCAATGTCTCAGCCCTGGCTACCCAATAGAATCACTGGGGATGAAGAAGAACTTTTAAAAAAATTCAGATGTCTAGGACCTATCTCTAGAAATTAGATTTACTGGTTGGGGTATATGGGTTTTGCCACTTACTGAGCATTTAAAAAAAATTGCAGGCTACTCTGATGCATGGTTGATGCAGAAACAAACCCAAGTTCTAAGCCAATTATGGTTTTTTTTCTTCCCTTGTTGGTCAGTGATTAATTTGAGGTGGGTATACTAGGTTGAATAGTGTTACCGAAAAAAGTTAACGTCAACGTGGAATTTCAGAATGTGGCCTAAAAATTTGGAAATACAGTTTTACAGATGTGATTAACTTGAAGTTGGACTGGTGTACATCTTAGAAGAAGTAGACTTAAAGACACACAGACCGCAGGGACAAGGGCCTGTAAAGATGGAGAGAGAGATCAGAGAGATGAGCTAACGCCAAGGAATGGCCAAGATTGCCAGGAGCCACCAGAATCTGGGCAGAGGTGAGAAGGTTCTTCCCTGGAATTAAAGCACTGCTGACACTTTCTTTTCAGACTTCTGGCCTCCATGTCCGTGAGAGAATAGATTTCTGCCGTTTACCGCAACTGGTTTGTGCTCATTTGTATGGCAACCCTACAAAACTAACCCAGTGGCCATGGGAACTAGATAAGCCAAGGCAACCTGAGGGTTTCTACTGAATCATTTATTTGACCACTTTTCCTTGCTATTATTATTACAAAACATTCACAGGACAGGTGGTAGTCTTAGGACACACTGATTCTTCTAGTATCTTCTGGATAGGCCAGAATAAGCTTCTTGCTTCGGGGTGCCCTTTATCAGCTAGTGGGGGATCTGACCCATTCTCTTGTACTTTGATGTAGCAGCCTGTGATCCTTTAGATGGGGGTTGCTCAGATAGACAGGGCCTGGGAGTGAAGAGGTGGCTTGCTGGGCATCCCTGAAGTCCATCAACAAGGGTTGATGTCAGACGTTTGATTCTATTCTTACCACAGGGGCAAGTGTGTAGAGTTTGAGAGTCTTAAGGTGTTTTTTTTTAATATTTTTTAGTTGTAGATGGACACAATACCTTTATTTACTTCTCTTTATATGGTGCTGAGGATCCAACCCAGGGCCTCACACATGCTAGGCAGCTCTATCCTTGAACTCACAACCCCAGCCCCAGGGTCTTGAGTTTTAATTGGTCTTTATTGCCACAAATATGGTTCTGAGGTTTAATCTTTGTTGCTAGTAGTTGGGAAACAGTTGCCTCTTCCAATCCTGAAAATCCCTGCACTTTCCATTCCTGCTTGCAAACTGACGATGTCTCTCTTCTAAGCTGGTGACAAAGCTTATAATGCCTTGTCAGACACAGCCAATGGCAATATTCACCTTGTGCTTTCAGTGTCTCCTGGAGCCATGAGCTCTTTAGCCATGAGTGGTGACAGTTTTGTTAAATGTCAAATATAATATGAAGCTCCTTCCATCCCAGGTTCAAAGCCAGTGTTTTGGAACCTGGTAATGTGTTGGTTTATATGGCAATAATGATGTTGCTGCTCTTAAGGACATTGAGACAGGAAGGCTATCTTGGATTACCTGGGTGGGACCAATGTAAATGGGTCCTTATCAGAGGGAGGCAGGAAGATCAGAGTCAAAAGAAGATGGACCATGCAGGCAAAGGTTGAAGTGATGCATATTAAAGACAAGAAGGGTCCTGGAGCCAAGAATGCAGACAGCCTCTAGAAGCTGGAGAAGACATGGAAACTGATTTTCCTGTGAAGCTCCCAGAGGGTGACCAGCCCTGCTAACACCTTGATTTGAATAGCCTTGGAAGACCCATTTTGAACTTCTGGCCTCCAGAACTGCCAGAGAATATACTTGTGTTGTCTGAAGGAAATTGGTTTGTGGTAATTTGTTACAGCAGCCAAAGCAAACTCATACAGATGGCATCCCCTAACCTAAGGACAGCAGACCACACCCACAGTGGTCATCTGGCCAGCAAACTAGTGTTTAGAAGAAGGGGAACAGCTAATGTTTCCTGTGTATTTAAATGCAGAGTCAATAAAGCATATGAGAGTCAGAAGATAGGAAGGAAGGTTTTCCATTTAAGTTAGAACTTATTTGTCACTGGCCATGACAACGACAGAAAGGGAGGTTTCTGGAAGAGGAGGTGAGCATTCCAGTTGCAGCCCCCAGCTCCTGGATGGTGGTCCTGTCGCCTTGGGTCCCCTCCTAATCATGGAAACATAATACCCGGCTGGTGGTGGCAAGGATTGGAGCCACGGTGCAGCTGAGCTGGGCCCAGAGCCATGGATCTTGGGAGCCATTCATTGGGGGAGATGGCTCAGACCAGCACCCCTCCTAAGACTCACATATTGTTTCTTGTGACCTACAAACCTGGAGGAACAACTGACCAGCCCAGCACAAGGGGATAGAGAGCAATGCAGGAGCACCTAGGAAAGTTCTTTGTTTTGCACCCAAGGAGGGGCTCCGCGCAGGGCGATGCGGGGGAGGGAGGGAGCAGTCATCGGGTATGCGGGTGAGCAGCGAGAGGACAAGTGCGCGGGCGGAGAGGGGCCTGGTGAGGTGAGACGCAGAGGGCGTGCCCTCCAGTTCCCACACCCGGGAGCTCCTAGGAAGCCCGGAGCCAGACGCCAGCGGGATGGAGCCGGCACAGGACCTGGGACTTGGGGACTCCTCTCTGCACCGCTACCTGGATGGCGAGTTCTGGAGCCTCAAGAACGAGCTGCGCAGGCTTCTGGGCGGCTGCCCGCTCTTCCGGCACAGGTACTGCCCGTGATCGCAGCCCCTGTGATCGCAGCCCCTGTCAGCGCCATGTCCCCTCAGTCCCCAGGGCGTCCCAGTGGGAAGTTCCGCGCCAGGGCGGCGTGAAGTGTGCCTGTGAGGAGAGACAGACCTGATCGTCACCTCTGCAGATGAGGGGCTTTTCTTCCCCACGTGTCAGGGAAGAGTGGGGGCGAAAGGTGGGCGCCGCGCGCCACAGTGACGGGCGCTCCGCTGAGTGGAGGGAAAGATTGGCCTAAAGGATTCTAAACCTGCTTCTGAGTCCCCACCCCGCGTGTCCTACCCCTGGTGAGCACAAGGGGTAAGAAAAGGAGATGGTGTGGGCCACAGGGATGGACTGACCCTGCCAGGGCGTGCCTTGGGTCAAGGGCTGAGGACTCCCAGTGCCCCCTGGAGTACTGTGTGCAGAGGGGGCAGCTGGACAGCAGCAGGTGTACTCTGGTTATAAGGTTAGGTTCTACAATGTCATTTGATGCCATCACAGCCCCGAGAGGTGGGCAGGAAGTTTGGTGCAATTCATTTTGGGTGGAGAAAATGGCTCAGTTACTGGCAAGTTCTGGTCTGGACCAGAACTCTGCACTGCCTCCTGTGGGCTCTATTTTCTCCTGAGTCCTTTGGGGCGAGGGGGCTGGCTCCTTTCAGGGGTCTGAAAAGACCAGCTAGAGCCATTTCAGAATTTTAGCATAACAAATGGCACTATGAGGGTGAAGAGTGAAACTAGGGGTGGAAATGGAGTGAATTATATTCCACGCATGTAGGAATATGTGAAATGCACGCTACTGGGCAGCTCTAACTGACCCAAACTGGACAGGTCGCTGTGTTGGCCCATGTACAGGTTCTCTCTTAAGTGAAAGGGTAAAGTTTCTAAGCTGGAAAGCTTGAATTAAAATGTAAAAGATTAGGTATTATTAAGTTCCTCTGTTACACCCAGAACCTGAAATTCCTGAGATAGTTAAAACAACACCCTACTGGCCATTTAGCCTAGGGCCCTGTGCAGTTTGTCACAGGGCCGGAACCAATCAGTTTGAATGTGTACCCTGCTTAGGAGTAACCCCCCCCTCCTGTTCCTGCCAATGAATGTGCTAATCACGTCTCAATTATCCTGGCCTCTTGATGATTTGTTCTGATGTATGCAAAGCCCCCCCCTCCCCAAAAAGTGTACTTAAGCTCTGCTTGACCTCTGCTCTGGGCTCTGGGCCCTTCTCCCTTCCTGAGTGAGCCTTGAGCCTCAGTGCGCTGAATTAGGATCCTCTTCAATAAACTCCCTACTGCCCATTGCACGAAGCTGGTCTCTTGTGGTCTCTTTCTCCAACGATTCACCGGATCCTTACATTAGAAAGTGCTGGGCTGAGAGGGAAGGAGATGGCTTCAGTACAAGTCAACGTGTCCCTGGAGAGGAATATGTGTTCCTGCATGAGGGTCACCCAGAAGGAAGGTGGGAGTTTCAGGGAGTTGAAAGTGGGAGGTGTGGGGTGAGTATGTCCTTGAGGGTCTCCCCACACATAGTTTTTTTTTTTTTAGAGTAGAAATTAGAAGTTTATTAAAGGACAGCAGAAAAGACTTCTCCCTGAGGAAGAAGGGGACCCAAGAGGTGGAATCCATGGAAGTGCGGTTGTTTCCCCTTTTTATAGTTTTGGTGATGGAATGTAGGTGGGAAGGGTTAGGACACAGGTGGGCCAAATGGGCAGGAAGGACTTTTGGGATGGGCTTATCACTTCTCTGGGATGGGCTATCTCCAAATCTGTTGGGGGCTGTTCATTAACGTTTCTTTGAGGTGGACTTTGGCCTAGGGTCTTTCTGGGACTTCATTAACATTCCATGAGTTGTCCTGTTTTCCCTGAGTCATTCTCAGCATGGCCTCCATTTTAGATTTCACTCCGTATTAGACCCAATTTACCTAAGTACACTGACTACCTAACTTTAAATCTGGCTTCATTCCCCCCTCTAATTTGGGAACTCCTTACTGCTGTAAGGAAGGGGGGCGAAGAAGATCTTTCTGGCTTCTTCAGGCTGAAAAGGGACAATGTGTTGGGCAAGCAGTTTGGAGTCCCCTTTAAAAATTGGGTCTATCGAGTGGTCCATGATAGGCTGGAGGGCCATTTGAGTGATGGGTGGTCTATAAGAGAAACAAGAATTCATTAGTACTGGAACCATATTGATGTAGCAATAAATCCCATAGCACAGGAATATGCCAATGAGTATGATGGCAAAGACAAAAACTAACAATGTTTACCACCAGGAAGTACCAAGAACCAGGAGCTAAGATATTGTTTCCATGACAAGGTTGTTGAGGACATGGCTTCTATCTGAGCATGTAAATCTTTAAGGATATTTGTCACATTGCCAGAAATGTCAGGGATGTAAACACAACATTTAACTTTTAGGGTTACAGATGCCCTTCCCTTAAGGTACAGTTTAATAATTTAATATCATCTGATCTTGCAAAATCCTTTTACTAGTATGACCTGTGTCTAATAGAGAAAACTTTAATTCTGTTACTTAGTGCTGGATAACCATACTAGCAAACATTAAGCCTACCTGTGTTGGTTAGAAATAAAGACCTTAAGCTAAAAACTGCTCTGGCAGTTCCTTTTGATAATTATCAGGCATTCCTGTCTGAGAATCTCTTTTGTAGCCTCCAGTTTACTTATTTATGGAAGTTACATTTAACTATTATTATTAAAATGTACAGGAACAGCTGTGTTTTGGCTTTGACTGTCTTTGCTAAGTGTTTAAGATGAAGCAAGTCAAACTGACTTTTGTTTCCATCTATTGTTAACAGTCAGCTGAGTTACCCTGGAAGTCCTCGGGAACTTCACAGCAGCTTCTCAGTTCTGCTAGTGCCATTTGCGCTAGGATGGGTCCAGGCCTTGCTTGACCATGTGGCTTCCCTCGGAAGCATCAGGGATGTCTCCCTTCTTTGATAACCCTCCTCTTCACAGCAAATGCACTGATTGGCATTCTGTCCTCCACTGGTCTCATTAATCTCCCTGATCAGGAGGTTATGTGGCCTAGAGTTGCAGAGCTCTTTGGAGAAGTCCCCTATTCCCTGATTCAGACTGACTCAGAGGGCAAGAGCCAAATATTGGTTTTCTTGGCCCTTTTGATTTAACTTTAATTTTAAAACTTAATCTTAAACATCTAGCAAATAAGTTAACAGCCTTATATTAAGGGTACTGGGCTTTAGTACCTATTTCTCTATCCTGTAGGTGATGACTTATTATAACTTATTATCTTAAATTAACCCAGGTTGTGTGTTCTTAAATCAGTACCTCTGCAAAACATTAACAGGCAATCTTTAAGCCATTTATGAGAAAACTACAAAACGAAACTAACTAGGGTAAAAACATTTATCTGCCTTAGGTCTTGAAGGGGGAAGGGAGTATGTACTTTGATCGGCCCAAATTTTTCTCTTGATTCTTTTTCCTGAGTGAGTCCAAGATTTTTTCTCTTTATGGCAGATATCATAGCTAAGTCTACTTTACACTGTTGGCATAATTTAGGATTTTCCCTTAGAGCAAAGAAAATCTGAACATACAGCACCTCACACCATTTCCTTTTTTGTAAATTTTATCAAACTGTAAAATTGTATTAAAATTGATATTTTCCTCTGGTGGCCAGGTTTCTCCATCAGAGAGTTTTATTGAGGCCAGGCCAAGAAAATGAGTCGCCTTTTCTTGAGCGTCGGAGGTTCAGATTTATCCCAATTTTTCAATACGCAGGCTAGTGGTCCACCTGGCATATTGGAGAGAGAGAAGCTCCTGTCTGACTGAGAAGAAAACAGGATTCAGGCGCCCCCACCTGAAGGGGGCTCAAGAGAAAGGAACCTTAAGAATCGTCTGAGAGTAGCCCAGACCAGAATTCCGCAGTTGTTCCAAACTCCTTCCTCCACCTCCACACATCCGAGGCAGACCGGGATTCAGGACACTGTGTACTCACGCCAATTGCTCTCCTGGCCCAGACAGAAAAGTTGGAAGCGGCTTTGGCAGAACCCAACATGCCTGCTCTGTATTGAACAGGTGATTGAGAGCTGCCTAGGCTGAGAAACCTCTCACCCAAGTCTTGAAGAGTGGCGGCTGCACTAATTGCGTTTAAGTAGCCGTCAGGTGCCCACCTTACCCTCCAGAAAGAAAGAGAAAGATGCACCTCAAACAGACATGGGGTGCGTACACTTACCTTGGTGTAGAATCTCGGTCTGGGACCTCCAATATGTTACTGCTGTTGACCGGTGGCGAGTCCTTGCTTCCCTGATGTTGAAGAATAACACCAAAGAAGCACGCCGAGGCAAGGTCAGAGTAGAAATTAGAAGTTTATTAAAGGACAGCAGAAAAGACTTCTCCCGGAGGAAGAAGGGGACCCAAGAGGTGGAATCCCTCCACACATAGATTTTAAAGTCATGGTTCTCAAAGTGCGTTGCTAGTTTCCACCGGGTACACAAGACCCTTTAAGAAGGTTCACCAAGTTCAAAGTTATTTTTACATTTGTTACTGGCTTTTTTCAGTTTCATTCTTAAACTATTGTACAGTGGCAGCTTCCAGAGACTACATGATGTATAGTTTTCCAGCAAATTAAACACAGGAGCAGAGACTGAGACCCCCATCTGCCTCTGTTAAGACAGACATTAAAGGGAAATATATCTTATTTTTGTTTTGCTTTGGAAAATAGTTATTTTCAGACACACTTAATGGACCTATTGTTACTTACAAATGATTTAAATATTTGAAAAACTTTGTAATGATTTCGAAGCTCTTTGGGGACTAAATTTGAAGGGTGTGAAAGCCCTCTCTGCCTATCTGCTTCTACACTCCTTAATGTGTTCCTGGGCTATTGCCTCTTTGCCCTTTCAATTTAAATAACTGCAGTTTAAAATATGGGACTGAAGTCAAAGATCCAAGATACTGATTTTGGCCAAGTAGAAGGCACTTCCTAGTGACCTATACCACCTCAGTGCAGGGACCCAGAGAAAGCCAGCCCAGCATGCAAAACCTGGTTGCTGAGCCTGTGTGTCTACCACTGGCCACTGGGGGACTTCCCCCTCACTGGGCTTGGCTGCTGGGTGTGGCTCTGTGGTAGAGCACTTGCCTAGCCTGCAGGAGACAGAGGGTTCCAGTCCCCCGCACCTCAGAATGAGGAGAGTATCTGTCTTGATAGGTCGTCTTAAGCGTAGACGAGGAACTGTTGAGGAGACACACTGGCTGCATATGATAAGGGAAAAAAAGAAAAAAGAAAAAAGACATCTTGTTACCTTAACAAACACTTTGCCATTCTTTCTATGTCTCGTTTACTCACTTCATGATTTCAGAGTTGTAGTAATAGCATAGACATTTCATATTCTTTTTTCCCCAAATGGTTAAAGATTCTGATATCTATTTGATGTCAGAAAAACTTTGTCATGAAAGTTTGAAAGTTCATATTGTACCTCAGGTTCCTCTCCAGATTAGAAGATAGTGATCTTACCTCTGGATGTATTAACGTCCTGCTAGTGTAAATGTCCACAGAAGGCCAGAAATAAACTGGACCACTCCCCAGACTAGGGAAGGCCTTCTGTGGTTAGTCCCCCCATACCCCAACGGGCCTTTGAAGTTAAGAGGGTGTTGGGGTGTGGTGTGGCGGTGTGTATATAGTGGAAATCTTGAACAGGGTCAGCCACTCTCAGGACATGAGAGCCCAGGAAACAGTTTCCTTCTCAAAGAAAAGAGGTGGTGAAATTTCTTTTGCATACCTGCCCTCCTTCCTTCCAGCAAGGGTTTGTTCCTAGGTTGCTCCCAGAAACTCTGTGGTCACAGCCCAGGCCCCCCTCTTGGGATTGTTCTCCCCTTTCTCAAAGATTAGCTTACCCTCAGTTTTTTTCTGTTAGCGTGTCCCCCAGACTCTGGGACTGTCCCAGCTTGCTGAGGGCCATCCTACCCTATAATGCATACAGTGAGAGTGTTCTATTTGCCCCAACAACAGGAGGATTTTGGATAACTTAAGGCTTGCTATGGTTTGGATGTGGTTTCTCTCCCCATGGACTTATGTATTGGAAGCTCAGTCCCTAGCTGAGAGGTGGTGGGGGTCTTAAAGAATACTTGAAAAACTTTGTTATGATTTTCAATGGGATAGATATCAATAGATATAACACACCAACTAAAAGCTCTTTGAGGACCTAGTGGGCGGTCACAAGACTGGCCCCTTCCCATTCTCTGATTTCCTTCTTTCCATGGGATCTCTTCTCCCATTGTGACACCATCCACCATGAGATCTTCTCCAGACCTGAGCAGAAGCCCATGCCAGGCCTTGAGTTCCAGAACTATGAGCCAAATCTCTTTTCTTTTACAAAGTTCCCAGCTTCAGTGATTTCATTATAGTAACAGAAAATGGCCTGATACAATGCTCCCATCAGGATTTGTAGGGAATATGAAAGCCAACATCACAAGTTTGGCTTTTTGAAACATTTTTTACCTTTTTTGTTGAACAGAAGTTCTCATAAGGCTGGTGAGTGGGCATGCTCGGGTATGGGCATGCTTGGGTACAGGCATGCTCATATACTGGAGTGGTACACATCCCTCAGTGGAACAACTTAAAGAGCCCCTTTAATGTTTCCCTTCCCTGAGATCTTTCCATGCCCTTCCTTGAGATTCCCCTCCCCTTCTCCTGGCAGCTCCCTCTCCCCTTCTTTCTCCTCATTCCCTTCTCTTTCCTTCCCAAGAGCATTTGAACTTATCTTTTAACTTTTCCTGTTTAGTTTATTCCTTTAGTCTTATTTATCCATGCAAGTGTTTCATGAACACATTCTCACTATGAAGAGTCAAATAACAGGGAAAATTTGAAAGTTTCCTAAAATGTTCCCTCCTCCAACTCTTTTTTTTTTGTTGTTCTTGTGGTGGTGGTAAAATACACATAACTTAAAATTTACCATCTTCACCATTTTTAAGGGCACAGTTTAGTGGCATTAAGTACATTCATAGTGCTGGGCAGCCATCACCACCATCTCCAGGACTTCCCAAATGGAAGCTCTGTACCATGAAACAAGGGCTTCCTGTTGCCTCTTTCCCAGCCCCTGGCAACTGTAATATTACTTTCTTTCTCTCTTAATCTGACCATTCTAGGTCCCTCCTCTCTAGGAATCATACAGAACTTGTCCATTTGTAGAAGGTTTGCTTTACTTTCCATAATGTCCTCAAGTTTCATCCATATTGTAGCATGTCAGAAATCCTCCCTCTTTGAGGCCAAATAATATTCCATTGTGTGTACATGTCTCATTTTGCTTGTGTGTTCATCTATTGGTAGATATTTGGTTCCCAAACCACTTCTAATCCATTTGCATATTTGTAGGAACTTTTTAACTTCTTTTTCTATGAGTTCTGATACACATGTGGACATTATTTTGTTATACTAAACAGGGTCTTACTATGTGTCCTTTCTTCATTGATGTAATGTGTGAACATACCTAATAAATTATACTGAGTTTGTAATGAAAATACCCTTCACCTGCCAGACCCCTCTCTATTTCATTTCCTTTCCTCTCGGGTAACCATTTTAATTCTTTCCTATTATTCCTATGTTCTTTAATTCCATATTCCTAAGTAATTGCTTGGATGGGCACTTTAGAAAATATTTTTGGTGCCAGGACTTGAACCCAGGGCCTCAAGGCTACTAAGCACATAGTCAACTATTAAGCTAAACCCCTGTGCCTGCCTCTTTTTGATTATAAACTGTGTTTCTGTCACAGAAAATGAAGATTTCTCACTATAACTTATTCTCTGAAGATCAGTGTACTGCTATTTTTACTTACATCATACCCAGACTTAGATTGTTATGACCATAGAAATATTATTCCTAGCCAGTCCCTGGAACACCATGTTTCATTCCTTTCTGTCATAACTTTATCATTTCTTTCCCCGGAGATAGCCATCATGCCCTTTACCCATTTGCTTAGTTTTCTATACATGCCTCACTTACTGACCCCCACACTAGACACTTCTGTCACAATTGCACTCCCCTCGGTGTGGTCAGACCTGTCAGGTAATCCCTGTCCTGCTCCTTCCAGCCCCCTGTGGACTCATGCATTCTGGAGCCCCCCTTCCATGGCCTTCAGTCTGGTCTGGCTGTTTCTGTGTCTTTCACATTGCCTTCCCAACTGCCTTTGCCTCTCCTCTGTTTCCCCAGGCTTTCTCTTTCCTAGTTACTCTTTGGGGAAGATTAGAGAGGTCTAAAGATTCTTTAACACTACTACTCTTGAGAGGTGTGATTTGTCCTTTCTTCTTGAATAGGTCACGGCTGTGCCAACAGAATGTAGCTAAAGTGAGAGTGCACCAGTTTCCAGGCTCAGATACCTCTCATTTCCTGTTTCTTGAGGCTGTCCCTGAGCCATCATGCTGTGAGGAAGCCCAAGCTGGTTCATCTCTCACTTCCTGTCTCTAGAGGTTGGCCCTGAGCTGCCACACTGTGAGGAAGCCTAAGCTAGTCCTTGTAGACAGGACACATGGAGAGAGGTAAAGAGATGCTAACATTCCCATCTGCTCCAACCCCTCTTATTTTCTGTTCAGGTTCCTCATAGGAAAAGTAGTAAACTAAAATAACAACTCATTGTTGTTTTAAGCCATTAAGCTTTAAGGTACATTCCTACACAGTCAAAAATAACCAGAACAACTCTCATCAATTAACTTAAGGAGAAAGGTATACCTAGGAATTATTATTTTTTTTGAGACTTTTGAGATTTTTATGTCTGAAAATGTTTACTATTCAATCAACTGAAAGTTTATCTGGGTATAGGATTCTAGTCTGGAAATAAAATTTCCTTCAGAATTTGAAAGGCATCATGCCATTGCTTTCTAGTATCCAAAATTACTATTAAAAAATCTGACTCCTTCTGGTCTGTGACTTGTAACTATAAAATGTTTTTTTTTCCTCTTCCTTCTGGAAGCTTCTTTTTAGCAATGGTGTTATGGAATTTCATGAGGAGATGGTTTGACCCCTCTTTCTCTCTTCATTGTGTTGAGCATGCTGTGGTCACTTTTAATAAGAAAACTCATGTTCCTGACCTATCTACATTGTTCTCTTATCTAGGGCTACTTTTACTCAAAGGTTGGGACCCCTGGGCTTGTTCTCTAATTTTCTTATCTCCTCTTGCTTATTGTCCATCTCTTTATCTTTCACTCTACTTCCTGGGAGATTTTCTCAACTGTATCTTCCAACTCCTCCTCCTCCTCCTCCTCTTCTTCCTCCTCCTCCTTCTTCTTCTTCTTTCTTTTTTCCCTTAGTATTAGAGATTGAACTCAGGGGCACTCCACCACTGAGCCACATCCCCTATCCTATTTTGTACTTTATTTAGAGACAGGGTCTCACTGAATTGCTTAGCACCTTGTTGTTGCTGAGGCTGGCTTTGAACTCACGATCCTCCTGCCTCGGTGTGTGGCACCATGCCTGGCTTCCAACTCTTATGTTTTAGTGTCTACTATCATATTTTTAATTTTCAAAAGTGTTTTTAAAGTTCTTTGTTCCCCTTTTAAATAGCATCTATTCTTGTTTTCTGGTTATAAAGTATCTTTTTTTTTTTTTGAGAATAGTTGATGATAATGTTTTAAATTTGTTCTTTTTTTTTTTTTTTAAACACATGGCCATAGAATGTTCAATGCTAATTTTTGAGGTCTTCCCTCTTATTCTTCACTTTGCCTCTGGTTCCTTTGAGTTCCTTTTCCCTATTGTTGTTTTCCCCTCTGTATTTTGTTGGGGCTTTCATTGAATGTCTAGTCAACATTGAATATTTGTTCATGACTTGAGAAACATGAATAAAATGAATCCAATGCTGACTGCTGACCACAGACTTTCTTGACCCAGAGGAACCTCATTTGGTGGATCAGGATTAGTGCTTCCTTTTGGACAGGGCTAATTTCTCCAGTGGTGAATCCGCTGGTCTCCTGAGAGACTGTGAGTAGATGACAAGGGACAAGCCCTAATCCTGGAGCCTGGGATCTTGGAGATGAGCAAGAGAAAGGATAGTGTGTAGGCTCCTCCATTCATGACTTCAGGCTGGTCAGAAAACCGTGCTCCCTTCTTGAGACACTGGGTTTCTTTTCTGGGCTGTGAGGGAAGCATCTACTCCATGCCTTTCTCTGGCTTGTAGATGGCCATCACCCTGTCCCCTACCCCTGTGTCTTCATGACATCTTCCTTTGTGCCTATGTGTTCTCACATCTCCCTTTCTAGAAGGATACAGTCACATTGAGTTGGGGCTCACCCTAATGAACTCACTTCAACTTGTTTACTTCTGTAAAGACTGTCTCCAGATCCAGTCATGTCCTGAGGGACCAGGGGCTCGGGCCTCACAGCATATGAACTTGGGGCATGGGACACACTCAAACCCATAACAGGTGGTAAGTATTGCAGACAAAGAACAAGAACTTGTGTGTGTGTGTGTGTGTGTGTGTGTGTATGTGTGTGTGTGTGTCTGTCTGTCTGTCTGCTTGGGTAAAATGCAGTTTTATAAATTTAAGTAGAAACCCCTTACCTTTGACCTCAACTGGAAAGCCATTTCTTTAGAAATGCTGGATCCCCAGCCTAGCCCTGGCTGCCATCAAACAGGGTTTCAAAGAATGCCTGTTGAGTCAGTGAGTAGGGCTGGGGCCAGAAGGGATGCCTAAGGAGCCACCTCACACCAGCCTCACATAGATCGCTCTATAGATCTCCCTCTATGCTGCTGTGTGCAGTGCCCTGAAGCATGGTGAGGGCGTAGGGGGCTGGGGGTATTCCATGCTCTGCTACCAGGGGTAAGAAAGGAGGGCGCACAAGGATTCCTGAACACTTTCTTGTTAGTTCGTTTCATGAGCCTGCAAAGGACAGTGTTTTTCCAGGTCCTTCTCAGACTCTGTGACTCCTGCCTGTGTATCAGAGATACATTGGCTTCTTCTCCTTCTCCTTCTCCATCTTCTTCTTATTTTTGGTACCTGGGATTGACTCAGGGGCACTTGGCCACTGAGCCACATCCCCAGCCCTATTTTGTATTTTTTTTTTTAGAGACAGGGTCTCACTGAGTTGCTTAGGGCCTGGCTAAGTTTCTGAGGCTGGCTTTGAACTCACCATCCTCCTACCTCTGCCTCCTGAGCCACTGGGATTACAGGTGTACACCACCACACCCGGCTTAGCTGGACTTTTGATCCTGGAAGGAAACAGTACAGGGGGTGGGGCGGGGAGAGGGTCTTAGGATTGGGAACAGCTGCTTCTGTCTTCTCTAGGGTGTATATCCATCCACTAAAATGGTGATACATAGGTTAAAAAGAAGTCACACAAGAACAAAGCATGTTTTTGATATGGGAAATTCCATTTGGCTCTTCAAATATCTGGAAGCAGCTCCTCCCTGGTCCAGGTACAAACAGTCACAGGACTGCTGTATGCTTTCTTCACCACGTGACTTACTGAAGAGCACTGCCAGCCTCTTATACCTCTACCTTCAACCTTAAAATAATTGCTTGCTAGAAAAAGTGTTGCTAACTGTGCAAATGGACCATTTTCTTTGCCTCCCCTCCTCCTGGACCAGAAGTTTTAGGTCTGCTGGAGGAGGAGAAAGTCCCCACGCCCCTCAATGTCTTGGGACCTGTTGTTCCTTAGTGGCAGAGCTCCTGGAAGGCCTTCTTACTCCATCCACTTCTAGAATGTGGGCATTGAGAAGGAAAGAAGACAGGTCATGGGGAAAGCTCCTAGTTTTCTTTTGTATCATATTGAAGCTTGGGGCTTCCCCATCTTCTCAGTAAGAATAACACATACAAAGATCCACTCAAAAAATGGATTGGAATTCATGTGTAAGACTTGAAATTGTAACTACTAGAAGAAAGCAGGGGAAAGGCTTCTTCATGTTGGTTTTTTAGTACAATCCCCAAAACACAGGCAGCAAACCCAAGAATAAACACTTGGAATTGCTTCAAACTAACTGTGAACCACACTCCTGGGAAGGGGGTTAGTACTGAAATTGTGTAAGAAACTCAAATAACTCAATTGTAAGAAAACAGACAACCCAGTTCAAGCCGAGACAAAGATCCTGACCAGGTATTTCTCAAAAGAAGACCCACAAATGGCAAGCAGTCTTGAAAATATTGCTCAACTTCATTAAAAATCAGAGACATGCAAATTAAAACCATAATGAAATTTAATCTCACACCTGCTAGAAGGGCTACTGCAAAACAGACAAAAGTGTTGATTGGAATCTCTCCGCCACATGTTTGGTGGGAATATAATGGCTGTGCAAACAGTATGGGGGTTTCTCAATACATTCAATATAGAACTACCAGCAATTTCACTTCTGGGCATATAGCCAAAGAAAATGAAATCAGTATGTTCCAGAAATATCTGCACTTCCACGTCCATTGCAACATTATTCATAATAGTCAAGATGTGGAATCAACAGAAGAGACATTGATGGATGAATGGATAAAGAAAATGTTTGTCTATATACACACACACACACACATACACACTGAAATACTATTAAGCCTTTAAATAGAGGGAAATCTGTTGTTCATAATGACATGGCTGACCTTGGAGGACATTGATAATAAACAGGTACAAAAAGACAAATAGTTCATGATCTCACTTACAGTGGAATCTAAATAAAGTTAGCCTCACTGGAAGCAGAGAGCAGAGTGGTGTACCAATAGCTTGGGTGGTGGTGTGCTGAGAGCCATAGCCTAGTAGGAATGACGCATGGCATTTTTGGTTGAGAGGTGCCACCAGCAAGCTATTGAGATGATAATGGTTATGTTAAGATGTGTATTCAATTGGATATTAGACCCCTGCTGTCCACCTTCCCAGAGAGTTCCCCTTGGTTGGGGAAGTGTGAGAGGAGAGATTTCCAGAGGAGGGATTTCCGGTTGGTGTGGTGTATCCCAGGAGAAGGCCTCATGCGTGGCATTCACGGGAGTTTTGGAAATAAAGTTTGAAAATAAAGTTTGGAAATAAAGCAGGAGCTTGAGTGGCTCATGATTTTGTGCCCAGCCAGACTGCGGCAGTGGTGGGCCGAGGATTGGGGAGATGTTAATCAAAGGATACAAAAGCTCAGTTAGACTGCATAAATAGTTCAGGAAGTCTATTGTACAACAGAAAGGGACTATATTAAAGAATTATAGACCATATATAGTTTATTGTATACAGTTGTGTGTTGTTTACAATAAATTGCAAAAGGAGCAAATTTAAATGCTCTCACTATAAAAAAGTAATAAGTATGTGGGGAATGATGTGTTCATCAGCTCAATTTGGCCATTTCATAATGTGTATGTGTATATTAAAACATCCTATTGCATACCATAAATATATAGCATTTTTTATGTGAATTAAAAAATGTATCAAGCATCTAGTCTGTGCCAGCGGAGAGAGATCAGCATCCCTTCCTAACAGTGCCTTTAGGGAACAGGTGCAAATCTGCATCCTGACACTGTCTGTGGACTTGGTGTGGCAGGCGTCACTGGAGAGACCAAAGGTCTCAGCTTGCTCTCCCACTCCCTCCTGGGAGCCATGAGGGAATACTTGGCTTAACCTCTTTGTGGCCCTTCAGAGATCCCAGGCCATGACGTCCAGGTTGTAGCTGGCTCTTGAGGTGATTGCTGTGTCCATCTTCCTACCTCCCACATAACTGTAAATGGAGAAGTAAGTGGACAAGTGACTCTGAATTTCCAGCAGGGGGCCCTGGCTCCTGAGCACGTTGCCTACCTCATGTGAGTGGATTGGTTGTTGAAGATGATGAGTTTCTTGGTCTATTTTCTGTTGCCATAACAGAATCTATGAGATGAGGTAATTTATGAAGAACAGAATTTTATTTGGCTCACAGTCTGGATCCTGGGAGTTTCAAGGGCATGGAGCCAGCATCTAGCGGGGGCTTTTTCACTGTGTTATAACACTGGGAGGTGGGACAAGTGTGAAGCTACGGTCTCTCTCCTCTCCTCACAAAGCTACGAATGCCACCCGGCCCCCACCTGACCTTCTCTAATCCCAAAGTTCTTCCCTCCAAATGCGTTTATGGAAAATTATGATATATGTTTTTGGGGATTAAGTTTCCAACACAGAAACTTTGGGGGATATGTCTGAACCACAGCAATGAGTTTGCGCCGTGGACAGCAGCAGAATTGTGTATAGTCCTATTCCATCAAGACGTCCTTTGAGTAACTGTCACATTTACAGTACAACCGGCAACAGGGAGCGCACTCACCAGCAGACTTAGCCTTCCCATGAGCAGAGAAGAGCCTCAGATAGGAGCTGAGGCCTGGCTCTAGCCATGGACCCTAGGACCAGGTGTCTCTCCGACACATTAACTGGTGTGCCACACATCCACTTCTGGCTGTTTTTGTTTATTTTTTGGTACAGGGGATTGCACCCAGGGGTGTTTCACCACTGATCTCCATCCCAGACCTCTCTATTTTATTTTGAGGCAATGTCTCACTAAGTTGTGGACACTGGCCTTGAACTTGTGAACCTCCTGCTGCAGCCTCTTGAGTTGCTGGGATTGCAGGTGTGCACCCCACATCTGGCTTCCTCTTGTTTTCACAACTAACCCCTTACTGACATTCCAGCCTCAATGCTTCCTAAAGGCATCCTAAAACAAAACCAAGCAAAAATTAAAATACAAAACAAAGCAAAACCAAACAAAAACCCCTCTCCTGTTTCAAGGATCAGCCTCCTTTCTGAATCCAACATTGCCCTGGAGGTGAGGACCTGTGTGATGCCCTGGACTGATCAGGAGCTGCCCCTGCAGCTGGCCGTGGAGCCATATCATCATGTCACGGGAGCAAGTCTCCCCAGCAGCATGGGCAGTAACAGATCTCTGCCCACTGAAGAAATATTTTTTGCACTGTTGACAGTTTGTATTTTTGTTGTAGGAGATTGTGTCGTATGTAGTTTCTGCTGATTTGGTCATATTTTTCCCTGTGCTTCCTGCCTGCTCCCTTCCAATCTTTTCTATCATTTCCCCACACCCCATTCCTCCATCCAAGGGACTTCCTCTTTCTGCCCATGACACCTCATTTTTGTGTTTTCTTTTTTTCATTATGGAGGATTGAACCCAGTGCCTCCTGTGGGCTAGGTGAGTCTTGAACTACGGAGCTACATTTCCAGCCCTTTTAAAATTTTGTTTGGGGCAGCATCTCATGAAGTTGTACTGGCTGCCTGGACCTTGTGAGCCCCCTGCCTCAGCCTTGAGTAGCTGAGATCATAGGTGTTGCAGGCAGGGCCACTGCAGCAGGCCAGAACTTCACTTATTAGAATGTCATTGGGCTGAGTGCATTGATTCTCACTCTGCTCTCTGGCTACCCCTGCAGCTCATCCTGACAGAACCAGGTAAAAGTAGTTGCTAGACCAAAGGCTTAGAAACCACAGAAATCAACCTTGCCCTCCCCCAGAGGCAGCCACAGCCCTGGTCACTGATGACTTACTGAGAGTGTGTAAAATTTTCTCTGTGTCACACTGAATGGGCACCCACCTCTCACTCCTCTGACTCCCATGCAACGTCCGAGCCCTCAGAGGACAGAAATAGCCCAACTTGAGTTTCTAGTGCTCAGCATGGTGCAGGGGCTTAGTGAGAGCTCAAGGATGGCACAAGAGAACAGGACGGGTCCAGCAAGGAAGGCTGGGAGGGGACCTCCCTTCTTCCATGTGCTCCTGAGGGCCAGGAGCTCTGGGCACAGGGCTGTGGGCTGGAAGTGCCTCCTGTCGGGATCCTTCCCCGGTAGTCCTCTTTTCTTTCCTTTCCTGCTCTCTCTCTGGTCTCTTCTCCTGCTGCCCTTGTAGACTTTGGCAGTTAACAAGTATACAGCTCCCTGGTTGAGTCTTTTCACAACTGAAATTAAACCACAGGCCTTAGAAACCCTCCTTCGCGTTTTCTCAGCCACCCTTGATGTCTTTGACAGTCACCACAAGGTGATTCAGCAGTTTCTGTTTCTGTTCTCAGTTCTCTGGGCCTGTGCCTGTGGCTCACCGGGTAGGCTGGGCCCAGGTAGGAGGCTCTGGGACAGGAGGTTGAGTTCTGGTGGTGGCTGTGGTGTTACTAGAAGGCAGATGACTTCTTTGCTCTCTGCTTTTGGGGAATCGTTCTTCATAGCCACCTTTAATTTGCACCTCACTTTGTGATGGAGACTTTTCCCACTGTTTGGTGCTGGATTGGACACAGGGCCTCTGCACAGCATGTGCTCCACCACTGAGCTACACTCCCAGCCCTGGAACATCCTCGATTCTTGCTGTTGTCAATAAGAAGAGATTGATGTGGGAGTTATCATGGGCTGATTTGGAGGAATCACCTGAAGCAAAATTGCAAAAGGTACCAGGCAAAAGGGACAGATTCTTAGAGCAAGGTTGTGCCAGGAATCAGGTTGATCTGGGAGTTTTTGCTAATGTTTCACTTCAGAACTTTAGAACGACTTGATGTCTGGAATCACAGGTGGCCAAGGGCTAGGCACCAAGGGTGTTCCTTGTCACAAGAGCATTTAAAGTTGGTGCCTGAAGGTTTGTTTTCCACTAGTCCAAAATTGATTTTTTTTGCTTAGATTTTTAGAAACCAAATGAACACGGTTTTTAAGGGTTTCTAGTTTTTTTTATTTTATTTTAATGCACAAAGTTATTTTTGTTGTTGCTGTTGTGTCTTCTAAAATGGACTTTTTTTAGTTTTTAATTTATGGGAAAGTTGCAAAGATAGTTCTGGGAGTTTCCATGTACCTCTCTCCTTTCATTAACATCTTACATAAGCCCCAGACCATTCGTCAGAAGTAAGAGTGCAGAACTGATCCGATACTACTAATCAACCTCCAGACTTTATGGGTTTCCCTCTTCCTGGCCAGGATCCCACTCAGAACATCAGCTGTGCTGTTGTCACCTCCCTTTTGGTCCTCTGGTTTGTGACAGCTCGTCACTCTTGTCATGCTCTTCACGACTTGATTCTTCTGAAGGTCAAGTATTTTCTTGGCTGTCCCTCATTTGGGTTGCTTGTGTTTTCCTCATGTCTAAGACTGGCATTGTGGGTTTGGGAAGAAGACCAAGAGGGGAAGTGTCCTCTGGTCCCCCATGGTCTATCACCTGGCTGGTCAGCTGTGAAGTTAACCTGGGCCACTAGGCTATGGTGGTGCTTGTCAGGTTTCTCCATTGTAAAATTACAACCCCCTTCAGGAGGCTCTTAGTCTATTTTATGTTGCTATTAGTGCTGTGGACTGGGATATTTATAAAAAAAATAAATCCATTTCTCATGTTTGGAGGTTGGGAGGTCCAGAATGGAGGGGCTGCATCTCTTGGTGGGGACTCTATGGAGTCTCAGAACACTGACGGGAGAGACAGAGTAGCTGTGCTGCTGTGGTTTTGATATGGCCCGAGTGTCTCCTGGGTCCATGTGTTAGAGGCCAGGTCCCCAGGTTGGTGATATTGGGAGCTGCTGTAGAACACAGACAATGTGCGGCCTAGTGGGAAGTTCTTAGGTCACTGGCTGCCCTCACAATGGGATTAAGAAGGTCCTCATGCAACCTCTTGGTAGTTCTCCAGAGAGGTTTGTTGTAAGGCCTGAGTCTGGCCCCACCCAGCCAGTACATCTCGTTCCAGATGTGATTGCTTACTGCCACCCCTGCAGTCTGCCATGAGATGACCCATGGAGGGGAAAGCAGGAGGTAGGTAGGTGTCAGAGTCTATGCTATGCTGGCTGGAATTTGAGCCCCCAAAACTGTGAGCCAAATAAACTTTTTTTTCTTCATAAATAGGTAGCCTCAGGTGTTTCATTATAGTGAAAAAAAACCTGACTAATATACTTGCTAGCTTGGAAGTATATTATATTTATAAAGTCCCTAATGCAATCATGATGGTCCCTCTCTTTTTACCTCATCTAATCCTAATTACTTCCAAATGCCATCAACATATAACTTCGGGGATTAAGTTCAGGGAGTCAGGTCACCTGGTGTCTCTTATGCTAGATGCCCATTGCCCACACCTCTCTGAGGGAAGGCAAAACTGGTGCTTTGGTTTCAGTGCTTGCTGGTGTCTTGCTTTAGTGCAGAGACCCTCAAACTTGTTCTTAGTAATGAGATTGTTTTTGTCAAGAAGAATCCTGAACAGAACAGCAGTGGCTAAGTCAGTGGTGGTGGATCTGCTGTGGGTAGCCCTGGGCCCTCCTGTGCTTCACCATGTCCCCATAGTTGTGCCAAAGATGTCCCCTGGCATGGAAGCCTGGACACCTTATCCTGGAACTAATATCATTAATCCTGGGACTTCACAAGTTGTCACTTAATTCTGTGGGTCCTCTGTAAACTGAGGCACGGGGATGGTATTTACCATATTTCCATCTTCTACATATCTTCTCTCAAGGAAAGAGAGATTATAGATGTGAAATACCCAAATTATTAAGTATTATTTGTATGTCATTATTATACAATTAGTATCTAAAATAATCACCCAAGGTTGCTGGGTGTGGAGGTTCATATTTAAAGACAGAAATTATATAATCAACTATACATGTTGCTTAGTCATTCAGAGCTCTTGGGAGTTTTGCTGAAACTCTGATTTTTTCCACTGCAGAGATTTTTTGATATCTTTTTTCCTTGAAAAATATTAGAACTTTAGATATTTAGAAATTTAGAAATGTTCAAGTTTTCAGGAAGAGTTTCTAAGAGACTTTTCTTGGTCCCGGTGTCTGTTCAAATGAAGAACAATCCCCCTCTAGTGGTTGATTTGAACTGTACAATTTTAAGTACATTTCAAGCATCATTTTATTGAATAGGTATTATTTTAACAGGGTTCAACGTTAGAAGTGTAAAAAGGTAGAGTACTTTTCCCCATCTGCCCGATTTCCTCACCTCCATTCCATGTACACAAAAGGCAAATACCATTATTCATAAGTAAGTAAGTAAATATATTTATCTACTTTTTTTGGACATATAGTATACCAGTAAAAAAATAATATATTTAATTGTTTTTATCTTTGTTTTCATTTATAAACACTCATCTTGACAATTTTCTCATATTGGTATGTAAAGAGATTTTTTTCTTTTTACTTACCATTGCAGGGATTTTTATATTTATCATTGCAGGGATTTTTTACATTTTATGAATTCACTACTATATTAATGGACTTTTAAACATTCACGTGTTGTGCTATTGCAAATAACTATTTATATCCAAATAACATTATGCTCATCTTTAGGACAGCATTTGGGAGTGGGGGTGGGAAGAATAGGTCTGTAATTAAAGTGCCTCACATATCTCTGATGAGAAACTCATTTAATGTACAGAACTTGGCTGTGAGTGGTGGAGAAATGTTTAGTAACAATGCAGTTTTCTTGAGATCTGTTTATCTTACAGTTTTAAAATATTTTCTTTGAATTTTAAAATAATACAAATATAGTTTTTAATACTTTTCAATATGATTTTTGGATCCCTTGGCCAGTGTGTGTAAATCTGCACATTAATGGTCAGACCTTATGTCTTACTTTTCTTCATAGCTTAACAGAATTATTACTAGAATTTGACCCGTATGAAAAGTTTGGTTTTATTATGAGCAGGAAGCTTAACAATGTGAGAATAGATGTGAATTTGGTGTTTTAAAACAGGTGAATAACACCATGCCACATTAGAGCTACTGACTGGGAAATGCAGAGGACATAACTAAGGATTTATATTTCAGAATCTTGCCTATGACACAGGTCCTAGAGGCTCTTCTCTCTAGTCCTCACAGGCTGGCATTTCTCTTGATTCTCATTCCTCTTGTTGCTTACAGAATGCACAGGTAACAAGGAGTGCAGATTGCATATGTGAAAAGACTCCAGCTTCTGTTATTCTATAGCTCAGTTCAGTTGTAATTCTACAGCTTACACAAGCTCCTCACATGTGTGAGGCCACTTTGGAGGATAAGTTCCTGGAGGAGGAATTGCTGAGTCAAAGGCAGGTTCTTCTGTAACTTGGATGACAGTATTGTCTAGTTGCCATACACACAGGACCAGTGCCGCTCTATACTCTCACCCCACCCCTCCCTCCCCAGGTTGGCACAAGAGGGCAGTCCCTCCTCACATCCTGGTGACACGGTGTGTTAGCAGACTGTCTGCATTTTGTTCATGTGAAACGTGAAAATTAACAGCTTGGTACAGTTGTAAATTGTGCTTCTCTTATTGCATAAAAGAGCAGGGATTTATATATATATATGTGTGTGTGTGTGTGTGTGTGTGTGTGTGTGTGTACACACACACACATACAGGTTGTGTTTTCTATTTTGTGGATCATCTGTTCAAATCATTTGTTCACTTAGTGGTCTGTTTTTAATGAATCATAGGAAGTCTTTGATTAGAAAAATGGGCCCCTTTGCGATGACATCAGTATCTTTTTTTTTTTTTTCTCAGTTTGTCATTTGTCTTGACTGTTCTTCTGGTATGTTTGTCATTCATAAAATTTCTGTTATTAGTCAAACTTAACCATCTTTTCTTTGTGGCTCACAAATATTGTGCCACATTTAGAAAGGACTTTTGGATTAAGTTATAAAATAATTCTTCATGTTGTATTTTAACACTTAGTGGTTTTGTTTTCTCCCAGGTAAGTCATTAATCTATTTGGAATTTATTCTGACATTTGATGTGAAATAGGAATCTGACTTTCTTTCTTTTTCCAGTTGGCTACCCAAATGGAACATCTCAATAATGTTCTGTTTGTCCATGATTTGATTTACCAGATTTGTCTTGCACATATTAAGTTTCATATATTTTTACTTCTGTTTCTCAACCTTTTAATCATATTCCATTGGTCTATCTGCCTATTTCTTCACCATATGAATTTCTGAGAACTTACCACATGTCTTATTATCTGATAGAAATCATAACTCCTTGGTTTTGGAGTTTTCTTGATTATTTTTGTTTCTTTTTTAAATATAATTTAAAATTCCTTATTGGCATCTTAATTTGGATCATCTTCAATGTATAGAGTGACTTAGGGAGAATTTTTTTTATGTTATTGTTTAAAAAAAAGTGGTGCGCATTCCTATTTGTTTTAGTTTTCTCTTGTGTCCTTCAGCATGATTTGAAAGTTTTCTTTATGTAAGTTCTGTAAGTTTTATTTTTATTCCTAGGTGTTTATTCTTTTGTTTTATTACTTTGGGAAGTGGGGTCTTTTCTTTCCTGTATTTTTCTAACTGCTTGCTTAGATATCTAAATGAATGCTGTTGGTTGCTCTGGTTGAGTGTGTATCCTGCCAGCCCTTCTTGTCTGTAGTGGGGTTTAGTTGGTTGTTTAGGAGGATTCTGGGTATACCAGCATATTAGATAAGTAAGCCAAGATGCAAAATTTAGAGGCTCAAAACAACTGCTGTTTGTTTTTTTCTTACATCAGTTACGCATGTGTGGGTGACTGGGAGGATCTGCTGGTTTTTACTGGGCTCACTCACACGTGGCAGTCAACTGCAGGTTGCATGGGCAGCTCCGTTGACCTTGCTGGACTCTTTCTCATGGTTAGGGCTGCCTAATGATAGGCAGGCTGATCTAGATCACCTTGACTGGGACAAGTCAGCTCTTCTCATGTGTTTTGTACTTATGACCCCACCCCTGTCCCCCCAGGCTAGCCTGGGCATGTTCTTAGATCATCTTAAGCATATTTTCCTGAGTATTGAGCAGGAGCTAGAGAGAAACAGAAATATACAAGCACTTTTTCAAGCTTTTGCTTCTTTCAAGTCTACCCATATTTTTGCCACCCAAGAAAGTTACAAGTCCAAGTGCAGATTCAAGGGCTGGGGACATAGACTGTGCCTCTTCTATAAGAACTACAGTGTCCAAGGGCAGGATCAAGGGAAAGCACTGGGGACGAGGGAAAGGGAGGGTAGAACAGGCTGAGCACAGGCAATTTTTAGGGTGAAACAATTTCTGGTTTTGTGGTTCTCATAGTTTCCATTAGAAGAATCTGATAGAAGAGCAGCAGATGGGAACAAGATTCTTTATTCTTATGCTTGAGCATAAGGTCGGCAGCCCATGGGGGACGGAAATCCCAGGCTTCCTCAAACAGAGGACAAAGGTGGGCAGGATGTTGCCTCCTGATGTCATCACATGTGCAGGTGGGCTCTTAGTGCATCTGCGCTCTTCCTCTTTATGCTGCAGGTGTCTTGTTACCATCTGAAGTCTCCACCTGAGGGTGTGATTAGTACTGTGCCAATACTGTAAAGGTGACTGCAGGCTAGAACAGTGACTCCGGTTTGTGTGTGTTTGTTCATACAACCTGGAACCTGCCTCTTATCCTCTAGGAGAGTCCCTAGTGTCTTTTTCAGAAGGCACATACACTATTGTCCTGTATCAGTGGATTTAAAGTTTAACGACTTTGTTTTCCGTGGCTCTGGCCTCTTGGGATCTCTGCTGACCACGTGGTCTTTGCAGGCTGAGCAGGCATCCCAACCTATCACCTCCAGGTGTGTTATCTTAATTACATGGCTTTGAAGACCGGTTCATTTTTTTTATTTATTATTAACTCTTGATTTTCTGGTTAACCCTATAACACCAAGGCTGTCTCATTTTCTCCTGAGAGGTTTCACTCCTTTAACCTCAAGGCTTCTGTTTTTCAGGGGGGTTCCAACCCTTTCAAAATAATTCTCATGATATCATAATGGGGATGCAGGTCAATAGAAATGTTTCCAAACCTCTAGAATGCATAAGAATAAACTCTAATATAAATCCTGAATTTTGGTTGACAATGATGTGTCGATGTGTATTCCTCCTTGTAACAAATGTGCCACTCTGGTGCAGGAGAGTGGTAATGGGTGAGGGTATGTATATGTGAGCGTAGGGAATATGTGGGAAATATCTCTGTCTTTTCTGCTCACCTTTGCTGTGACTAAAAAGTCTATTTTTAAAAACATCATGAGAATTCTTTTTTTCTTTAAATATTTATTTTAGTTGTAATTGAACACAATATCTCTATTTTATTTATTTATGTGGTGCTGAGGATGGAACCCAGGGCCTCTCACTTGCAAGGTGAAGGCTCTACCGCTGAGCCACAACCCCAGCCCCATGAGAATTCTTATCTAGTATATTTGCCTTTATTTTTACCGATTCTTGTATTTTTTCCTTTCTGAAGGTCCCAGCCTTCTTCTGTTGAGAGCCACAACCAAGTCAAGATGGTGCCTGGCATTTTGCCAGAAGGAGTGGTTGGGAGGTGACACCAGCAAGCCATTGGGATGATGATAATTAAGTTTAGCTGTGTATAATTATTAAGATAATGACTGATTGCTGTAACTGGATGATGCTAAATTGAAACAAGCTGTGTATTCAGTTGTGTATATAAACCTCTGCTGTCTGGCAATAAGGGGGCTCCTGCTACCTCAGGTGCCTGCTACTTTTGAGTTCTCGCAGAGTTCCCGTTGGTTCTCACAGAGTTTTGGGGGAGTTCTAGAGAGTTCCCATGGGGTTCGGGCAATAAAGGAGTTCCTGTTTGCACCTACAAGTGGCTCGTGACCTCCGGGTTATTTTTGTGCCCAGCCAGACTGTGGCACTGTTACATTTCCTTTTTGTTTAGAGAACTATCTTTCATAATTTTTAAGGGTAAGTTTTGCTAGAAAAATTGCTAGTGAAATGATTTTCATTGGTCTGAGAATGTCTTTATTATGCTTTGTCATTCCTGAAAGATATTCTTGCTGGATAAACCAGTGCTCTTGGCAGTTTTTTTGCTCCAGTACTAGAAAAGGGTCATGCCACTTCCTTTAGTCTTCCATGTTTTCCAATGAGAAGTCCACTGTCATTTCAGTTGGTATTTTCTGCAGGTAATGTATCATTTCTCTTCAGCTGCCTTCAAGATCTATTTTTTTTTGTGTTAGTTTTCACAATTTGGTTGTGGTATGTCTTGGCATGGGTTTCTTGCAAATGTATGCAATTAGTTATTTATCCAGTTTCCAGAATCTGTAGATTCATAATATTTTCTTCTGCACTTGGAAGTATTTTTTAAAAATATATTTTTAGTTGTTGATGAGCCTTTATTTTACTTATTTATTTATATGCAATGCTGAGAATAGAACCTAGTACCTCACACACGCTAGGCAAGTGCTCTACCACTGAGCCACAACCCCAGCCCTACTTGGAAGTGTTTTTGCATTATATTTTATAATACTTTTCCAGTCCTACCCTCACCTCTCTCTCTCTCTCTCTCTCTCTCTCTCTCTCTCTCTATCTATCTATCTATCTATCTATCTATCTGTAGTTGTAGATACATATTTTATTTGTTTATTTTTATTTGGTGCTAAGGATTGAAACCAGTGCCTCACACATGCTAGGCAAGAGCCCTGCACTGAGCTACAGCCCCAGACGCACTTTTTTTTCTCTTTTTGAAATCTTGAAAATACAGATAGATATTGGCTCTGTTGTTTTTGAGAAATATTTGTCTTATTTTTTAGTCCATATTCTCTTTGTTGCTCAAATAAGATAAATTCTACTGATCCGCATCTTAGTCTCTTCAGGCTGCTGTAACAAAATGTTTTAGAATGGTAAGCCTGTAAAAGACAGAAATTTCTTTCTCATAGTTCTGGAGGCTAGAAATCCAAGATCAAGGTTCTGGCAGACCTCATACCTACTGAGGTCTGTCCCTCACAGTCCCTTCTCAGTAAGTGCTTACATAACAGCTCTCTGGGGCTTCTTTCCAAAGTGCATGTGGGCCATTCAGGGAGGCTGTACCCTATGATCTAATCATTCCCCCAAAGCCCTACCTTCTAATATCATCACCTTAGTGATTAGGATTCAACAAATGAATTTGGAGAGAACACAAATATTCACACCAGAACAACCTATTATCAAGTTCAATAGTTTATTCTCTGTTACCTACACCCCACTATTAAGTTCATCAGTGAAATTTTTAATTTGGGTTACAATTTCCATTTTGTGCTTTTTAAATAACCTGTGTTTTTTCCCAGAGATATAGTTTTGTTGTTGTTGTTTTTAGGGGAGCAGGGGCACACTTAAGGGAGTGAAGCTTCTGGGGTAAAACAGAGAACACACATTTATGGGAGAATGTGGACTACTAGCAGAGGGACAGCCAGATATATATATATATATATATTTTTTTTGGGGGGGGTGTGATTTTTTTTCCTATTTATTTCAAGGGGATTTGTGATTGCTTACTGAATCATTGTTAAGATGGTTGTCTGACAGAGACTAATCCATAAAGTTACAACTATCTTATATTTGATAAAGGGGCTAAAAACATGCAATGGAGGAAGGATAGCATCTTCAACAAATGGTGCTGGGAATACTGGAAATCCATATGCAACAAAATGAAATTGAATCCCTTTCTCTTGCCATCCACAAAAGTTAACTCAAAATGGATCAAGGAGCTAGATATCAAATCAGAGACACTGCGTCTGATAGAAGAAAAAGTTGGCTACGATCTACATATTGTGGGGTCGGGCTCCAAATTCCTTAATAGGACGCCCATAGCCTAAGAGTTAATAACAAGAATAAACAAATGGGACTTACTTAAACTAAAAAGTTTTTTCTCAGCAAGAGAAACAATAAAAGAGATAAATAGAGAGCCTACATCCTGGGAACAAATTTTTACCCCCCACACCTCAGATAGAGCCCTAATATCCAGAATGTACAAAGAACTCAAAAAAATTAAACAATAAGATAACAAATAACCCAATCAACAAATGGGCCAAGGACCTGAACAGACACTTCTCAGAGGAGGACATACAATCAATCAACAAGTACATGAAAAAATGCTCACCATCTCTAGCAATCAGAGAAATGCAAATCAAAACCACCCTAAGATACCATCTCACTCCAGTAAGATTGGCAGCCATTATGAAGTCAAACAACAATAAGTATTGTCGAGGATGTGGGGAAAAGGGTACACTTGCACACTGCTGGTGGGACTGCAAAATGGTGAGGCCAATTTGGAAAGCAGTATGGAGATTCCTGGGAAAGCTGGGAATGGATCCACCATTTGACCTAGCTATCGCCCTTCTCGGACTATTCCCTGAGGACCTTAAAAGAGCGCACTATAGGGATACGGCCACATCAATGATTATAGCGGCACAATTCACAATAGCTAGACTGTGGAACCAACCTAGATGCCCTTCAGTAGATGAATGGATAAAAAAAATGTGGCATCTATACACAATGGAGTATTATGCAGCACTAAGAAATGACAAAATCATGGAATTTGCAGAGAAATGGATGGCATTAGAGCAGATTATGCTAAGTGAAGCTAGCCAAGCCCTAAAAAAACAAATGCCAAATGTCTTCTTTGATATAAAGAGAGCCACTAAGAACAGAACAGGAAGGAAGAGCATGAGGAAAAGACTAACAGTAAACAAAGACGAATGGGAGGAGAGAAAGGGAGCATATGGAAATGGTAGGAGACCTTCAATGATACACAAAATTATAAGAGGTTATGAGGGGCAAGGGGGAGGGAAAAACGGGAGAGAATTGGACAACAGCAGAGGAGGTAGAGAGGGAAGATGGGAGGAGAGGGGAGGGGAGGGGGGATAGTAGGGGATAGGAAAGGTAGCAGAAAACAACAGTCACTAATATGCCATTATGTAAAAATGTGAGTATGTAACAGAGGTGATTCTGCAATCTGTATTTGAGGTAAAAATGGGAGTTCAAAACCCAATTGAGTCAAATGTATGAAAGATGATATATCATGAGCTCTGTAATGTTTTGAACAATCAATTAAAAAAAAAGATGGTTGTCTGAGAATCTTGGTCAGAATATTCAAATGTCTAATTATTCTCAGTATGAGCATCACACAATTAGTGACAGAGCCAGTACTCACACTGGAGTGAGGTTCTTCCAGGCTTGGAGTCTGCTTTGGATGGAAACATTTTAGATGGCAGAGATGGGACATCTCCTCCCTGGTGAATTTAGGTTCATTGAAAAGTAGACATCCATGTGTGCGAGAGACTTATGGGGGAAAACACTTGTCAGGGGTGAAGGGGAGGGACTGGATGGGTGGGGAGAGGCTCCAGGTTGCAGACAGCAGAGTGGTGGCTGTGAAGGGAGTGACAGGGACCAGGTGGAGCTGGGACAGCCTCAGTACAACACAGCCCAAGCCTTTACCACCGTTATGACGAGGTCTCCCTGGACCAGCGGGCGTCCTGAGCAGGGCTTGCCTGCTGGGCAGAGGTGGATGACTGAGAGCATTGCCCCGTGGTCATCTGGGAGCAGCAAGAGACAAGAGGAGCCTCAGGGGTACTCTGGAGTTAGTTCCATGGTGTGGCGGTCCAGGAGGGTCTTTCTAAGTCTGCACTGAGCAACTTTCCTTATGGCAACCACAGCAGATCACCCACATCCCCATCTTCACAAACGCTGCTCTTGGGCCATCACAGACTTATCATGTGTCTGAAATCTTTAAAGGCCTGCAGAGGGGAGGAGCTGCAGACTTATTTTGAGATGGTCGTGTCAGGAAATGCTCCCTTTTCCTTTTCCAGTTGATGCCATTTGCTGACTCTACAGTCTGCATCACACACACAGTGTACACAGCGTCCAACAGGGGATACTGCAGGCTCTGCTCAGCAGTGCCATGTCCTAACCACGTGGTTTCTGTTCTGCATAGGTATGGTTTGAGTTTGGATGAGATGAGAGCTCTGACAGTTCAGAGAGTGAAGTTTATCCTGGGTCATCCACTGATAAAACGTGCATTTCAGGAACAGGTGAGTGTCCTTGTTAATTTTCTGTGGTGGTGTGGCGTGCGCGCTTGTGTGTGTGTGTGTGTGTGTGTGTGTGTGTGTGTGTGTGTGTGTGTGAAAGAGAGAGATTTTATTTGGTTTGCTTTTGCGATGTATGCAAGCTCATTTACCTTGTTCTGGGGCATGCTGACAGACCAGGCCACTGGGTAGGGGGCAACTTCTTCAGACCCCTTCTCTTCCCTGCTCCCTATGAACCTCACTTACCCCTTCCCTAGGTCCCCATGTCCACTTCTTTAAGCTCACAGGCTGGGGAACAGGAGAATCAGCAGAAGTAATGAAATATTTGTTCACAAAATCCATGTCATTTTAGGCATAAAGTCTAAATAGCTGATAAATAGAAATAATCATTTTAGAGGCTTTTAATTGGAAGTGTCCAAAGTTTGTCTAAAAATTGCATTCTAAATTCAGTGATATTATTTTAGCTAATTTTAGCCTCAGGATAAAGAAAGAAGGAAAGAAGATGCTGATTGAAGGTTTCCTTTATGAGGCTCTAGGAGCCATCTATTTTAGTGAGGTTTTAAGTCCATTTCCATTTTATTCCGTTTTGCGGCTTCCTCCACATACCCCTTTTCATAAGGAGAAAGTACTGAAGCTCCTGGGGCAGCGTCTCATTGGGAGGGGCCAGAATGAGGGTGGACTGTGGCATAGATGATGTCCCGGAGCCACCGCCATCCATCAGTGACCCAGGCCCCTTCATGCCAGGTGGAGGGAGAGTCAGAGGATCAAGGGTGGCTCCTCCCCATTCTGGTGTTCCCAGGAGACCCTTCTTTGTGGAGTGTAGATCAGAGTTGGGCGGGGGAGGGGGGTGTCTGGGATCCACCTGAGAATAGACCCCCTAATGAGCCTGCTCTTGAAATGTCCTAGCCACCTTGAGGCTGGCAGGGGACTATGGCATCACCCCTGAAAAGCCTACAAGGACGTCCACCTGGCAGAAGAGCCCCCCACATGACAAGAGTAAGGCAAGCTTGCAGAGCCTAAAATATCCTTTCACACCAAGCAGATTGGCAAAGATTTTCAAGCCACCTAATCACCTCTTGCAGGAATGTACACATGTAGCTGTGAATGAAACCGAGACTAGAAGGAAAAATCCGGCCCTCTCTGCTTCCAGCACGTTCTCTGAGTCCAGCCTGCCCAGGCGTTGGGAGCCGGGCTGGTGGGTGAGCTCTTGGCACAAGGCCAGGCTCCTGCTTCTTTAACCAGCCCTACATGTCCGCGGCTCAAGTTCATGTCAGCACTCAGAGCCGGGACCCCTTAATGAGGCTTGCTATTTGCTGCAAGCCTGACCTGCCTAATATGGACGATTAGTTTTTGTAATCCCGCCCCTGAAGCGTGTTGAGCCCTGAAGCCAATTATCCTCCTGTTTTCATGGCTCCCCTAGTGGTCTAAGCGGCCTGGATCATTTCTGTCCTCAGCGATTGGGCACAGTTCCTTGAGCAGGCGCAGGATGGGCTCTAGGTGGCCCTCCGGTCCCCTTCTGTTAGTTACCTCGCAGATTTGGCACCTTTCTCCATGCGAATTCTCAAGAGCCAGTGAACCCGAAGGAACTCCACCGGCCGTCAGCACAGCAGGCTCGTCGCATCGTGAGGATGTCAGAGAACTCAGCAGCACATCTGTGTTCGAAGGCTCTCAAATTCCACCCCATTAACAGCTGGAGGAGCTGTCCACGTCCAGTAATTCTAGAAGTGTTCCATGATTCATCCCGCCTCTTAATAAAACCATGGAGTCATAGCTGTCCAGAGAGAGAGCCAGGCCCTCCCCTCTCTCCCTGGCCCCCGTTTCAAATTAATTTTTGTGGGTGAGCCGATGCGCTCCGAGGCGGAGGCGCCGTGTGATGTAGGAGGATGACGTTCTCAGGCACAGATGAGGAGGGAGCTTCATTTGTTCCAGGTCTCTATGGACAGTTCACAGGCCAAGAATAAGCCATTAAAATATTTCCACTCTGTGTTCTCCCCTCTGACCATCTGTAATGGATTTGGGATGTTCCAATAAACATAAAGAGAAAAACACGTGCGCACTCAGACACGTATGCACGACACGCACGCAGTGTGAACAGCCGGTGCACTCCATCCGGCTCCTCCTGCACCTGTTTGTAGTGACCTCACCTTTGTGCACATCAGCCAAGAGCTCTCTCGTTCCCCTCAGGATTCCAAGATTGGGTCTTGGGGGCGGGAAGGGGGCAGAGTTGTGATTCCCGGTGTCCAGATAAGGAGATAGACTAGGTTGGTTGTCCGCTTTGTGTGACAGTGCTGGGGCAGGAGCTGGGACTCCTGCCTGGAGAGCCTTGTGTGGGCAGTATTCCCAGGAATACCTGTCCCTGGAAGCTGAAAGAGGCTGAGATCTACCTCAGTCATCACTGTAACCATCATCCTGAAGCTTACTGAGCACCTACATTGTGCCAGTCGCAGTGCTAAGAGCTTTAAAGGGATGATTTCTGTGACTACACCACATCCCTCATAGTATTCCTGTTTTACAGGTAGGTAACCAGAGCTGAACGGCTGGCCCCAGCTTGGTTATATAACTAGTGGGTTGTATATGTAACTAATAGAGCCCAGGTTCAAGCCCAGGTAGTCTGCTTTCTGAGCCAGCTTCTGTCTGGTGGAGTTCACCCCTTGCTGTGTGTTGGAGACCCCTGGGGAGCTTTTGCATATCCTGTTGTATGTAGGCTTTTGCTCAGGCCAATCAAATCAGCATTTTCATCTGCCAGATGATCCAGTATGTATTGGGGGTTGAGTACTGCTGTGCTTTGTTTCTGTTTTATTCAGCTTTGTGCTGCTAAGACTAACATACCTGACATGAAAAATTGAGAGGAGGAAAAGATTCTTTTGGCTCATGGTTTTAGAGATTCAGTCCATGGTAGGCTGACTCCATACCTTTGGGTTGAGGTGGGAAGGTTGGCAGAAGGTTGTGGTAGAGGAAAGTCACTCAGTTTGAGACAGGCAGGACATAGAAAGAGCTTTTAGTGCAAGGGTCCAGGGACAATATAATCCCCAAGGTCATGCCCCCATTGACCTACTTCCTCCAGTCACAACCTGTCTGCCTATAGTCACCACCCAATAATCCATTAATCCATCGATTAGATCACCAGTCTCATGATCTAATCATTTCACCTCTGAACATTCCTGCATAGTCTCACACAGGAGCTTTTGGAGGACATGTCAACATTTCTTTCCAGTCAAGGGACCCAGTTGAGGTCAGCTTGCTCTTGGCCAAGTGTAGAAAGAGTTAGGAAGAGATATGTGAGCAGTGAAGTCCCCACCCCCACAACCATCTCCTCTCCTTTTCTGAGTGCTGATCTTCCACACACCCATGAGCCACATGGCTGGGGGCATGATATCGTTACCTAAACCAGTGATTCTCAAAGTATAGTCTGAGGGCCCTGGGTGTCCTTTCTTGAAAAGTAGATGTCTAGCTGGGCATGGTGCATGCCTGTAATCCAAGAGACTCTGGAGGCTGAGGGAGGAGGATAGTAAGTTTGAAGCCAACTTGAACAAAATAAAAAAATAAAAAGGACTGTGGATATAGCTCAGTGGTAAAGTTTTTCTGGGTTAAATTCCCAGTGCCAAAGAAAAAAAAAAGAAAGAAAGAAAGAAAGAAAAGTAGATGTCCAAATACAGTATACGTATGTGACACTGTATTTTTATCATAAACTTCAAACAAAGCAACATATCACAAGAAACTGAGTGCAAAAGCAGATATGAGAGTCTAGCTATCTTATTTTGGGTTGGATCTTTAAAAAATTAGCAAAAAATGTAAAATGCTACCATCCTTTCATTGAGTCTTTTTTGAAATTATGGTTATTTTTTATAAAAATTATGCCATTTATATTAACATATAATTGATTTATTGTTAGTTTAAAAATTAATAAATAAGTTAAAAATTCTCAGTTTTAATTACTAATTTGGTAAATTGCTAAATATAATCTGCAAAAAAAAAAGTCCCATTGGAATTTTCAGTAGTTTTTAAGTGTAAAGGGATCCAAGGACCATAAAATGTGAGCACTGTTGATCTAAATCATCTGCATTTTCCTCAGGAAGTTCAGTCTCAACAACTTGGAGGGGAATTAGCAGAAGATTGGTGTGTGTGTGTGTGTGTGTGTATTATACTTATTGTAATTATCTATATTTGAACAGAATTTTATATAATCTCAGAATTTTTTTTAATACTTAGATATTTAAAGAGGCATCAGGTAGGTGATCAGATCAAAGGTGGAATAATATTCTAAGGTCAGCTTACCACCAAAAGCTTTCCTGATTAATCTCTGAGAAAAGAAATAACTTTTCCCAGGAACCATTTAAATTTGAGCTTTCGTTGTATTGCAGAAATTTAGCTGATCAGGAAACATGCCACGAGTCTGAGGACACCTGTCTGTCACTGGTCATTCATGGCAGCCTGTCCCACCAGCCCCCACCCTATTGCTCACAGATACCAGCGCTAGCCCCCGCTGACCCTGCAGACCTGGCCATGCACACCTCCTCCCAACCTGAGCCCCGTTCTGGTCTTGACCTGCTTACTCAGCTCTTGGCTCTGTCGCCCTGGCCTTGGCTTCCTCCTTGGCCCTCTGGCTTCTGTTTGTCCTGGAACCCAGACTTTTCCTAGTGGGCTGTGACAGGCTGCCCTAGATCTTGGTCCTATTTGCTGCCTTTGGCAGGAGTCTCTGTCCCAGCTCCAGCTCTAAAAACTTGGACATTGGCCACTTGGCCATGACTCTGGCCAGGCCAGCCCTGTCCCCATGGGATACTTGAAGGATTTGAGTGGAGATGACAGGATGGAGTGGCCTGTTTATAGAAGTCCCTCTGTGTAGATTGGCAACCAAACTGTGTTGTCATGTGTGATGGCCAAAGAGATTACTTAAAAGGGCACACCAAGGAGTGAGGAGTGATTTAGGACCTTCCCAAAGACTCCAGTGCAGCTGGAATCGTGGTGTTATTTATTCTTTGACACTGCAATTATTCTGCACAATTAAATATTTTATTTTTAAGGCTTAATTATCACTCTTGCAGTGAAATATTATGTCAATAATATCATTTGCTTATCATCCTCTATGTCCTTTCTATGTGCCAGGTGAAGCGATTCATTAATTTTACAAATATTTATTGAGCTCTTACATGAGTCAGGCATTGTTCAAAGGACACTGAAAAATGCAGGCAAATATACCTGTCCTTGTGGAACTTACATTTTTGTGGGGGAAGAGACAGACAATAAACTAATAAACAATACATTTATGGCATATCAGTGATATATACTGTAGATAAAAATCAAATATAATAAATTAGAAAGAATAAAGTAAGTTTTCTCTGTTGTCAGATGATATATGTTCTTATATATAGAAGAGCCCAATAATTCAAAAAAAAGACCCTTCTAGAACTAATAAATGAATTCATGAAACGCGCAGGATAAAAATCAACATACAGAAATAAGTTGAATTTCTATGTACTAATGATGAACTATTGAAAGGAAACTGAAAACAATTATATTTATAGTAGCTCAAAAAGAATAAAATACCGAGGGACAAACTTAACAAACGAGAAGAAAGCCTTATATATTGAGAACTATAAAATATTGGTGAAGTAATTGAACAAGACACAAACAAATAGAGAGGCATCCCATGTTCATAGATTAGAAGATACTATTGTTAAGATGTCTGTAAACAACAGAGTCAGTGCAATATTTTTTTTCCAGAAATAGAAAAATCCATCCTAAATTCTAAAATTCTTCTGGAATCTTAAGGGACCCTGAAGAAACAAAACAGTCCTCAAAAAGAAAAACAATTTAGAGGTTCCACACTTCAAATAGTGGAACCTCCAAAACTTACTACAAAGCTATAGTAATTGAAACAATAAGGTACTGACACAAACACAAAAATATAGAACAATGGAATAGTTAAAGAACACCAGAAAGAAAGCCTTACATATGTGGTTGATCACTTCTGAGAAGGGTGCCAAGACCATTCAATAAAGAAAGGAAATATTATCAACAAATGGTGCTGGGACAATTGTAATGGTGTATGCTCCATATATGAAAATTAACTTAAAATAGATTAAAGATTTGGGCTGGGGCTGGGGCTCAGAGATGGAGTGCTTGCCTAGCATTCGTGAGGCACTGGGTTTGATCTTCAGCAACACATAGAATAAAAATAAAGATATTGTGTTCACCTATAACTAAAAAGTAAATATTTAAAAAATAGATTATGTGGGCTAAGGTTGTGGTTCAGTGGTAGCACACTTGCCTAGCATATGTGAGGCACTGGGTTCGATTCTCAACATCACATATAAATAAATAAAAATAAAGGTCCATTGACAACCAAAACAAAAAATAATATATTAAAGACTTAAATGTTAGACTAAAGCTAATAAATTATTACAAAAAAACCCATTGGGTGTGGCAGTGGTTTCTTTGATAGAAACAAAAACATGTTTTTAAAGATAAACTTATTTTAAACAATTTTAGAAAAAATTTAATAAACATTTGTCTAAAAAATGAATTGGACTACCTTATAGTTAGAAACTTGTGTGTCAAAGGGGCCGTGGTTTGAATGTATCCTCAAAGTTCATGTGTTGGAAACTTAAGCCCCAGCATAATGCTTAAGTGGGTTAAGGCAGTCAGTGGGTTCTGGATAAAATGAGTTTGGCTACCTCCACATCCCACGTGCTCTTTTGTCCTTCTGCCTTCCACCTTCCACCATGGGATGATACAGCAAGAAGATGTTTTCTTGATGTGAACCCTTGAACTTTGGGCCTCCCAGTCTCCAGTACGGTAATAACTAAGTCTCTGTTCTTAATGAATTACCCAGGCTCCGGTATTGTGTGATAGTCACACAAAACAGTCTAACAGAGTGAAAAGACAATGTTTGCAAATCAGACATCCCATAAAGGATTGATGTCTGGAGTATATTGAAGAACCACTACAACTCAACAAGGGCAACAACAATAAATAACCAGATTTAAAAACAGTCAAAGGACTTGAAGAGAGATTCCTGCAGGGCAGATGTACAAACGACCAATAAACACACGAAACAGTGCTCAACATCACAGATCATTAGGGAAATAGAAATGATGACCACGAGGAGATACCACCCACCCCCATTAGGACGGTAGTGTAAGGAAGCAATAGCAGCAGCAGCAGCGGCCAGCAAGGGTTGGAGAGGATGTGGCTAACTGGCACCCTGGCACATTGCCAGTGCCTTGGTGGAACTATAAACAGTGTAGCCTCTGGGCAAGACAATGTGGCATTTCCTTAAACAATTAAACGCAGAATTGCTGATGACCTAGACATTCCATTTATTGGTACATATCCCAAAGAATAAAATTAGGGACTCAAACAGATATTTGTATTACCATGTTAACAGTAGCATTATTCACAATGGCCCAAAGATGGAAACAACAGAATTGTCTATCAACAGATGCATGGATGAACTGAATATGGTGTATATACAGACCTACAGTGGACATTGTTTGGCCTAAAGAAGAAGAAAAATTTGATGCCTGCTACAACATGGATGAATCTTGAAGACCATATACTAAGGGCAATAAGCTAGTCACAAGAGGACGAATGCTGTAGGATTCTATCTGTTTGAAATATCTACAGTCGTCAAATTCATGGGATAGAAAACAGAGAGGCCATTTCCAGGTTCTGAGGGGAAATGAGAATGGAGAGTTATTGTTTAATGGGTGCAGAGTTTCAGTGTGGGAAGATGAAAAAGTTCATGGTGTACTTAGCACCACAGAACTGTATGCTCAAAATGGTTGAAATAAGTGGAGTGTGGTACACACCTGTAATCCCAACTACTCAGGAGGCTAAGGCAGGAGGATTGCATGTTGAAGGCCAGTCTCAACAACTTAGCAAGACCCTGTCTTTAAAAAAAAAAAAAGGGCTGGGGTCGTAGCTCAGTGGTAGAATTCTGTCCCTTCTGGGTTTAATTCCTGGAACTGAAAACAATAGATGGAAATAATAAATTTTATGTTATGTATATGTTGAAAACATTTTTAAAAAATCAAGAATCTAGAGGTGCTGGGAGAGTTGGAGAGACGGAGGTGCTCCATGGTTAGGTGAAGATGCCTAAGGGGATGGGGAGTGAACTAGGTGGGTGTCATGGGAATAGCATCCAGGCGGAGGGAACAACAGATACGAGGGCCTGAGGGCAGGCGGGAGGGTCCTGGGCTTGTTAATGGAGCAACAGGGCACTGTGGTGGGAGCAGAGTAGGGGGTGATGGACCTGGGAGGTGGTGGGGAGCTGGAACTTGAGGTGCTTTATAAGAGGTTTCTTTGAAGTGGCTGAAATGGGAGGCTTGGAGGGACCCGGTGGAGCAGGATATGATTTGACATTTCTCCAGGATCCCCTGGCTTCTGCTGACTCTATGAGAGCAGGTCTGCACACAAAGATGAGTTGAGAGGGTTTTTCAGTCACCTAGGACCAAGGTGGTACTGGCTGGGACCAGACTGGCCAGTCAGGGTGATGGACGTGGCTGAGTTAGAGGCTGCTGAAGGAAAAGCAGTGGGATCTGTTGAGTGATGGATGTGAGAGAGTGGGAGAGAAGAACGGCACGCTGGTTCTGTGGTGTTTTGTCAGAGCAACTAGAAGGAGAGGGTATTGTCCACCAAAGTGGGGCCATCTGTTGAGAGCCACAACCAAGTCAAGATGGTGCCTGGCATTTTGCCAGAAGGAGTGGTTGAGGGGTAGCACCAGCGAGCCATTAAGATGATGATAATTAAGTTAAGCTGTGTATAATTATTAAGATAATGATTGATTGCTGTAACTGATGATGCTAAATTGAAACAAGCTGTGTATTCAGTTGTGTATATAAACCTCTGCTGTCCGGCAATAAAGCGGCTCCTGCTACCTGGGGTGTCCGCTACTTTTGAGTTCTCATGGAGTTCCCATTGAGTTCTCACGGAATCCCCGTTGAGTTCCCGTTGAGTTCTCGAATAAAGTTAGTTCCTGTTTGAACCTACAAGTGGCTGGTGACCTCCCGGTTATTTGTGCCCAGCCAGACTACGGCAGCCATCCAAGCAGATCTGAGGTTAAGTCAGGAGTTAGCTTTGGGATGTGACCAACAAACAGCTTGAGGAGCGTGGGAGGTCAAGGGCATAGAGGTGAGTTAGAGCTGTGAGGCTGGGTGGGTCCCCAAGGCATGTGTGGTGATGGAGGAGAGGAGGCTTGAGGACTGAGCTTGTCTGGTGGTGAGAAGGACCAGAGAGGAGACTGGGAAGGAGCCAGAGAAGTAAAACAGGGATGGCAGGCATTTGGCACCCAGTATCTCACTAAATCCCCTGGTAAATCCACAAGTAAATGTGACCCTCCAGTTTCCAGGCCCAGGTAGTGCCTAGAGAGAGAAGTAGCTCAAGAGCAAGAGCTAAAGAGCAAGGGAGTAGGGCAGGATTCAAACCAGATCTGCGCAGACCTGGGTGGCCAAGATCTACCCTGCCTGGCCTTCTGTTGAGGTGCAGAAAGAGCAGAGGCCTCCAACTTGAGATAAATAGGATACCATCCCTGTTTCCAAGGGTCTAGGATTTGCTATGCCAGGGCTGGTACAAATCTGCCACAGGGTGATGGCCAAGGAAAGGTCAAAGACAGCCTAGCGAGGCCAGTCAGGTGGACACTGAGCACAGCAGGCTGCTCAGAGCTCAGTGGCGACCTCGTGTGTGTGATGGAGGAGGTTGCCCTAATCATGGTACCTGGGGAGAGGCCAGTCTGACTTCAAGGGTGAGGACAAGGTGTTGTCATTTATGGCCATCCAAACATGGCATGTGGATACCATTGGTGGTTCCCAGTGGCTCCCTCCCTGCCAAAGGATAAAGCTTGGGCACGGGCACCTGACCTGAGAACCTCCCACCAGGGCCACTGAACAGGCAGGGAGAATCAGGCATAGAGAAGCAGGTACGAGTCCTGGGCCTCCGGCCCTGAAGCACTTCAGTGCTATTTCCCCCAGTTCCTGGCAATGGAACCAGCTTGGTTCTTACCTGTTACCAAGTCTGTTTCTCTGCCTCCCACTGATGCCATGAGATTTGGAGAAGTGTCAGTTACAGATGGACACAATACCAAGATTAGCAAATCCTCACTGGGAGAAATGCTGAAAAATTCCTCATTATCAAGGTGATACCTGTTCACTACAGGAAAGTCAAAACTACATATAGGCAAACACACACACACACACACACACCAAATGTAACTGGTAGCAGGATTGCATATGCAATCTGTTTTCTCACCCAAATGGAGTGGTCACAGAATAATTTTCTCACCATTTTGTGATGGTTTCTGGTTTCTGATTTGGGAATCAGTTGGACAAGGGCTTATGTCTGGCTCCTTCACTGAGAGGCTGTGTCCTGAGGCACATTTCTCACTTCTCCAGTTCTCAGTTTCTTCCTCTGTGAATTGTGTATGCTGACAGCACTTAGCTTGAAGTGCTGAGGATAGGCGTGAAGGCACGTCACAAGTGAATGTTCAGACTGTGCTTGGGCACATATGAGTGCTGGGTGACTCCCGGTGACATCGCCTGACCAAACAGTTCTTAAATAGCCATAATTCATCTTTCACAAAGGGAAATAATAACTGGGACAACATTTTCTCATGGCATTAAAATTAATAGAAAATGCTGTAAGTTTCACACTAACAGAAAACTAAACTCACACATCAAACTGGTTATGTCAATAGGATATATTCACTATTAGATGCTGTCAATATAATAATGACTTTATATGCTTTTCAAATCAATCCTGTGATTACACTAATAATTAGAAAAGTTTCCCAAGTAGTTAGGTATTTTGTAGGAAGCATATGTTGCTAAGAAAAGAGATATTAAATTTGAGATGAGAATTTGGAAAATGCTATATGTCAGCTCTGCTGACATATAGCATTTTCCAAATGTTGTTACAAAATGTAAAGGACCCTTAGAGCCACAGGAACGCCACCTCTTACTAGTCTTGTACTGGGTTTTCCTGGAATAGTCACAAGCCCCTCAGGAGAAGAACATGGCTACTGCCTTTGCTTCCAAATGCTCCCAGAACTCTGTTCATGGAGACACTCTACCTGTGACGCCCAGAATCCACCAGAGGACAAGGGCTAGATGTGGAGGCCACGCTGACAGGCTTAGATTTCTTGCAATGGCAAATGAGGTCAGTGGAGATTTTCATCATGGAGGATGGAGGGAGGAAAGAGACACACCATGATGCTGATTTTAAAACGACTATAATGCCATCATCAGAATTTACAGATTTTTCCAACAACCTGTGGAAATGCAAAGGACCTAGGATATTTGAACTAATTCTGACACAGGACAAAGTTGGAAGACTCTCATTACATGATTTCAAAACCTAATACAAAGAGACTCAAAAGTATATGGTATTGATTTGGATAGACAAAGAGATCAAGGGAACAGACATGGAGAGTCCTTGAAAGTAACTCAAATATTTATGATTAGTTTATGGGGTAACTAATGTCTCTATGAGGTAAGAAATGTCTTTGTAATAAATGGTATTGGAACAACTAGTTAAGCATATAGAAAAAATGTAGCAGAAAGATACCCTTTATCCCTTCCTCACACTATACACAATAGTACTTGGGGTGTATTATCTGCCTAAGCACAAATTCCAAAATTACAATATTTGTAGAAGAACAAAGGAAAATGTCATTGTGACTTTAGGACAGGCTAGGTCCATTAGAGAAGACTCCTTCTGTGAAAAACATCAAATATGCACAAGCCAAAAAGTAACAAATTGACTTTCATTAAGAATTAAAAGCTGATACCCATCAAAAGAAATCATTAAAGAAATAAAAAGACAACTGCAATATAGGAAAAATATCAGCAGTTTATTTATTTAGCAAGGCTTGTATCTAGATGAAAATTTTACAATAACAACAACAACAATAATGAAAGATCCTAGTGCCTGATATTTGGGGCAGGGTGGGGGCAGAGTCCAGCTGGGAGGCTGTTATAATAGTCCAGGCACAAGATGGCCATGAGGAGACGAGGCTTAGAATCTTGTGGAGGGTTAGAGATGATGAGCTCAGAAAGCAAGAGCCTCCCGTGAATCCTGAAACCCACTAATCTGTGCATTTTACTCTTTTTCCTCTTTATAAAATCATTTGAGGATCATTCTCACAAAGGACATAGATTCAGTAAGACTAAAGCTATAACTAAAAATTGAAACAGAAATTAGGAGAAGCAAGTACGCCAGTTTGGAGACTCATATTAGAAAATGAAGATAAGAAAACTCTGCTCAGGACTCTTGGCTGGGCACTTAACCCAGGCTGCCCACCCAAAGGGATCCACGGGGACTTCTGACATCAGAGGAAGGCAGCTCAGATCACCACACCCAACCAGTTCCGAATCACATTGGTTTTCACTGAGGAAGTATATATGTCTTTTAGGGACACGGGGGGTTTAGCAAACCAAAATTTTTGCAGATTTTGTAACAGAATACTAAATCACAGAGTTCTGCTACATTGAGTGCTCTGAAGAGCAGTACTTAAGGAAAAACTTGATCTTCCTTCTGTTCGAGTCTGAATTTATTAAGCAAAAGTATAAATAGCATGGGCTGTAATTTTGGATGAAATATAAGCTTGAGTAGTCTACCCATATATTTATAGAATTATTATCATTTAAAATTGCTACCAATTTACATGATGACATGGAGATTGGGTTTGGACTGAATGTAGCAAGTGTAAATGAAGGCAGCATTGATACAAAAGAAATGCTTCAAGAATGGATGCAGACAAAAACAGGTTGATTATTGATTGATTATGACAAGTATAAGTAATTCAGTTAGTGGTGCCAGTTCAATGAGAGAGAAACTTGTCAATATTGAACATTCTTTAATTATGAACAACTAGCCAATCAGAAATGAAAGAAGAAAAGAGAGAAATTATGTATGGAGATGATTTAAAAAAATCTATACCAGTCAGGCAGTCTGTCAAATGAAGCCTAGTCTCAGGTTTGGAACACTGGTTTGACTTCTTGAAAATGGACCAGTCCAAATGCATGCTTAGGTCAACATCACAGAATTAACAGTCCACTCCTGTTGGCATTTCCCATCAGTAATCAGCATAAACAATTTATGATGCTCAAAGATGGCCAAGTTTGGGCTGATTCTTCAGCAAATGTGTTTGCAATTTATTTCATACTGGTGAGTAAAAATGACCACAGTTTTGAATACCACTGATGACAAAATTATACTTCGACAATTGACAGTATACATTAGGAGAATGAAATATGAAGAAAACTGTGAACTCTTGGCGATTCTGAGAGACTTAGACAGTCAATTCTGAGAGACTTAGACACTCCTGAGGGTTTAAGTTTGAGCAGAGTAGGTGGCTTAAGGCAAAGGAAAGTCTGCTGCAGAGGACGACCCTCAGGAAGTTATCTAGGACACCCAGCAGGTTGACCTTAGGTGCTCTCTGGGTACAGGGTTGGTGGTGCAAAATTGGAGTTGATTTGTGAGGAGGCCCAGCCACCTGGAGTACTTAATGATGAGGACAGTGAGGGGTGGGGAGGAATCTGGATGAGGAACCTGGTCAGTCTGGTTTCTGATCCTGGCTCTGTCACCTGCCAGGTGCCACTGGTTAGACAAGTCACTTGCTTCCTTGAGCCTGACCTTTTCCATCTCCTACCTGGGGTTAGGACTGCCATAAGGATCTGTGAAACAAAGGATACTTGGGCCCTCTGAGAAATCTGCAGATATCTGCAATGGTTATTTTGTATTATTTACTAGTAACCGAATCTCCAGTGTGAGCCCAAGCTGGAATCGTGCAATGGTATATGCTGCAGCCTGGAGTTATTTTAGGAAATAATCAATACAAGATGCATTGGGTCAGAGCCATGATAAGAGTCATAAATCTTGACAGTTGCTGTTTGATAAAATTAATAACGCTTGAGAGAAACATAAAAACCAACGGGAGGGGAAATATAGAGTGCATTTAGGGAGAGAGCTTATGCCAATGTGGAGACAAAGCCATCCAGGGAGGCTGGCTGTTATCCTGATAGTAGAGAGTCACTGTGCACACAGGCACATGTGCACACCCAGGAACAGACACACACATTCACAGTTGTCTCCACAGGCACACACATACATAGGTGTACATGTTTACAACACACGCACAGGTAGGCATGCATGCTTATGTAAATGTGGATGCACAACATATGTGTATGCACACATGTGCATGACTATAGTAGACGTACATACACACAGGTATGGTGTTGTGGCTGGGTCTCAGAGGGACTAGTCAATGAGGACAAAGGGCATTCATTCCAACAATGGGCAGTTAGAGTTTGTCCATTCATGGCATCTCCCCCTTCTCAGGAAGTGCTGGTTGCCTCTGAATTGTTAAAATGTACCAGCAATGGGGGCTTGGCCCCTCTCATTTCCTGCTGGCAGAGGAGCAAGCTCACCCACTGTGCAAGAGAAGAGGGCAGTGAAGCGGGACCAGGACCTCATGGTTTTAATGCCTCAAAGCCCAGAAATGGCCTCTGGTTAGGAAAGCAAAGAATATTGCTTTACCTTAGTCCAGAATGTTCCCCAGCCTTTTCAGTCCTCTGTTTCCATATGGACATAGTCACCTGGGTGTGCATCCTGGGGTGCCTGCTCTGCTGAGGGAACTCTGGCAGGCCAGGCCAGGGCTGAGCCTGGCTAAGGCCAAGCAAAGCCCAAGCAAAGCCCAAGTAAGGGGTGTCTGTTACCAGTGCAGGCGCGGTGGACTTGCTTCTATGGAAGAAAAGAGTGTGTGAGCCCTACATACTTGTTCTCAGAAACTAATGGTTCCATGGAAACAAGAGGAAAATGTTTGCTGCAGTGGAGTGTGGGGTTGCTTCTTAAACAATGACTTTTATTGTGTTTTATTGCAAAAGTAACATGCAGGCCAGGTGCGGTGGCACAGGCCAGTAGTCCCAGAGCCTTGGGAGGTGGAGGCAGGAAGAGCCTGAGTTCAAAGCCAGCCTCAGCAACAGCAAGATGCTAAGCAACTCAGTGATACTCTGCCTCTAAACAAAACACAGAATTGGGCTGGGGATGTGTCTCAGTGATGGAGGGCCCCCGAGTTCAATCCCCAGAACGCACCCCCTCCCCCAATGTAACATGCACATATTATAATAATGGGGATTTCAAGGTCAAACTACAAGGAAACCTTGACATTGGTTCTATCATGTTTGCAGGCAGAGAAGACGAAGAATTTTGTCAGTCGGGGCCTCGTCATCGGGGAGGTGCTCTCCACAGCCGACCTGGCCACCAGTGTGAAGGTGAGCTCTCAGGACCAGCAGCCTGCCTTCCCCTTTAGCCAGCGCGCCCGATCTGGTTTCCTCTGCTTTTCTTTTCCTATCACTTTATCCTGGTTGTAGCAATGAGTTATTTTCATGGATCTTAATTTTATGAAAACAGTCTCATCACCTTTTGTGATTTTCTCTCTTCACTTAGGTATCATTGCTAAGGTCCATCCCAATGTTGCAACTCACTGTTCTTCTTAAGTAAAAAAAAAAAAAACAATTAAATATTTTATTTTGAAAATTAAAACTGTATTTTGAAATTATAATATTTATAGAAAGTCATAAAATTAGTAGATCATGTGAAACCCGTCTCCCCCAATGGTGACATCTGGTTAGCCATAATACAAACATAAAACTGGTAAATTGACATTGGTACAATTCTGTTTAATGAGGATACAGACCTTAGTTTTCACATACACATTTGTGTGTGTGTAAGTCTGTGTGTGTGTGTGTGTGTGTGTGTGTGTGTGTAGTTCTATGCAACTTGACACCATAAATAGATTCAGTAACCACTAGTGTCAGGAATGCCTGACACTAGAGGCCATGTCAGTATTATTGCATCAACTCAACCTTGTGTGTAGTTCTATGCAACTTGACACCATAAATAGATTCTGTAACCACTCTGCAATCAATCTATAGAGCTTTCTCATCATTACAAAGAATCTTGGTGGTGCTACCCCTTCGTAGCTGTATCCATCCCCTACCTCACCGCTGACCTTTAGCCATAACAAATCTGTTCTCCATCTTTTAGTTTAATCACTGGGGGAATGACATAGAGAGGGTAGTTTGTTCATTTTTACTGCTACATAATATTCCTTTGCATGAATATATCATAGCACTTATCCATTCACTTTCTCATGTTGCTTGCAGGAATTTGCTAATGTGAAAAATGCCACCGTGAATACTCTTGTGCATGTCTGGCGTTGAACATTGGCACAGGCTTCCTTTAGCTATTTAACTAGGCTTGGACTTGCTAGTTAGAGGAATGCCTGACACTAGAGGCCATGTCAGTATTATTGCATCAACTCAGCCCTGTCAAGAGCATACACTCCAATCCCAGGGTCCACATCCTCTCCACACCTGGAATCCTCAGGCTTCTCCTTTTTTGCCAATCCCATGGCCAAAAAATGACATCTCACTGCTTTGTGAGGAGCTCACCAAGGGTGGTGAATGGACTAGCTCAGGTAGAGGGACCTCCGTAGCCCTGCGTGGCTCCCTGAATCCCAACAGAGGCTTAATTCCAGGCTTAATCCCATGGCCCCAGCTTTCCCATCTGGCCACTGTTGGGTCTGAAAACAAATTCCCTTGTCCAGACACCTGGTCCTTTTGTCTCCAGGGGAAAGATTTGTCTCCTGACAAAGAACCTGAAGATAGATGATGGGGCAGGAAGCCAGGTTGCTTGGTGGTGAGTCCAAGATGGCGGTTATTTCAGTTCCACATGGGCATTTTCTAGGGGTGAGAATGGAAAACAAAGAAATCTGTGCATGCTGATCTGTGGGGAGGGGTCCACCATCAGCCCTTTTGGGGAGAGGCTGGCCTCCCTGTGATTCTTCCCTCCTGGATGGAACGGCTGTGGCTTTCAGAGAGAAGGGCAGTCGACCAAGAGACAACAAACAGCTCCTCCTCTCAAAAATGCTGAGGATCCCAGTCCAGGCTCATGGTCTCATCCTGGGGCTTCCTGTGCTACCCACCCCACTACCCCTCCCGACCCCCTTATGGTCTTGCAGTGAGCTCAGGGACAGAGTTGTACAGGGATTATTGGAATGAGTAGGGGTCAGACCTGAGACCTTGCAACAAAGGGCTGCCTGTGGCCCCTGCTTAGATCCTGGCTCAAGCGGCAAACTGCAAAGGAATAGCACGCGTCAGCTGGGAAAGTTTGAGGAGTGCACTTCAGGTGATGTCAGAGGACCTGTGTGATATTTTTAGGAGGGATAATGGTTTTAGAGCTGTTTTTAAAAAGTCTTTATCTTTTACAGATGCATAAAAAACATTTAGTGATGAAATGATAGGATAAACTTCCCCATAATCCTGGGTGTGGGAAGGGAATGCCATGGTGGAGGGAGATGAAGTGACATGGACCTCGAAGCTGGGGAGTTACTGCTGTTTGGGTCCAGAGTTTCCTTCTGGGATGATGAGAAGTTCTGGAAATGTAATGGTTGCACAGCATTTCGAAGGGACTCAATGTCACTGAACTGTACACTAAAAGTGGCTAAAAGCTTTACAGTATTTTATCACCATAAAGATGACTTAGTTAGCAATAGTTACTATCAACTCCACTGATTCCCCACACATCAGTCACTGTGGGAGATCACTTCCTGAACTTGGAGTACTAGATAGTGGGAGAAACCTGTGCATCCTGCCCTGAGTCTGGCCTGGAAGTAGAGGCTCTGTTCTGTTCCTGCAGGTGGCAGAGAGCTTGCCCAGGAGGGCCTGTACTGGGCTGGGAACAGCTTTCGTGAGCTCTGGGTGGATCAGGGGTTCCCACCAGCCCAAGAGCAGCTGGCAGCCCTTGCTTTTCATACGAGCTGGCTGTCAACCTGGTGTCACCATCAACTCACAAAAGTCATCTGCACTCCTGGAGCTGGGCCTCGCCCAGTCTGTGTTCCTGCAGAGGCTCTGTGTTGCCCTGAGCACTCTGGACAAACACAGTTCTGCTCACGCATCCCAGTGCTGGCAGGGCTGGGGCTGGCTCAGAGCCACCCAGAGCAAAGGGCTAGGAAGGCCAGAGAGGTGCCAGGGACAATGGCTGTCTTCACGGGGGGCTCTGCATTCCCTGTGCCAGCTCAGGAGCCGCTCCATGGCCCTCCACCAAACACGTGGATGTACCCGGGGCCTCTGAGGCCCGAAGGAGCCTAATGCTTCCTCCCTGGCTGCAGGTCGGCTCTCCTCTGCTCTCTACTCTCCATCGCCCAGCTCTCTGTCAGTCTGCTGGGCTGCCCTAACAAGGTGCCATGAACCAGGGCTTAAGCCACAAGACATGTTTTCTCACATTTCTGGAAAGCCCAAGACCAGGCTGCTGCATGGCGTGTCCTGGTTAGGGCTCTTGTGGTGCGCAGGGTGCCCTCCTCCTTCTGTGTGTGCATGATGAGGAGACAGGCTCTGGTCTCTCTTCCTCTTCTCACACGGGCACTAGCCCCCGTGAGGGTTAGACTTTGTCTATCACTAAGGTCCCAAGTACCATAGCACTGGGGGCAACGATCCAAAATAGGAATTTGGGGGCACATTATTGGTCCAAACACTATCCTTTCTGGGGTCACTGTTGTCTCAAAAGCCATTTTCTGTGCTTCAGTGCATCCCACATGAGACGAAAAGTCCCTGAAGGCTCCAGAGGCCCTCCAGGAGACCCGCTGTCATGATGCTGGGTAGGAGGGGCCTGGCCTGTCACAGCCCTGGCACGGCAAGCTTCCTGATCATATGATGGACCTCCAGGGCTCCCTGTGGCAAGGGAGCAGCCAGACAACAAGGGTGCATGCCCTGTGTCTAGGACTTGCTGGTCATGGTCCAGGCCTTCCTACTGTGCATGTACCTTAGCTGTCCTTCTGTAAAGATGGTGCCACTGTGGCCCATCCACAGGCTTCTTACAGATCTAAATCAATAACGCTACCAGGCTGGCCTGTCACAGGAGCTTGATGAGTGGTGGGGACTGTGACCCCTGAGATGTGGCTGGCAGCCTCCCCAGCAGTGGTCCTGGGAGGAACTCTGTGATTGGACTGAGGAGGAACCCACACCTGTCTCTGCTCTGACTGGTTCCAGTTTCCTTCTGGTCCCCACCTGGGGGTCAGAGGCCTGCTAGGCCCACCCCTTGGCCTCTTGGTCGTGTCCTCCTGCAGCTCTCAGTGCTTAGGTGGCTCCACTGTGTCCTTCAGAGGCTCCTGCCAGCCCTTGCTGGACACTCTGTGGTCATCACCCAACCCCCGGCACCATATGCAGAGTCCTTTCCTTCTCCAGGTTTGAGAGGACCGAGTGAGGGCATTCAGAACAGGCCCTCTGGGCACATGTAGGGACTAGGGCCTTTGTTAGGCACCTCTTAATCTCCTTGCTATTGCTTGCCCCAGTCTCTCTCAGAGGAGATGCACCTCTCAGCATCCTGTCCCTTGAGGTCTGCTGGGGCAGGACACCAGGCGGTGATGGCAGCGCGGACACACTTCCACTTAGGGGCACTTTGGATGGATGCCGGCCTCAAAATCTCCTCCCAGCTCCTCCAGGCTCCTCCTCTAAGCCGCCCACTGCAGTTGGTGGGCCTCCACCCCCTGGTGACTCTGGCTAAAGACCAGGGATCTCCCAGAGTCCTGTCTTTCCTATTCCCACCAAACACTGCCCTCAGCTTTGTCTCCTGTGTCTGTCCTGATCCCTCTGGTTCTCTCCCTAGGGACCCCCTGCCACCTTCCTACTGGCTCAGCTGGCTGGCCATGTCTCTCCCCTCCCCCACAGCTCCTGCGGGAGGCTGGGAGGCAGGAATCACCTTTTAGACCCCACCAGGGGATCCAAGCTTGGTCTGGTTGCCCGCCATTCACAGAATGTACCTTTTGTGAAGGAGAACCCCACACTCGGATCCATAGTGTGGATGGGGTCTCTCAGATGCCTCCTCTGTTTACTGGTGTTGTTCTCTGAAAACTGACAGCCGGGGCTCCTCCTATAGCTAGAGAATGGAAGCTTTCAACATGCAGCGGCAACATTGTGATTCTCCTTCCTCAAGACGAGGAAGGATTAAACCTAGAAGATGAATAACACTGTGAAAACTGGGTCAGCTACCATCCAGATTTAGGGGTGGAAGATTAAACTTCTTGTTGTTTGAGTAAAATATATTTTGTAAAACTTTACTTCTAAGATGGCTTAGGGAAAAATACTTGCAACCCTTGATGTCATTTCCCTAAGCTGGCAACAGCAGGGTCATGCCGAGTGCCCTCCGTGATCCTGTAGGGAAGTGTGTTGAGCGGCCAGGGCAATAAGCCTCTTCCCAGGACACTGGGGTTTTCCAGATGAAGGGCACTTTCTACATCGAATGGGATTTGTGAAGTTTGCTGTCCCAGTGTCAAGAGTGTTTTAGCTGGTGTTGGCTTAGAGTTGATGAAGTCACATCCCATAGAGCTGAGATTAGTGTCACTGTCATAGAGCTGATGGTGTTCATCCAGGCTGCCCATGTGTGTGGGCTGCAGGCAGCTCATCCAGTGCCAAGGATCCCAGACTATCACCCACTCTAGACTTGCCTGAACAAAGAGGGCCTTGCTGGGCCCTGGGGGCAGCTGGCTTCAGGCGGGGTGCACGGGACCTCTGGGCCACCTCCTCCCTCTCCTCATCCCCTGTGTGTTGGCCAGCTCACGGCAACCTGGCCACCAGCAGCACCAGGACTCTGTCCCAGGTAACATCTCCTTTCCCCCAGGGGAACCTTGGATGGACCCATCCAGGTCATAGGGCCATCCCTGAGGCCATCCTTATTGCCAGGGGCATGATCCACCATCAGCCAGTCCTGAGCTACAGACTCTTCCTAAAGCTGGGGATGGGGTCAGCATCACCCACAAACCATTTGGATTTATTCCAGGGGAGAAGGGCCCCCTAGAGGATCACTGGGGCATGTGGCTAGGAGGGGCCAGAATGCTGACCCTCAGCCAGCCAGCTTCTGTGCCCATAAGTCCTCTGTCCTTGCAGTCAGCGGCCAGCTCCCTCCAAGTGGTCCTGCTGCACAAGCCTCTTCTTCCCCCTCCTTCTCTCTTTCCCCTCTTTTCTCCCCCTCCTCTTCCTCGTCAGCAGCACTTTTCCAGGGCTCATGAAGACTGGGCCAGGTGCCTGGCATTGGCTGTCACTGAAGGCACTCCTTATGACAGTGCTGAGGCCAGGTCATGGTGACATTATGAAGCCCTACTAGGCATTAGGCGGCTTCCGTTTGAACTGCAGCTTCCGCTCTGACCCTCTGCATCCTCCTCTGTGAGGTGTTGTGAGCCTCAGGGAGCTTGCGTGTGTGAGCTCCATTTGTCACATCAGGCTCCACATCACTCATCTAGATTTCACAGCACTGAGTACTAAACTGGAGCAGAGCCCAGGCTGACTTGTCCCAAGCTGTTGACTTGCTCTGTTGACTCGCTCTCCCATCAGCCTGTTTGCTGACATCTTGTGGCAGGGCTCACCTCTGCAGATGGTGGTCAACATCTGGCGTCATTGCTCCAGATACTTTTCTACATACCAGAAGCCGGTTTCCCAGGAAACACCTTCAGAAGGGTGACCACCTTCTGATGGGGTGAACCAGGCTGCCCTGAGAAGGAGAATTGAGTCTCTGTAGAGTTGGGGGGCAGCTGCAAAGAGCCACAGCCAAGTGATATGATGCATGGCATTTTTGGTTAAAAGGTGACCCAGCTAGCCATTGAGATGATATGATTATGTTAAGATTTGCATTCATATGGATATTGGACTCCTGCTGTTCACCTGGGCCTGCTACGAGTCTCCTGGAGAGTTCCCATTGGTTGGGGAAGTGCAGTAGGAGGGAATTCCCGGGGAGGAACTTCCTCTGGGGTTCCAGGAGAACACCGAGTGAGTGGTCGGCAATCTTCCCAGGCGCATATGGGGCATTAGTGGCAGTTTCAAAAAATAAAGTTTGTTCCTTCTTGAGTGGCTCATGATTTTGTGCCCAGCCAGACTGCGGCAGGCAGCCTTTCTAAGAGAGGGACCCACAGGCAGAGAGCCACTGGAGCTTGCCAGGCAGTGAAGGGGAAGGGCACGGAGACTACTCACCTGTGGGATCTAGGTCAAGTTCAAGGTTCCTGGGATGGAGTTTGCCTAGTGGGTTTGATTGTCATTAAACTTCCTACCCTTGCTAACAATGCTTTGCATTTTCCTTGTTTCTAGTGTGGAATCATTTATTGGCTATTTGGTGGTGCTGTGAGGAATCTTGGAAGCCCCAGACATGTCACTCAATGGCTGCAGCCACTCAAGGTATGGCGTGCACCTGAGCAGGGAGCTTCTTCTATGAAGAGCCTCCAATATCTATAGTAGTTAGATATGTGTGAGTGTCTTAAGAAAAAGAAAATAAAAGAACATTTGTGTCAGCAAAATTCTTGTTCCAAATGGGAATTTCAAGAGTATCTTCTTTTTTAAAAAATAAATTTTTAGTTGTCAATAGACCTTTATTTTATTTATTTATATGCAATGCTGAGAATTGAACCCAGTGCCTTACACGTTAGGCAAGTGCTCTGCCTCTGTGTTACCACCCCTGCACTCTTATCTTAAATACTGTGCTGATTCTGCCATCTTGGTAAGCTCACGTTAGGTGTCATTACCTCTCCCTTTGTCACCAACATTCTGATGGTCTGAGGTCTGCAGCTGAGGCTCTGACCAGCTAGTCACCTTCTCACATCTGCTGAACTGCAGGAGCAACAATACACCGGGATGTTTGCAATGACCGAGAGGGGCCACGGGAGCAATGTGAGAGGGATCCAGACGGAGGCCACCTTTGACCTTGTGGCTCAGGTGAAGAGTCTGTACCATGTTCCATGGTTCAGGGCAGCGGGTGACCTGAGCCCAACTTTATGGTGTGAAGAGACTAGTTCTGAAGAGTCGTCGGATGGGTGAACTGGGCAGGCCTGAGGACACAGGACTGAGTCTGTGGAGTTGGGGGGCCTCTGCAGGAGACAGACCTTGCACAGAGAGCTTGCCAGGTAGCTAAGGGAAGGGCATGGAGACTCGTCACACTTGGGACCCTGCTCTGTGGCTGAGGAACTCGGATTCAGAACAAGCATCTATGTGTTTAGGTGGAGGTGGACACAAGCTCAGCCTCCCTGATCCTGATGCCATGCGACACCACGCACCTCGCTCGCACTCACCGGCTACCCGGTGGAACAGCTCCACAGGGACAGCCCTACAGCTTCTCTGCCCTTCCCAGCAGCTTCAGGTGGAGATCGCTCAGAGCCGTGTGTGTTTGCTACTCTCTAATGCTGGAGCATCCTCAGTGCCGGGCTTCCTTACCAGGAGTCAAGTCCTCCAGGATGGCACAGTGGTTCTCAGTGCCTGTGAGGGGTCCAGGAACCCCCGTGGATGCCCAAATCCATGGATGCTCGAGTCCCTTAGAGAAATGGTATTGCGGAGAACCCATGCACATGTTCCCGTGTAGTTTGAGTCATCCCTAGGGTACTCATGATACCTAATACCATGCAAATGTTGTGCAGAGTTGCTAAAATGCATTGCTTAGGGAACATTAGTAAGAAAAATGTCCATGGATGTTCAGAATAGACACAATTAAAAATATTTTCAAGCCAGAGTCGGTAGAACCGAAGGATTTGGAGGGCCAACTGTATCAAGCAATGTTCTCACGGTCACCTGTGGCCACAGGAGGCTGCACAAAACAGTCTTTTCTACTTTTACTGAACGTGAAGAACTTTGATATTTTCCCTTCTGCTTGTTTCTCCTCTCCCTTTCTTGTTTTTTTTTTTTTTTTTGTTATTCTGTCTTTCCCTTTTCTTCTTAATAGTGAAATGAATATTTTCGTGAAGACTCTCTATATCAATCTGTCTCTCCATCCTGGGTCACAGCCTGCAGTGTGAGTCCCCACTTTGTAGAGGCCCCCTCTTTAGCAACTGCTCCCCCTGAATAAAGAAAACAACTATTTACTTATTTCACCCATTTTTATAGTTTCTTATTTGATATTGGGTATCCTGAAGGACTACTTGAAGGGAGCATTACATCTTGAAGTTCTTTCTACAAGTGAGCCTTTGTAAACCTGCGTGTGTAGGCCTGTGTGTGAGCACAGTGTGGGCGTGGCACAGGTGTCCATCTCTCAGCCTGTTCCTTTTTTCCCTAAGCATGTCTTTCTGAACCTGAACTTTTGTCTGCAGAGTTTTCTTGACCACAAATGCTACTTGGTTCTTCTCTTTTGTTTTGGTTTGGTGCTGGGGATTGAACATCCACAGCCTGTTTTATTTCTTATTTAGGGACAGGGTCTCACTAAGTTGCTTAGGGCCTTGCTAAGTTGCTGAGGCTGGCCATGAACTTGTGATCCTCCTGCCTCAGCCTCCCAAGCCCCTGAGATGACAGGTGTGCACCACAGTGCCTGGCCCACAAGTGCTGCTTGGAAGTGGCCACCATGTAGGATGATATCCAGGCGATAGCTGTATGGAGGGTGCTCTGCTTTCCCTCCCCCTGAAGTTCATTCTTTGCAGTAGCCAGTGATGTCCAAGGTCATGGGAAGAGCAGGAGCGAGTGCTGCTATTCAGAGAGCACCTGGCTTTGCAGTGCTGTGTCCAGCTGCCTGTGCAGGGTGCTCTGTGTTCTGTCCAGCACCCGTCCCTCAGTCATGACGTTCAGAGGCTCCCGTCCATGGAGCATGCATGTGCTAAGGTGACTCTAAGCACTCTGTGTCTCATTGTGTCGAATGTCCTACAATCATATAGAAAGGTAGTGTTGTCCCTGTCTCACAGATGGGGAAACTGAGGCTCAGGGGGCTTCAGGAACTGACTAGGGTCATGCAGTTAACAAGAGAGTCTCAGATGCTGGCTGGACTGCACTTCACAGTGTGGCTTCTGCTGGTGACGGCTCATTGACCTACATCTTTTTGGTTTTGGCCAATTTCTTCCTTCCCCAAGCAGCAGTATCCAGGTCACCTTGCTGTCATTAATGGGGGAGGAAAACCACCCACAATTGTTATTTATTTGTTTCTCTTTACAATTATTTTTTCCCCAAAAAAACAATTTCCTGCATTGGTCCCATTTTCCCAACGCAGCATAAATGACCTTGCTACCTGGTGACTTCAGCAGCTGCCACTTTGTGACAGGGGAATTTTGGAGTCGCAGTTATGACGTGGAGATTCTGGTGTGCGCTCATTTCCATGGGATGAGAACAGCCCGTCTCAGACGCACCCCACTGGCAGCTGGTGTGGCAGAGGGTGGCTTTCGCCCTTCGTTGGGTCTCGTTCCTCCTTCGTTTCCCTTCTGAAATGCCAGGCCACGCCAGGAGCCGCCATCCCTCCAGGACCGGGGAAGCTCTCACGTTCTGGTGACTCACTCCTATGAGTTGGTTCTTCTGTTTGTTTATTTATTTATTTAGTTTGTGGGGGTGTGTGTGGATGGGCTAGTGGTATGGACAGTTAAGAGGTAAGAGGGAATTTTATTTTTACTGGCAAAAATAAATGAGGTTATGAGCTCTCTGCCCAAAGCAGTTATTTATTTTTTATTTTTAATACTTTTAGTGCTTGGCCATTTTGCTGGCCTTCAACAAATAGTTACACTAGCAACCGGCACACATGGTGCGTGTTATTTAGACCCAGTTTTAACGCCAGCATTTTGGCTGATGTAAATTTTCCACATCAAGCATCTTGCCAGAAGTGACAAACCTCCTTCCCGGGGTGTGCCAGATGTTTATGGGGACGGTGGCCTCCTGCCCTCTTCCCCGTCCCACCAGACCTTCTCTGCCAGGCCAGGGTTTCCTCTGCTCCTTCCCTTACTCCCCCACGGGCAGGTACCCCCACCACACAGGTTGCTTTGCCGATCTTCCCACTGCACCCGGCCTTGCACCTCTTCTTTGTGAGGACTCCTGGCTGGCCAGATAAGACAAGGGCAGCCTCCAGAGACTTTTCTTGAAAAGACTCAGCTTGTCCATTTATGTTTCTGAAAAGCTCTTGCACATGTTAGAAGTTTCCCCGTACAAACCGATGTCAGAGAGTGTTTTCTTAGGCCTCAAGACTGTGTTTCTTGGCCTGAGGCAAAGTGCAGTCTATATACTTAATAATCTGAAATCTGAGATCATCTTTGCGTGATCAATAGCTTGTCAGTTTAGTTTAGTCCTCTTCAGTATTGTCAGCTCCAATTATATGTGCAGTTTCCCCCTCTGTCACTTCCCCTGGGCTCCCTGACCCATCGCAGGAGCTCTGTGCCCAAAGCTGACAGTGTGGCCCTCTCCTTGGCGAGAGATTGGAAGGTGACCCATGTGGCGAGCAAGGCTGGGGAAGGCCAGGGGCGAAGGGTGGCATTTCCACGGGGATCCCTGTTTAGGCTTCCAGAGTTGGAAACAGAAGACTGAGTTCTGTGCAGAAGTTGAAAACAAAATGCCTGCGTTTCTTCCCTGCCTCGTCCCAGTGACACTGGTGCTAGAATCGTGGCCAGGTCATGGTGGCAGACTGCATGGCACGTTCTAAGATCCTTTTCCTCATAATGTGGAGAGAGACCCATTGATGGGTGCTTCTGTTTTAAGGTCTTGGGTGTGAGAAGCTTTTGGGCAACATTTGCTTATGTTATTCATAGGCCAGAAAAATGGCTGAGCAGGTTCTGGACCCATCTATCCAAAGGTTTTAATGATTTCTTTTTCATAAAAATAAAATTGTTCAGGCTGCTATTCTAAGCAATGGAGGGACTAGGTCAAGGTTGCCTGTGTATCTGGTCTGCACCCAGGCACAGTGTTGGCCTCCGGTTAGCTGGTTGGGTGCTGTTCAAACAAAGGCCCATGCGAGGGATGCAGAGACAGCCCAGGCCTGTGAACAGTAGAGGGCAGAGAACCAAGAGCCTTGCCCAGAAGGGATAGGACAAGATGAAACACGCAGATGTGGGGCTTGGAACAACCCATCCAGGGCCCCGATCATTGGATGTTTCCTTCTTTCATCGGGACCTCCCAGGTGGGGTGTTGGATTATTTTATTCAAAAGTCAAAACCTCAGTAGGAAGTAGTATAGAGAGAGAGAGATGCTGATCACTGAGGAAGGATAAACCATACTTTAAAACCAGGCAGGCTCGGCTTGATGGTATCAGAAAGAGAGATCAGGAAGGGTGAGGGATAAAACCTGGGCACTTGCTGTGCTGGGGGGGTCATGCCCTGAAAACTCACCTTGCTGAGTCTGAGCGCTGGCACAGCTGATGGCCTTGGCTTCACCAGGTGGAAGTGTCCGAGTGGGTCTGTTGTCATAGTGTTCTCTGTGTTGAGCCCAGGGGCTAAAACGGGCCATGTGAGGGAACACTCCGTGGCTTCCTCTCTCTCTCTGCAGGAGTTCGTAATCCACACACCGTGTGAAAACGCCCAGAAGATGTACATCGGGAACGCCATGTGTGGGAACTACGCAGCCGTCTTTGCCCAGCTCATCATCAATGGAAGTTCACAAGGTTTGTCACTGACATGGGAGCCAGAGGATTTACTGTACTGTCTCTCTTTCCCAGTGAGTACTTTACATGGAACACCACTTTGCAGGGCTGTTTCTATCTTCAGGACCAACATCATCTCCTGAGTGGAAATGATGATGAATTTATCCTTATGTTCTGATGTTATTCCCTTCTGCATGCAGTGCACAGTGCAGAACTGAAGGAATTCTGGGATCAAAAGAATTTCACTCCATCCCAGGAAGTGCGTCAAACTTTACTCACATCTTTTGGGAGTTTCCTAAGGGTCTCTGTTGCCTCCCTCAGGGCCCCACTGTTTCATCGTTCCCATCCGGGATGAGAATGGAAGCTTGTACCCAGGAGTGACAGCTATTGATATGATGCACAAGGAAGGTGAGTCCCAGAGAAGGCAGACCAAACCAGCCTCATCCCTCCCAGCTTCTTGAATTTCCTAGTAGCAAGGCAGCTACTGGACACTGTCCATCTTCTCTGTCCCTTTTAGACTTGGGCACTCGGAGGGCAGGCTCTGTGCTCTCTCTCTCTCCCTCTTAGCCCACTGTGGCGTTCATGCCCACAGGCCCTTGATGACGTCTGAGACTGGTACAGAGCATTAGTCTGCTAAGGCTAAGCAGGGGCTTCAGCACCAGCAATTTAGCATCTCACGGTCCTAGAGACCAGAGGCCTAAGATCAAGGGCAGTGAGGGAAGGGTGTGACCCAGGATTCTTCTTGGCTGGGAAATGATCATCTTCATGCTAACATCCCTGTGCATGTGCCTGTCTCTGAATTTCCCCTTCTTATAAGGACAACACTGTTTACATTAGGGCCACCCTGTTGACCTCTTTTTAACCTGGTTGCCTCTGTATGAACTCTCTCCACTAAGGTCACGTTTATAGGGCTTAGGGCTTCATAATATGGATGGGGGAGCACAGTTCAACCTTAACACTCAGTGAGACCATACTGCGGCCGTGGCCATCTTTGGCCAAGGACCAGCCAAAGCCAAAGAAAGAAGTGTGAGGGGCTTGGTTGTGGCTCAGTGGTAGAGTGCTTGCCTAGCACGTGTGAGGCACTGGTTCAATATCGGCACCATGTAAAATAGAACTAATAAAGTAAAAGTATTGTGTTCACCTACAACTAAAAAAATTTAAAAAAGAAAGGAGTATGAGAGTGAAAAAAAAAAAAACAAGAGAAGAGAGTGGGGAGAGAAGAGGGAGAAGGACATCCCTGGGGGAAGGACAGAGTTTCATCTCCAAGGGAGCAAAACTAACCATTCCCACAGAGGCAGGGCTGGGCTGCAGGTGGGTTTGCTAGGTTGAATTTGCTGGGTGACCGGGCCCTGGCTGGCCCTGGCCCCTGGAAAGGACCTTGTGCATCATGTGTTGCTGAGAACAGAGAGTGGGCCGAGCTCTTAAAAGGTCTCTCCAGACATTGAAAACACTGGCAACTGCGGAAGGTCAGCCTGGTTTCCTTGTAAGCTCCAAAATGTACCGTGTCCTTGTCAAGGGGTGAGGTTCGAATAAAATCTTTTATGAAAGAAGGCATTTTTGCCTCTGGATTAAATCTCCCTAAGATTTTTTTTGAGCAACACATAGACCCTAGCGTCTGACCACAGGTGCCATTAGGAAGTAGGTCTGGCAGACTGTAGGACACTGCCCCCCCTCCCATGTCCTTGTGGCCATTTTCCTTGTCTTGTGGCATTTGCTTTCATCAGTTCCCCCTGCATGCTGAAGATGAAGCCCTGGAGGCAGGAGCCCTGTGGTTCTGCTCTCCTGGGAGAGCAAGCTGGCCCGCCATCTTGCCTTCCTGTCCTTTCCTTGCCTAGAACTCTCCCTTTGAGAACCACTGTTACTTCTGGAAGGTTCTGGTGGGGACCTGCCCGCAGCCTAAGCCTTGGAGCTGGCAGGCTGCGCAGAAGGAAGAGCACACTCACTGTCCTCTGTACTTGTGGGGGAGTGGGCTGAGTGGGCTCAGGAGACAGACAGACCACATCCTCACCCCTCAGCCCCAACCCAGAGCATCAACAGTTCTAGAGCAAAGGCTTGGGAAAGGGCAGGGCCAACATGGCTGATGCCTGGATTCCCTGCAGCTACGTTCATTTCTGTTCTCCAGGTCTGCACGGTGTGGATAACGGGATCTTAATCTTCAACAAGGTCCGGGTACCTAGGGAGAACCTGCTGGATAAGTGAGTGGTTTTCTTCTCAGCAACTCTGCAGATGCTTGCTTTTCTCCCAAGCGAGGCCTGTCTTCCCCCAGCCTCCCTGCCAAGCTATCGATCACTCACTGGAAAAGGCAAAGAAACAAATAGAAATAAATGAAAATGATCCAACTTGCCGTTGCCCAGATTCAATGATTGTCCCACTCCAATGTGTCTCTCTGGACTTTCTAACACGTCAACAGATCTAGAGAGATATGTCAGATTTTACCAAATGAAATTTTTACCAAATGAGGATGCTGTCTTTTTTTAAGACTTATAGTTTTCATTTAACATTATTTTACAAATATTTTAATGTAACAATAAACACACTTAGGCATTATCATTTTTAACAACACTATGCAGTCTGTTAAATAAATGGTCTGTAAGTTTTGTCATCGAATCCCTTATTGTTGGGCACTTAGATTGTTCCATTCCCCCCTTCGCGCACTGATTGTTGCTGTCCCATCCTTTGTGGGTTGTGAGCGTTCAGGCACGGTCCTTCCGCTTGGGAGGCTGTTAAGACCACTGCTTCCTGGAGGGATGAGTTCAAGGTGCTCAATTCTCAGTACCTCACAGTGAGGTCAAGGTGAATTCAACAGTGAGCTGAAGGCTGCTTTTTCAGGTGCATTCTAGGGATGAAGGTTCAGGGGTTGGTTAATGATGCTTCCCCCACCCCCAGAGGCTGGAAGCACCAATTACTTTTAACTTTCTCAGCAGAATTTTCCTTATCCTATGAAAGTCCTGTGCCACCCTCATATTTGGGTCTCTGACAAAGCCAACAGTCGGTGTGTGGATAAGCAGCTGTCTCCCTGGCTGCCTGTGGATTTTCTTTGAACACTTTACTCCTTTTTGCTGCCTGCTAGTTCTTGTCAGCAGATAAATATGGTATAGATGCCAAAAGTTTAAGAAAATTGTGTGGGAAACAAACTTAGAAGAAGCAAATTTTGTTTGCTCTCTGCCATGAACTGGGAGAAAATAGAATGGAGACAACTAAAGAATCATTGCAGTTATACTGGTGGATACCTAAGACCCCCAGATCCTCTCAGGGGCCACCAGTGCCCATGACAGCAGGTCTAAGGACCACCAGCATCCCCAGGAGGTGTCTGTACATCTCCAGGCCCCTGTCAGCACCACCCCACATTGGAGGACGGGGAGGAGGGAAGATCCCTGTGTCCCACCACTCTGATGAGATCTTGGTGGCTTGGCCCATCCTCCAGAGGCCAGGCAGTGCCTTAGAAATCAGAAAGGCTAACTTCATAAGAAAGAAAAATGATCATGAGCTACAGTATTTGTAGAAGATATGAGGATTTATAGTCTTTCTTTGATAAGCAATATTTGAATTTAACATAATTTTATAGGTATTTAAAATGCCCCTAAATGCTGTAGGACAGCGTGTGGCAAGAGTTTGAGTTTTGAGGAGGAGACCCACATTTGGGTTCTTGGTTTATCACTTGATAAAAAGTGGGCCAGTAAATAGATGTATGGAATCAGTACAATCCCTATCAAAATCCCAGATTTGTTTTGCAGGAATTGAAAAATTGATTCTAAAATTTGTAAGAAAATATAAGAAGTCCAGAATAGTCAAAACAATCTTGATCAGTCAAAAATAGGAGGACTCACTTATGATGGGAAAACAGTACAGTGCCATTGTCATCAAGACTGGTATTTTGAACAATGGAAGAAAGAGTCTTAAAATATGTCCTCACATTTATGGCCAATTAATATTCACGTAGGGTGCCAAAACCATTTAATGAGGAGAGAAAAGTCTTCAGCAACTGGTACTGGTACAACTGGATACCAGATGCAAATGCATGAGTTGAAGCCCTACCTCACACCATATCCAGAAGTTGACTCAAAATGGTCACATACCTAAATGTAAGAGTTAAAACTACACAACTCTTAAAAGAGATCACAGATGTGAATTTTTGTGACCTTGGTTCAGGGAATGACACTGGAAGGATAGCTCACCAAACAATAAGTAAATAAATTTATTAAAAATTAAAAAATAAATTAGACTTCATTAAAATTAAAAAAAGACTCTTGTATATCAAAGTGCACTATGAAGAAAGCAGAAAACAATCTAGAGAATAGGGGAGAATATTTGTAAAATATTTCATTAGGACATAGTATACAGAATATAAAAATAACTATTATAATTAAATAATAGAATGACAAAAAACCCAATTAAAAAGCATGCAAACATCTGAAAAGACATTTCTCCAAAAAATGCATGTAAAGTACTAATAATGGAAAAATGCTCAACATCATTGTCATCAGAAGAATGTGAATCAAAATCATGATGAAATACCATCCACAGCACTAGGATGGCTATGGTAAAAGAGAGATGACACTAAGTGTTGGTGAAGATTCGGGGAAGCAAAACCATCATGCCTGACTGGCAGTGATGTAATGTGTTGTCATAGGTTTGGAAAAATCATTTGGCAGCTCCTCAGTAGTTTCACAGTTATCAGATGACCCAGCAGTTCTATCTTTACATATGTATAAAAACATTGTTAGCATGATACTAAAAAAATAGATGTGTACACAAACATTCATAACATCATTATTCATAATAGCCCCAAAGTGGAAATAACCCAAATATCCATCAATTTCTGAATGGATAAACTAAATCTGATAAATGCTCACAATGAAATATTGTGCAGCCATAAAAAACAATGAAGGACTGATACATGCTACAACATAGATGAACCTTGGAAACATGCTAAGAAGCCAGACACAGAAACCACATGTTATATGAGTCTGTTTATGTGAAATCTTGAGAATAAGCAACTCCAGAGAGATATAAAGTCGATTAAGGGATACCAGGGACTGAAAGGTGGAGAGTTTGGAGACTGACTGCTATTGGTATGATGTTTCTTTTCTGGGGATAAAATGTTTTGGAACTGGATAGTAGTGCCGGTTGTACAGCTTTGTGAATACTCTGTTGAACACTTTAAAGGAATGAATTTTATGGGGTGTGAGTTATATCTCTTAAAAAAGTGGGCCAGGTTGTACACGCAGTCTCTGGTATGGTTAAATGATGGTGGTATCATGCCTCTTTTTCTCAGGGGCCATTGCTGGGCTGCAGGTTGGTGGTGGCTGAAGACCTGCCCTTGTCTCCATGGTCAGCCTTTCTCAGACTCTCCTGGGAGTCCCTCAGCGGTGGGGATTCACACAGATGGACTCATATAATGTGGGGTCTTTGTGTCTGGATTTTTTCAATCTTCACCTATATTGTAGCGCGTGTCAGTGCTCAATTTCTTTTTATGACCCCAAATATTTAGTGGTATGTCTACATCATATTTTGCTTGTCCTTTCAGCAGCTGATGGACACTTGGGTTGTTTCCACTTTGGGGCTATTATGCATGATTGTCCCATGAGTCCAGCCTTTCACGAACCTCCTGAGAAGGCCCGTCCCCCCACCCCAAGCTTACTCTGCTCTTGTTCTCATGAGGGAAGTTCTCATGCAAATCGGTGCACTTCCTGGGCATAAGGGAGCCACCCAACTGCAACTCTAGAGCTGCCAAGCCTTCTTCTTTTGTTAACCCACCTTTCTTGTCCATTCTGCTCTCCTCCTTCCCACAGGTTTGGTTCTGTGGCCCCAGATGGGCAGTACCACTCACCTATTAAGAACAAGAGTGCGAGATTCAATGCCATGTTGGCCACGCTGACCCCTTCGAGATTGGCAGTGACTTTCCAAGCTCTGAGCACCATGAAGGTAGTTGATTCTTTTTAATGGACCTCACTGTTCATTCTCTGCTTATTCTGGGGGATGCGTAACAGTGTCAGGAGCGGAGCTTCCTGAGCCCCAGTGGTGTCATGTAGCCGGGATGACTGGTCACACTCTAGAGGGAGTCAGTTGGCCACACAGGTCACGTTTTTGTGTGCTTCTCAAGACAGTGTCCCATCCATCCTGAGCTGCTAATCATGGTGGATGGAGCCTGGGCAGTGTGGCCACAGAGCCACAGAAGCTGACCCAAGGAGACTGGGTTGTTCAGGACGAACATACCTGTTTCAGTTTCCTGCAGGTGAAGGTCAGGGTGTCTTAGCTGAGTTCATGGGGCGTGTGGATCTCAGGGGCTCTTGGGGACATTCCCTGTCACGTGTCAGAGTCCATGAGGCCAGATCTCCAGAAGCCATCTCTGCCTTTCCTCCCCCGTATTCCTATGTATTGATTTGGAGAGAGCAGCAGGAGAGAAAAGTTCTGAAAGGTTCTTTCTCTCCTCCGCATGGGCCTACACTTCTGTGTTCTCCAGGCCCTTCCGTCTTCGCGTGAGGGAAAGCCCGCTGTGACCTCCCCTGAGCCTAGTGAAGCTGCAAGGAAGACAGATTCTGCAGGAATATGCCTTTGTGTCTTCAATCCAGCTTTCCCTCCAGAGGAGTGACATTCCTGTAATTCCAGGCCTGACTTCAGTCACACATGTCTGAACAACAGACAATCTCTCTTCATTGCTTCTCCTTCGCCTGCCCCGCCCCAGCTTCCCAAGCAGTGCTCCTCCTGCCATTGAATGGTGGAAGCACACATGCTAGGACGGCCCGCAGCCCGGCGCCCTCCTGTGGCCCCCTCCCGTGGCGCCCTCCCGTGGCGCCCATTCCTGTGTTTGTTTTGCAGTGGTTCTTGCAGTGGGCTCAGTTGGGTGTTCTAAAGTCCCCTGTCAGGAACCATCGGACAAACGAGGCCCCGGGAAAGCCTCACGAGGAGGCGTCCAAGAGCCAAGGGAAACTGGTTCTTCAGGTCTGTAATAGAAAGTAATAGAAATGCTTTCAGCCATGCTCAGGAAAGAGGGAAGGAGAGAAGGCAGAGGAGTCCAGAGTGGCATCAAAGAGGAGACGGAGGAAGAGCCTGACCCGGGCTTTCTGAAGTTGTCCCCAGCACCCCTGCAGCCCTCAGAGCACACCCTGAGCATCCTGAGGAGAGTACGGACACAGGACAGATGCATGCTGGTGGTGGCCGCAGAGGCTGCTGGGAGACCCTGTGCCCGACAGGTATGGAGTGGGTGACGGTGTGAGGGTGCTCCTGCTGCCAGAAGCCTGGTGGTTCCCTGAGCTCCGTGTGGGGTCACGTGGCCTATGGTGTGGGCAGTGAGGGCAAGGCAGGGGGCGACCTTCCAGGAGAGTCTTGGTTCTCTATGTCATCAGATCTGGCGCAGTGCGACGGGGATATCTCCGGGAGAGGAGACCAAGGGGTGATTCTGTGTTTTATTTTTGTGGTCCTGGGGATTGAACCCAGGGGTGCTCTATTGCTGAGTTACATCCCCAGTCCTTTTAAATTTTTTTTTAAATATTTGTTTTTTAGTTATAGGTGGACACAGTATCTTTATTTTATTCTTATGTGGTGCTGAGGACCAAACCCATTACCTCACACATGCTAGGCGAGCGCTCTACCTCTGAGCCCCAGCCCCAGCCCCTTTTTTTATTTTATATTTTAAGACAAAGTCTCGCTAAGTTGTCCACGCTGGCCTGGAACTTGCCATCCTTCTGCCTCAGCCTTAAGTCATTGAGATCACAGGCAGGTGAGGTTCTTGTTCTCTGTTCCTCTGGACATAATCAGGGGTCAGCACCTGTCCACCCCAAGAGCCATGTGCAGACTGATTCCTCGTTGGGTATTTGACGTGCGTGCTTTGTTCCTGGCAATGGATGGTCATGATCACCATCGTAGTCTCTGAAGTCAGAGATCCCTGGGCTCCAGCCTCGTCCCGCGTGTGACCAGCAGCAGGGCTGTGGGCAGGTTAGTGGTCCTCTCTGAGTCTCACTGTCCTTGTCTTCAGGCGGGCCTTGGGAAGATGGTGAGGCAGGACAAAGGGATGCATACGCATGCTCCACAGCTCGGAGCTGATGGAGACACGTTGGTTGTTGTTGCTCCTGCTGCTGCTGTTGGGAAGGTAGGCGTTGGCAGTGGGAAAGGAATAAATGGCTTTCCCATGAAACACATGCCTTCAATCCTGGCTTTGGTAAGGCATTCTGAAATGTTTTGCAAAGATGCCCAGAAAGAGGGAAGGAGAGAAGAATCCCTTTGATTCCTGGGTATCTAAAGCAGAACACGGTAATTCAGAATTGGCACCTTCTCTGCCCATATCAACCTTTCCACTCAAAGGAATTGAGTGGAAAGTGTTAGTCAACTTTCTGTTACAGTAACAAAATACCCAAGATAATCAACTTATGAAGAAAAAAGGTTTATTCTGGCTCACAATTTCAGAGCTTTCAGTTCATGGTCAGTTGGCCTATTGCTTTTGGACTTGTGGAAAGACAGCACATTGTGGGTGGAGAAGAGTCAGAGGAGTCTGATCAACTTGTCAGCCAGGGTGTAAAGAGAGAGACAGGAAGGGGAAGGGGTCCCAATATCCCTGTCAAGGACATGCCCACAATGGCTTAACTTCCTTCCACTAGGCCCCACCCACCAGAAGTGTCACAGGCTGGTGACCAAGCCTTTGATGTGTGGGCCTTTGTAGGCTATATAAGATCCAGACCACAGCATTGGGGTAAGGGGGAACCTGCCCAGAGCCTGGCAGGGATCAGACCCCGAGTGTTCCAGGCCCTGCCATGACGTCTGGCTGGACAGCAGCCCTGGCGGCTGTGATGTCACCATGCAAGTCTCCATTGAGGATGGGCTCAGAGGCCTCCTTGGCGGCAACTCCTCCTCCTGCGGCTCAAACAGGTCCCAGATGTTTTCCCAGCTGAAACCTAAGATGGTCCTGCTGGGTCTGCTCTTGCTAATGAGTGGAAAAACAGATCCCTCTGTCCTACATTCATTCTTGATGTATTAGAAAACTGTCACTGTGGCTCTCCACAGTGACATTCGCTCAAGGTCAAGCATGCCCTGCCTTTCAGGCCTTGCCCAGATGTCTTCTTTTCCACGATTGTCTCTCACCGCCGCGGCAGGCCTCCGTCCTCTTGGATTTTCCCTCAAAGGCTCACTGTAATCCCCGTCCTCTAATTTGTGTCCAAAATGCCAGGCCAGATTAAATGATTAGTGAGGACAGGAGGCCAGGGAAATGGAGATGATTGCCGGGAGGGAGGGGCTGGGGGGGAGGGAGCTGGTGCTGGGTGAGTGGGCAGGGTGGGGAGAAGGGGGAGTGGGAAGTGGAACCCAGGTCTGTCCCTTTGGATTGGTTCTGCATGGAGACAGCACTTTAGCTCATCTTGAGCTGGTCCCCACTTGTAAAGGAGTTTCCCTAAGGGATGCCCTTAGGAGCTGGGTCCCATCCTGGGAGTGTCTGACTTGGCAGCTCCGGGGTGGGGCTAGAGAATCTGCCTTTCTAGCAGGTTCCCAGGTGCCATTGAAGCTGTGGAGGGGTCCTGCCCACCCGTCTCTGGGAAAGGCCTCCAGACTTCCCCTCGACTGCGACTGCGGAGTCCTCCCAAGCCCCTCCCCTCCCCAGCAATCATCCCCGTTTTCTTGGACTCGTGTTCACCGAGAACTCTGCACACAACAAATGGGTGCAGTCGTAAGTGTCCGGCACCATCCCAGCCACCTCATCCCTAGGATCAAGTCCAAGCTCTCCCCCACCAGCCCCCTCTCCCCACTGACCTTCCCTCCTGCTGTTCCCTGCTTCCTCCACAGGTGGGCATGGCACGAGCTGCTCATTTTCAAATACATTTCAGAGCTCCTGCTGTCTCTTCTTAAAGGCCACAGCCTGCATGTGGTCCCTGTGTCACCTGTGCCCAAGGCGTCACAAACCTCTTGCAACCTTTACTTCAGTTACAACCAGCTGGTGTTTGTTAAAGTCACCTTGAGGATTAGGGCATCCCCATGAATTGGGGCGGGGCATGTCACAGTGCAGTCCATAACACTTGGCCACCCTCATGTGACTGTATTTGGAGACTGTGTATATAGAGAGGTAACTAAGATGCAATGAATAGGGGTAGGGTCCTGATTTGATAAGACTTGCATGGTGTCTGTGAAGAGGAGACACCAGAGATCTCAGTCCCCATGCACCCAGAGGAAAGGCCACACGAGGACAAAGTGAGAAGGTGGTCCTCTAAACGCCTGGAAGAGAGACCTCGTCAGAAACTAACCTGCTGGCACCTTGACCTTGGGTCTCTAACCTCCAGAACTGTGAGAAAATGAATTTCTGCGTTTTGAACACTTGGTCTGGATGGCCGCTGGAGCAGAATGACATACTGCAAAGTCCCGAACCGCCAGTATAAGCCAGGTTAGGAAAGACTCCCAGGGGGCGTTCAAGACAGCAGCCAGTGGAGCTGGGGTCCTCTTTCTCACCTCATTCCAGAGCCCAGGGCTGAGCCAGGCAGAGGAGTGCCCAGTAAAGCTGCCAGCTGAGTCCAGTGGAGTGGAGTTGGCCTGCATGGAAATAGTTGGCAAGTCCTACCCCCTCCAGACGCCATTGGGAGGCCACAGAGCGCCAGCCTCCCTGGGCTTGCACCTGCCTCTGTGAGACCTCCAAGAGCATCTCCACTTCTCTGGAAATAGAGCTGCTGTTAGACTGCAGGGACGTCATGTGAAGGGTTTGCAGGAGGGTCTGCGGGCACCAAGCCCTTGACGCCTGCCCTGCTGGGATCACAAGGCCTGCAGAAGCCTACCTACTCAAGCTCAGGCAGACCGCTGGCTAAAATCACCTCCGAGGTTCTGAGGGTGACAAATAGAATTTGTAACTCAGGCTCACCCCTTGGCAGAAGTTGCCTAGAGCTGAGGTGAGTTATGAGGCTGAGCAGGGTGTGGGGCAGCAGCCGTGGGTGAGCAGTGTTGGCCCTGAGTGGGGGCTGGGGACCGCAGGGCCCACACCACTTGGCCATCCTCCTGGGGTTCTGTGAAGGGCATGTGTCTTAGAGAAGGGTGGAGAGACTGATGGCAATCTTCAAGTCATACAAGGTTGCCATATGCAAGATGGCGGTGTTTCTGCAGCCTCCTGGAGCTGACGGGAGAGCAGAGGGAAGACTGGTTTCAGGAGGGACTCTTGGGACCTCTTGGAATGTGCCACAGGTGTACAGCCTGTCCTGAGCACTGCTGGGCATGAGTGCAGGGTCCGGGGAAAGTGCAAAGTCCACTTTTTCAGGGGGTCTCTGGCTCTCTGGGTAGGGATTTGACAGTACTCTGGAATGACTTTGCCAAGACTGTTTGACTGGATGCTAGTTCATAGTGGATCAGAACTGAAAGGAGGTCAGGTGTGCAGGGCTCCTGAGCCTGAGGTGGTTAGTCTCAGGCCAGGGAGGGCCTTGCAACCCCCAGGAGAGCACTGGAGCAATCACTCGGCTTGTGTCGCACTGGCAGGCACAGCAGGCGCTGATGCCATTCTAGGATGTCCCAGTGCCGATGTTCTCACTGTAGTGTCTGACTGCTGGCCACAGTGCTGTGTGCTGCAGTCACCAGCCAGGGATGAAGCTGGTCAGCTGGTATCAGAGTGTGGCATCCCATCTGTCCTGATGGCTGTGAATCAGGTGCTGTGATACGTTCCCCTGAGCCAAGGAGCACTCAGCTCCCTCAAATTAGTAATTACAGTTTTTATGACCACCATTACAAAACTTTCAGGGTTTTGTATGTTTTCTTCTTGCTGTGAGGCCATCTACTTCTATTTTTCCTGGAATCACTTTGTGTTCATTTCTTCTTGTAACTTAAATTGATCTCATTCTTACCATTACTAACAGGATATTCAGTGGGGCAAGGATTGTATCTTTTTATTCAGCCTCAGGGCAGGGTCTCTTAGAGCATGCTGCGGAAGTCTTTTTACTCCCTCTTCTACCCACCCACCCATCCATGCCTTCATCCATCCATCCATCCACCCACCCACTCGCCCATCCATGCATTCATCCATCCATGCACCCATCCATGCATCCATCCATCCATTCATCCACTCACCCATTCATCCATCTACCCTTTCATCCACTTACCCATCCATCCATACAGCCATCCACTCATCCATGCCTCCATCTACCCACCCATTCCACTACAAAGACTCTGAACACAAAGATCAATTAACATATGAGTTAGTAGTTAATGGAGGAAGCTGTGGAACATTTTAGAAAAGAGTAGTTACCTACAGACACCACAGTTTAGACACCTCCACCCATCAGGCCTGTATGTGGGACAGGCCAGAGACAAGCCCCATCCACCAGAGCCTGGTCTCTTCCAGTAGTAAAGGGCAGATTAAGCAGCATCTCTGAGGTCTTGCACACAGGAGGGCTCAGTGCAGGGACGGCCTCCAGCGGGCCAGCAGGAGTGGAAACTTTCCAACCATGAGCGTGTGTGGCTTGGCATGATGGAGCACAGAGTGGGGAGGCCATGGGTTCCTAGTGCACAGTCCAGAGAAGGCATGCTCCTACACCCGGTGTGAGTTTGGCTGAAGTTGCCAGGGCAGAGTTCAGTGGCACTCATTTGCTTGGCACTGTTGGCCTGGCGGGTCCCTGGCATGTGTCTTCACAGAGCTGTGTTGGAGAGTGGAGCTCAGGCCTGTCTCTGTCACGCTGAGTATGCTTTGAGGCAGGGCCGCTCTGTTCATCTCCTTCTGCTCAGGCCGCTGCTGCCCCTTCAGCGTCCTCACACAAACAAATGTGGGGAGCAGAAGATCCAGACTTGCTCAGCTGTTGGAAAGCTGGATGGAATGAGGCTCCCTCCTTGGCCGCTGGGAGTATGGAGTTTCCTTCTCTGTTGTGGAAACTTCCCAGAACTGACCACCAGGGGGCGGCAAATACCAACCTGCTGCCCACGTCTTTTGACATTTTGTATTTACTTTCCGTGTGTCAGAAGCTGCTGGGATTTTGCTGTTGCCAGTTTATTTAGCTCCTTATCAGTTACAAGTGCTGCTTTTTAAAAAGTGGACAATGAAAGAATGAGGTTCACCAGCTGAGTAATTGTTAGGCTCAAGACCAAGATGGTAAATAAGATGTGGAGTTATTTTGATGACTCTTCAGGGCAGAATTTGACTCATAAATGTCTCTTAAAAAAACATAAGCTTGCAGCATTTTGGGTGGATATGAAAATGGTTAAATATTTTTGTGGTGTCTCTATGGAAGCTGTTTACGTTTGTAACAACTGAAATTTAAACATTTGTCTTTTTAAAAGATTTATCTACTGCCCTCTCCCCCAAAGACCAAGGAGCAGAGATGAGTACAACCAGAGATAAGTAGCACATGGCATGAGGATTTGAAATAGATGCTTGGAAGGCTTCCATTTTGGACTTGTTTCAATTCTGAGTGCATGTTGACTGTCTTCCTCTTAGCACTGTGGAAGTGGGTGACCTGGAACAGGGGTGTGTCCTCCAGAGACAGGGGCGGATCCAGGTAACAGGAAACCACAGCTAGGTGGATCCAGGTAAGAGGAAGCCACAGCTAAGCGGGGAGGGCTCCAGGATCACACCTGCAGGAGGGGACAGGGTGGGGGGTAGGGAGGACACCCCACATGGAGAGACGTCATAAAGAGATATCAGGCAATATTTCTTGGTTGGAAGGGTCTTCAGAGATCAGGGTCCAGAGCATGTCTTTTTTTTGTGGGGGAAGCTAGGGGATGGAACCCAGGGCCTCACACTTGCAAGGCGCATGCTCTACCACTAAGCTCACCGCAGCCCCACTGTGTGTCTTACAGAAAGAGTTCTAAGTGAGATCGGTGGGTCTCTGCAGGGCAGCCTAGAGTTGGCATCTACCCTGTTCCTACTGAGTAGGGTATCTGGGTCACATTCACAGAGGGACAGCCTGGGAGCACAGGGTGGGTAGGGGTTTTCTGTGCTGAAGGAAAGGAAAGTCCTTGGGCATTCCTCCTTGTTTGATGTGGCCTGAGAACGTTAGATGCTTGTGACTGTGGCAACGTTTCAAGGAACGCCGCTCCCTTTGACTGAGTCAGCAGAGGCATTGGGACCCCAGCGTCCTGAGGCCCGGGTTGTAGGCAGGGTAGCTGGGAGGGAGGTTGTGCAGCTGCCTCTGAGTGCCCCGTGTGTCCTTCTTGGTAGGGGGCCGGCCTTCCTGGGCTCTAGCAGCTGGCTCGCCTGGAACGGGTAGAAAGGGGCCCGGGCTGCAGCTCAGAGGAGCTTCACTGCCCTTTGGCGGCCCAAGAGCTGCCTCTGGGGATCATGGTCTGCAAGGTCAGCTTGGATGGTTGATGGCTGGCCCATCGTCGTCCTCAGCAGCTTTCCTGCCTGAAATTTGATTTTCCACAGAGGATGTGTCCTGGTGAAGATCACCGTCCCTCTCCTTCACTCCATACCTTTGTCCCTTCCTTTAGTAGATCACATAAAGGGATCCACTCATTTGTATTGAGTGCTTCCTATTAAGGGACCATGGTCTGAGCATTTACACATAATTACCCATTTGATCGCCTCAGTGGTCCTGTGAGATGGGTGCTTTCTTGACTCCCACTTTGTAGATGAGGAAGCAGAGACCTAGGAAGATATAACAGTTGGCCCAGATCTGCAGGGCTCACACTCCAGCAGTCTGGCTCTGGGGCCCGGCCCATGCCCAACACCAGGATGGCTTCTGTGGTCCTCAAGCAGGAGGTCTTTGAGGGTCCTGTGCCAGTCCTGATCCCTGGTGCTCCTAGACCTCCTAGTATTTGCTTTGGTTAACTGAACCAAACCCAAAATTTAAAAATGTGGTGTCCACACTGGAAAACATGGAGTTTCCACCCAAACTGGGATTTGGCAGAAGCCAAATGGTGAGTGGCCGGGCTGGAATCCAGGCCTCCTTCCCCACTGGGACCTGGGACCTGATTTAGTTTTTAGTGGCACTGCCAACTTTGCCTGGCAGCTCTCGGTCCCTGTGGCCCTGAGCATCTCTGGGCTGGCAGCAGGATGGGGGGAGGCGGGTTGTTCCAGCCTTCATATTGATGTTCTTTATGGGAAAAAGACCATTATGATGGACGTTTATTGTAGCCAGGGGAATTTTATTTTATTTTTTTTGGCTCAAGCCAATGGAATGATTTTGAACATCTCTGCCTACTACAATGAAATTTAATAAGGCAAACAAAGTCTGTACTTGCTTAGATAAATTTTAAGAAGTAAAGTGGTCCATTTAAATTTACGTCCACAAAGCCCTTATATTCTCTGAGAAGCAAATGGTTGGTTGTTAAGTATGTGTTCTACATTTCTTGATTTATTAACTTTAGACATTTCTGCCTCTCTGCTGTGACAGATGAGAATCTAGGCACACAACATCCTGCCTTTACCTCTTGTTTCACTTTTTTCCCCTTCACAATTTTTGATGTTTACATTATTAATTTTAATTCTCCCAAGAACTAATGGGTTAGTTATAAATATCCTGGACCTCCATTTCTCATCCTAACCACTTCATATCTTGACTCCTTGCCTCTCCACTTCTGTCTGCGGAACCATTCATTTGTATGCTGTCAAGACTGAAGCATTTAAAAATATTTTCTAGGACCATCATCTAGCTTTTGGACCTTTGATTATAGTTCACGGTAGAGCCATGTAGTCTGTGAGGCTCATATTTCTACTCTGTATACCAAGTGTCAAAACACCGTTACAGTTTTGAAGAACAACACTATTCCTAGCTTCTAGGTCAAATGGAATCACTTTTCTCATACTCTGCAAATTACTGAAAATCCTGTCATGTTTTTGTTTGCTTGATATTTAGATAATTGTATTTTGTAATTGTATTTTTGTTTTTGATTTCTCCTGGAATTTTAAATTGCCTTTCTTTTTTCTTGTTAGGAGAAAAAAATATATGTCTTCAACACCATAACAATAGTGTCTTCTAGCTTCTGATTCTTTTTGCCTGTTATATGGAATCCATCCATTATTCTCATTGAAGATCTAATGGTGCCCACTGATTTTTTTATTTTAATCTTGACTAATTATATCTGATGTTATCTATAGCAATCATCATCTAAGTATTTTTCTTTTGCAAGATTTTTTGAAGTAAAAAAAACTTTTCCAAATCCTCTAGTATCTTTTTGGTTGGGTTTTCTCTGGTTTTATTGTGATATGTATAGAAGTAATATCTTGTGGAAGGGTGTGTGGATGATAATGTTTTGATTCCTTGTATGTCTGAAATGTTCTGCATTTTGCCTTCACATTTGATTGACATTTTAGCTGAGACTTTTAACTTGAAAATAATTTTCTTTAAGGGTGTTGCTCCATTATCTTCTTGCATTAGATCCACTCATGGAAAATCCTGTTTTCCTCTGTTGTTACCTGAAAGTTATCTCTGCAAGCTATTTGTTTGAATTTTTCTTTTTTTTCTTTCTTTCTTTCTTTTATTTTATTGGTTGTTCAAAACATTACAAAGATTGCAGAATCACATTGGTTATACATCCACATTTTTACATAATGCCATATTAGTAACTGTTGTATTCTGCTACCTTTCCTATCCTCTACTATCCCTCTTCCCCTCCCCTCACATCTTCTCTCTCTACCCCATCTACTGTAATTCATTTCTCTCCTTGTTTTTTTCCCCATTCCCCTCACAACCTCTTATATGTAATTTTGTATAACATTGAGGGTCTCCTTCCATTTCCATGCAATTTCCCTTTTCTCTCCCTTTCCCTCCCACCTCATGTCTCTGTTTAATGTTAATCTTTTCCTCCCGCTCTTCCTCCCTGCTCTGTTCTTAGTTGCTCTCATTATATCAAAGAAGACATTTGGCATTTGTTTTTTAGGGATTGGCTAGCTTCACTTAACATAATCTGCTCTAGTGCCATCCATTTCCCTGCAAATTCTATGGTTTTGTCATTTTTTAGTGCTGCATAGTACTCCATTGTGTATAAATGCCACATTTTTTTATCCATTCATCTATTGAAGGGCATCTGGGTTGGTTCCACAGTCTAGCTATTGTGAATTGTGCTGCTATGAACATTGATGTGGCAGTATCCCTGTAGTACGCTCTTTTAAGTTCTTCAGGGAATAGTTGGAGAAGGGCAATAGCTGTGTCAAATGGTGGTTCCATTCCCAGCTTTCCCAGGAATCTCCATACTGCTTTCCAAATTGGCTGCACCAATTTGCAGTCCCACCAGCAATGTACAAGTGTACCCTTTTCCTCACATCCTCGCCAGCACTTGTTGTTGTTTGACTTCAGAATGGCTGCCAATCTTACTGGAGTGAGATGGTATCTTAGGGTGGTTTTGATTTGTATTTCTCTGACTGCTAGATATGGTGAGCATTTTTTCATGTACTTGTTGATTGATTGTATGTCCTCCTCTGAGAAGTGTCTGTTCAGGTCTTTGGCCCATTTGTTGATTAGGTTATTTGTTTTCTTATTGTCTAATTTTTTGAGTTCTTTGTATACTCTGGATATTAGGGCTCTATCTGAAGTGTGAGGAGTAAAAAATTGTTCCCATGATGTAGTCTCCCTGTTTACCTCTCTTATTGTTTCTCTTGCTAAGAAAAAACTTTTTAGTTTAAGTAAGTCCCATTTGTTGATTCTTGTTATTAACTCTTGTGCTATGGGTGTCCTATTAAGGAATTTGGAGCCCAACCCCACAATATGTAGATCGGAGCCAACCTTTTCTTCTATCAGATGCATACTCTCTGATTTGGTATCAAGGTTCTTGATCCATTTTGAGTTAACCTTTGTGCATGGCGAGAGAAGGGGATTCAGTTTCATTTTGTTGCATATGGATTTCCAGTTTTCCCAGCACCATTTGTTGAAGATGCTATCCTTCCTCCATTGCATGCTTTTAGCCCCTTTATCGAATATAAGATAGTTGTAATTTTGTGGATTGGTTTCTGTATCCTCTATTCTATACCATTGGTCCACCTGCCTGTTTTGGTACCAGTACCATGCTGTTTTTGTTACTATTGCTCTGTAGTACAGTTTGAAATCTGGTGTTGCTACACCTCCTGATTCACACTTCCTGCTTAGAATTGCTTTTGCTATTCTGGGTCTTTTATTTTTCCATATGAATTTCATAATTGCTTTATCTATTTCTACAAGAAATGCTGGTGGGATTTTGATTGGCATTGCATTAAACCTATAGAGAACTTTTGGTAATATCGCCATTTTGATGATGTTAGTTCTGCCTATCCATGAACAGGGTATATTTTTTCATCTTCTAAGATCTTCTATTTCTCTGTTTAGGGTTATGTAGTTTTCATTGTATAAATCTTTCACCTCTTTTGTTAGGTTGATTCCCAAGTATTTTTGTTTTTTTGAGGATATTGTGAATGGGGTGGTTTTCCTCATTTCCAGTTCAGAAGATTTGTCGCTGATATACAGGAATGCCTTTGATTTATGCGTGTTGATTTTATATCCTGTCACTTTGCTGAATTCATTTATTAGCTCTAGTAGTTTCTTTGTAGACCCTTTTGTGTCTTCTAGGTATAGGATCATATCATCCGCAAATAGTGATAATTTAAGTTCTTCTTTTCCTATCTTAATGCCTTTAATTTCTTTTGTCTGTCTAATTGCTCTGGCCAATATTTTGAGAACTATATTGAATAGAAGTGGTGATAGAGGGAATCCCTGTCTTGTTCCAGATTTTAGAGGGAATGCCTTCAGTTTTTCTCCATTTAGAATGATGCTAGCCTGAGCCTTAGCATATATAGCTTTTATAATGTTGAGGTAAGTTCCTGTTATCCCTAGTTTTTCTAATGTTTTGAACATAAAGGGATTCTGTACTTTGTCGAATACTTTTTCTGCATCTATCGAGATGATCATATGGTTCTTATCTTTAAGTCTATTGATGTGGTAAATAATGTTTATTGATTTCCGTATATTGAACCAGCCTTGCATCCCAGGGATGAATCCTACTTGATCATGATGCATGATCTTTTTGATATGTTTTTGTACACAATTTGCCAGAATTTTATTGAGGATTTTTGCATCTAAATTCATTAGGGATATTGGTCTATAGTTTTCTTTCTTTGAGGTGTCTTTATCTGGTTTGGGGATCAGGGTGATATTGGCCTCATAGAATGAATTTGGAAGTTCTCCCTCTTTTTCTATCTCCTGAAATAGATTGTGGAGTATTGGTATTAGTTCTTCTTTAAAGTTCTTGTAAAACTCTGCTGTATATCCCATCCGGTCCTGGACTTTTCTTGGTTGCTAGTCTTTTGATGGCTTCTTCTATTTCCTCACTTGATATTGGTCTGTTTAGGTTGTTTATATCTTCCTGACTCAATCTGGGTAGTTCATATGTCTTAAGGAAATTATCAATGCCTTCACTATCTTCTATTTTATTAGAGTATAGGGTTTCAAAATAATTTCTAATTATCTTCTGTATTTCTGAATTGCCTGTTGTGATGTTGCCTTTTTCATCCCGTAAGCTAGTAATTTGGGTTCTCTCTCTTCTTCTCTTTGTTAGCGTGGCTAGTGGTCTATCAATCTTATTTATTTTTTCAAAGAACCAACTTTTAGTTTTATCAATTTTTTTATTGTTTCTTTTGTTTTGATTTCATTGATATCAGCTCTAATTTTAATTATTTTTTGCCTTCTACTGTATTTGCTGCTGATTTGTTCTTCTTTTTCTAAGGCTTCGAGGTGTAGTGTGAAGTCATTTATTTGTTGGCTTTTCCTTCTTTTAAGGAATGAACTCCATGAAATGAATTTTCCTCTTAGTACTGCTTTCTTAGTGTCCCAGAGATTTCGATATGTTATATCTGAGTTTTCATTTACTTCTAAGAATTTTTTAATTTCCTCTTTGATGTCTTCTGTAACCCTTTGTTCATTCAGTAGCATATTGTTTAATCTCCATGTGATGTAGGATTTTTCCTTTCTCATTTTATTATTGATTTCCAATTTCATTTCATTACAATCAGATAAAATGCATGGTAGTATCTCAACTCCTTTGTAATTGCTAAGACTTGCCCTGTGACATAATATATGGTCTATTTTTGAGAAGGATCCATGTGCTGCTGAGAAGAAAGTGTATCCGCTTGATGTCAGGTGGTATACTCTGTATATATCAATTAAGTCTAAATTATTAATTGTATTATTGAGCTCTATGGTTTCTTTATTCAACTTTTGTTTGGAAGATCTGTCCAGTGGTGAGAGAGGTGTGTTAAAATCTCCCATGATTGGATAGGCAGAACTAACATCATCAAAATGGCGATATTACCAAAAGTTCTCTATAGGTTTAATGCAATTCCAATCAAAATCCCAGCGGCATTTCTTGTAGAAATAGAGAAAGCAATCATGAAATTAATATGGAAAAATAAAAGACCCAGAATAGCAAAAACAATGCTAAGCAGGAAGTGTGAATCAGGCGGTATAGCAATACCAGACTTCAAACTATACTACAGAGAAGTAGTAACAAAAACAGCATGGTACTGGTACCAAAACAGGCCGGTGGACCAATTGTACAGAATAGAGGATACAGAAACCAATCCACAAAACTACAACTATCTTATATTTGATAAAGGGGCTAAAAGCATGCAATGGAGGAAGGATAGCATCTTCAACAAATGGTGCTGGGAAAACTGGAAATCCATATGCATCAAAATGAAACTGAATCCCTTTCTCTCGCCATGCACAAAAGTTAACTCAAATTGGATCAAGGAGCTTGATATCAAATCAGAGACACGGCATCTGATAGAAGAAAAAGTTGGCTACGATCTATATACTGTGGGGTCGGGCTCCAAATTCCTCAATAGGACACCCATAGCACAAGAGTTAATAACAAGAATCAACAAATGGGACTTATTCAAACTAAAAAGTTTTTTCTCAGCAAAAGAAACAATAAGAGAGGTAAATAGGGAGCCTACATCCTGGGAACAAATCTTTACTCCTCACACTTCAGATAGAGCCCTAATATCCAGAGTATACAAAGAACTCAAAAAATTAGACAATAAGATAACAAATAACCCAATCAACAAATGGGCCAAGGACCTGAACAGACACTTCTCAGAGGAGGACATACAATCAATCAACAAGTACATGAAAAAATGCTCACCATATCTAGCAGTCAGAGAAATGCAAATCAAAACCACCATAATATACCATCTCACTCCAGTAAGATTGGCAGCCATTCTGAAGTCAAACAACAACAAGTGCTGGCGAGGATGTGGGGAAAAGGGTACACTTGTACATTGTTGGTGGGACTGCAAATTGGTGCAGCCAATTTGGAAAGCAGTATGGAGATTTCTTGGAAAGCTGGGAATGGAACCACCATTTGACCCAGCTATTCCCCTTCTCGGTCTATTCCCTAAAGACCTAAAAAGAGCATGCTACAGGGACACTGCTACATCGATGTTCATAGCAGCACAATTCACAATAGCAAGACTGTGGAACCAACCCAGATGCCCTTCAATAGACAATGGATAAAAAAAATGTGGCATTTATACACAATGGAGTGTTACTCTGCATTAAAAAAATGACAAAACCATAGAATTTGGAGGGAAATGGATGGCATTAGCGCAGATTATGCTACGTGAAGCTAGCCAATCCCTGAAAAACAAATGCCAAAAGTCTTCTTTGATATAAGGAGAGTAACTAAGAACAGAGTAGGGACAAAGAGCATGAGAAGAAGATTAACATTAAACAGGGATGAGAGGTGGGAGGGAAAGGGAAAGAGAAGAGAAATTGCATGGAAATGGAAGGAGACCCTCATTGTTATACAAAATTACATACAAGAGGAAGTGAGGGGAAAGGGAAAAATAATACAAGGGGGAGAAATGAATTACAGTAGAGGGGGTAGAGAGAGAAGAGGGGAGGGGAGGGGAGGGAAGGGAGGATTGTAGAGGATAGGAAAGGCAGCAGAACACAACAGACACTAGTATGGCAATATGTAAATCAATGGAAGTATAACTGATGTGATTCTGAAATCTGTATACGGGGTAAAAATGGGAGTTCATAACCCACTTGAATCAAAGTGTGAAATATGATATATCAAGAACTATGTAATGTTTTGAACAACCAACAATAAAAAAAATCTCCCATAATTATTGTGTTGTGGTCTATTTGACTCTTGAACTTGAGAAGAGTTTGTTTGATGAACGTAGCTGCACCATTGTTTGGGGCATATATATTAATGATCGTCAAGTCTTGTTGGTGTATGGTTCCCTTGAGCAGTATGTAGTGTCCTTGTTTATCCCTTTTGATTAACTTTCGCTTGAAGTCTATTTTATTTGATATGAGTATGGACACCCTGCTTGCTTCCGGGGTCCATATGAGTGATATAATTTTTTGCAACCTTTCACCTTCAGTCTGTGTATGTCTTTTCCTATCAGATGAGTCTCCTGTAGGCAGCATATTGTTGGATCTTTTTTTTAATCCATTCTACTAGCCTATGTCTTTTGATTGTTTGAATTTTTCAATGATGTTCCCACGTCTCACTTTTTGCTTATCACAATTTATTATTATTATTGTTATTATTATTATTATAGCTTTATGGTTACACATAGTAGTGGGGCTCATCCCAACAAACTCATACATGCATGGAAATGGATTTCTGTTCATGATCCCCCCTTTCCCTCCTCCTTTTCCCTCCTGTTCTCCCTCCTGTCTCCCATTCTCTTTCTCTACCTAGACGTCCTTTCACTCATCTACTAATTTGTATTTGATTGGTTCTTTATGTTATCTAATCCTTCCCTCCCTCTTTATTTTACTCTAACTTCCACATATGAGAGAAAACATTCAACCTTTGAGTTTGAGTTCAGCTAATTTCACTAAGCATGAGATTCTCTATTTCAATGCATTTACCAGTGAATGCCATAATATATGTGTATATTACATATCTATATTATATAATGTATATATCATAATTTCTTAATCCATTCATCTATTGACAGGCACCTGGGTTGATTTCATAATTCACTTATTGTGAATTGTGTTGCTATAAACATTGATGTGGCTATGGCACTTTAGTATGCCAATTTTAAATATTTTGGAAAAATACCCAGGAGTGGGATAACTGAGTGATCTGGTGATTCCATCCCTAGTTTTTTGAGGAATCTCCACACTGCTTTCCAGAGTAGTTGTATTGCAGTCCCACCAACAATGTACAAGTTTTCTTTTCTTTCTACCTGCTTGACTCTCAATAGGATGCCTCAGTGTGGAAGTTTGTCTCTTGTTCTTCTGGAAACTTTTCTTCTAGTAGTTCTTCAGTAATTATTTTTTATCCCATTTTTCTGTTTTCTCAGAACTCTAATTGTTGGGAGGTTGAACTTTTAGCTTGAGTGCCTCTCTTGATTTTCCCCTCATATTTTCCTACAGGAGTTACTCTATATTCTGAACATTTTTCTGATCGCATAGTTTGTTTGCACAGTTATGTTTAACCTTGAAGAGCTTTTCCTCTTATTTATTCTTTTTCTATATTAGTATGTTATCTTCTGTATGTGCAATTGTGCTGTAATCTCTTTGCTGATACCAACTGGATATTGCTTTTCAGAGTTCTGTTTCCTGAGTTATCTTTCTGTCCCTCTAGAGTCAGTTGGGGTCAATTAGAGGCATGCAGAGGGTTAGGAAGCCGAAGGACTAGAAAATAGCACATACAATCAACATGAAATAAGTGCTTTCAAGGAGTTATGGGCAGGACCTGAGAAAACCACCAAGGTTAACTCAAGCCATTCAGAGAAGAGTTCCCCAAAGACAGTATGTTCTTCGTTTTTAAGGACAAGAATAAATTATTTCAGAAATAAAGAAAGGGAAGGACAATCCAGGAAGAGGGGAATGTATGAAGACACTGAAGGGTGAAGCAGTGTGGTCCAGTTGTGGGTGAACAGAGGGCTTAACATGACCCAAGTTTGCATGGCCTGCTCGAGAGGCTGTGGTGGGGATACACTGACTAAGGGGACAGGTGAGCCAGGGCCATAATGCACAAGCACTCATGATCTGTGGAGGGCCCGGAGAGGAAGACTCACCTGCAGGGGAAGGACCAGAGGTCTACTGACTATCCTAACAGGAACTCACAAGATGGAGGGGGTGAAGGATGGACAGTTGGGACTATGATGATAGTCTAAGCAAGAGAGGATATGCAGAAGTGTGGAAGGGGCAGGGGGACAGGATATAATGCATGGGCGGGGCCAGAACAGAGAGAGCAGGTGGGGTGACTGGATGTAAGGGGTCAAGGGTGATAGCAGGTCTGGCCTGATGGCTGTGTGACTTGAACAGGTCTAGGGAGTTGGGAAAGGTCACACCTCCTCCTCTCCCATCATTAGAGACAGTGTTTCCTTAAATACCCAACTCATTTGGGCTTTTGTAGACCTGTTCTGTCCCTCTTCCTCTTTCAGTTCCCCTTCTTCCTCCTCCCTCTGGGAGCAAGTACTGAATGCACCAGTGGTTTGGGCACCAGTGAAGGTCCTTCCAGGAGGATGCCTCCCTCTCTGTCTGTCACCTCCAGGGATGTGTGGGCATGTGTCTAAGGCTGGCTGCAGTGTCAGCAAGCCCTTCTAAGAAACCCTCCACCACTTCCTCCAGTCTGACTTGAGTCAATAAAAAAGGTGACGTTTTAATCTCTGTCTGCAATTCCTTTCTTTATTTCTCAATTTGTCCAAAGGTCATGTGGTGGTGGGGGGGGTGTTGCCCATATTCAAAATGTATGTATTACCATGTCCCAAATAAAGAGCACAGCTCTCCCACCTCTAGCTGCTCTTGGAGAATACACTGTAAGTTGAGCATGTGGAAATCCTGACTGCACTGTAGGGAATTCCCTCTGGATCATGCTTGACTCACTTTGGAGGGATTGTGGCTGGGGAAAAAGGAGGTCAATTGAGGAACAGGAGCTCCCTGCCTGCAAGGTTGGCCCTGACTGGGGGCTCCAAGAACTTCTGAGGAGCCACATTTATTTGCTGCTCAGCAGATTCAGGGGGAAGGAGGTCTTGCTTGGGGTACCTCACCTCCAAAGCTGGTAATTGGGAATGTGAACTTCAAGATGATAAGAGTGCCTCTCTTGATTTTCCCCTCATATCTCTTCTTGGTTACCGTCGATTCTCTGGTCTAGAATAGGTCCTGGCACCCAGTAAGCACTCAGGGAGCAAATAGTGAACAAACGGATGGATGAGTGGAAGGAAAAATGGATGGACAGATGGATGAGTGGATGGATATATAGTGACGAAGGGAAGATTTCCTTGGTGGAGAATAAATCAGCCCAGATCACAATGCTATGGGGATTGGGAGTGGGTCATTTGGTGACTTTTAATTCATTTATTCATTCTGACATGCTGAAGACTGGATCCAGGGGCTGTGCCTGCTGGGCAAGAGCTCTACCACTGGGCTACATCCCCAGCTCTTATTTGGTGGCATTTTAAATATATGAAGAGCCCTAGAATCCTGAGCTGAATCTCTTAAAGGAACAAAAGGAAACATTTTCCATTTCTCACACGTACATCCAGACCTTTGTTTTAAAGCTTTGGGACTCGTGCGCACCAGGGGATTTCGGTCTGGGCAGGCGTGCGCATGGGCAGGAACTACTCTGTTTTTATTTCCTCAGTGCTTGCTTTCTCCTTGGCCGCCCTTGCAGATTGTTCAAGGCTGAGCCTCCTGGGTCTGACGACATTGTCAGTGTGACTGGAGTGCTATTCTGGGCGAATGATGCACAGGTCCCGGAATGGTCTCTGTTCTCTAATGACAGCCGTGTAATAGGTTTAAAGCTTCAGAGAGCAGCCCTGGCCCCAAACTTTGGAGGAGCTGGGCTAGGGGGATTCTTCCTGGCGAGGGAAACTGATCTCAAACTCCAGCAACACAGACCCTGTTGCAGTTCCTCAGGGCCACGTGTCCTCACCTCTGGGCTCTGCACAGCTTGGCCCTTTGGCCGGCGACTCTGCCTGCTTCTCGCTGTTGTCCCCCCAGTCCTAAGTCTGTACACTGATCCCCAGGAGTCTCCCACCCGGCTCTACCTGTCTGCAAGAGCTCTCGTCGCTTCCGGCTCCTCCCAACTGTTAACCGCCTGCTTCTCCAACAGCTCCAGGATGTAGGGACCTCACTTGGCACCGAGTACCTGGGAGGCCCTCAGTGGGTATCTGTGAACTGAAGTCAACATGTGCCCAGCCCATCCCAAGCATCTTTGTTGTAATTTGAGCAAAGGTCCATGAGAAGCACAGGAGCTGCCCTGTACTAATCCTGTCTGCAATGGGCCAGGCTCTGGGCGCTCACTCAGTGTCCACTGCAGCCCCACCACGCTTCCTGTTGCACAGAGGGAAGATGGAGGCTCCTGGAGGTGAGGCAGCTTGGCAGGGGCAACCCCCTCACGTAGGGCACTTGTGTCCATCCCTGTCCCGAATGACTGGCAGGTCCCCACAAAATTCCTCTTGTCAATGACCCTTTGTTTTGAGGCTACATTAGAAAAGGAAGAAAGGATATACTGGGGCTCAAGTAGAGTGCCTTGGGTTTGTTTCTGGAAACTTCCATGCTCTTTACTTAGGTAGTGGTGATTCCTTTGACCTTGAGGTTGACCCACCCGATGTGACATTCCAAGGATTTCATCCTGCATACCTCCAAGGTTGTAAGAATGGTCGGGACTGGAATGTGGTTCTTTCCAGGGATCTTCTAGGTCAGGTGGTCAGGGTGATGGATGTGAGCTCTGGGGTGACCCTGCTGAGTCATGTTTTCTTTATTAACATTCATCTGGTGATAATATCGGAGCTAGTAGACTTTTTAAAAAATATTTGCATATCTCATTTCTTTGTCTAATTAGTGTGGTGAGAACAGTGTCCCAGTTTTCATGCTTGAATAAATAGCTGTCATGGTGGAAGGCGCTCAGGGGCTGGCTCACCACAGTGCTCTCTTCCTTATGTTTTCCATCTCAGCTAAGCTCTGCTGCAGTCCACGCTCCCAACTTGTCTTTAAAAAGAACTGATCTTGTCAGCCAAATGTGTGACATACCTCCTCAACTCAGAGGACACCTTTGTCAGAGCCGTGGCAGGAATCTGAGCATCCCGTCACTAGGGCTGCTTAGTACACAAAGCCTACTCTGTGTCTATGTTCCACTTTCAAAGTAGGCAGCATAGAACAGGGGGAAGGATTCAAGTATGGCCTTCCTCTGCATGACCCACCTTCATGACCTTGAGAATCCTGAAGTTGATTCTTTGCAGCCTGGCCAAAGGTGAAACGGTACTGTAAGTGCCAGGTGCCTCTTCTTCAAACCTAAAAGTAGTGTCCCCATCTCCTGAGGCTGTGGATGGGATTCTCTGAACCTCTGTATTATGGTCGTAGGGGCCTTTGTTCCTACCACAGAGCCCCCTCATAGACTTTAGTGTGGTCTTGGTTATTTCCAGATGTCACCTAGTTGGTAAGAGGTGGACCTGAGATTTGAACCCGTTACCTGTGTCCATGTCTTCAAGCCAAGGAGACCGCTGGGATAGGGGTGTGAATGCTTGTGGGGCTGAGGCAGGGTGTTTTAGAAGGAGGAGGATCTGACATGTTTTATTCCAGAGGGAAATGAGGAAACAGGAAGAGGTCAATGCTGCCAGAGAGAGGGAGATTGCCAGAAAGGAGTGTCGCAGGGAGACACAGGACATGACATGAAACACAGGTGTAAGGTTGGCCTTGGAACCAGAGACACGAGAGGCAGAGTCTGAAGAGAGAAAAAGCTTCAGAGAAGCGAGGACAGGCCAGGAGATGAGTTCTGTGCTCCCAGGAGTGAGGGACAAGTCAAGGCCTGGGGAGCAGGAGCCGGGTGTGTGTGGAAGCTTAGGAAGAAGAGGCTCATGTTAGCCGGATCACCACACTGTGACAAGCTTCCTGCAAAGGTCAAGTTGAAGGAGGAAAGGTTTATTTTGGCTCATGGTTTCAGGCCATGGTCAGTTGGCGGTCTTGCCTGGGCCTGTGGAAAGGCAGAACATCATGGAGGAAGTATACTGCTCACCTCATAGTGGCAGGAAAGCAAAGAGAGGGAGAAGGGGCCAGAGTCCCCATGTCCCCCTTGAGGGCACACCCCAATGACCTAACTTCTTTCCACTAACTCTACCTCCTGAAGGTTCCACACCCCCCCACCTCCGTGGCATCACAGGCTGGCAACCAAGCCTCAACACATGGCCTTTGAGGGACATTTGGAATAGCAGGGCCCAGTCTCCACAGTCATTCAGTGCAACAGAGTGGGGGGGGGCAGGTGGGCATGAAGAGGGCTGTGGGCTCCAGTGGAGCCGGGGTGCTTGGTCCTGCAATGTGGAGGTGTAGTTTGAACACAGAGGTAGGGAAATAGAATGGTTGGGTTAGCCCCGGTTAGGAAATTCACCAATTAGGTTACAGAATGACAGGGTGTCACTGTGAGGTGACATCTCCTGGGGAAGGTATGACTCGGGTAAGCCCAGGAGATGAGGGTGGGAGGGGGTGAAAGGAAGGGAGACTGTGGTCAAGGGAAACTTTCCCCCTTCCACCACTATTTGACACCAACTACCAGTGAGTGACATTGGCAGTCCATCTCTGTGTCTCAGTGCCCAACAAATATGAGGCATCTGTATGGAAAACTGGATGGCAAGACTGGCTGCCGTACCTGGATTTCACCCAACTGTGACTTGAAGTGCAATCCATTAAAGGTGGACTTTCACCTGGCCTCCTGTTCAGGTGCAGGGACGGTCCTGCCTTTCCTCAGTTCTTCATTCTGTCCTGAGTGTGGAGGGGGTGTAAGTGGGGGATTCCCAGGGGTGAAATCCCTCTGGAGGAACATTTAAGATCTTTGCCCCTTCTCTTTCTTGCCTGTTTGTGTGAGTTTCTATTCATCATGAAGTTGCCAGCAATCAGAGGATCTCGAAGCTTTGAGCATGAAGACTTCACAGGTTGCCTGGGCTCCGACCAGAGAATGGGTTGCTCAATGCTGCAGGTTCCGAGATGCCACCTCCCACCTGGGTGGAGAGGAACCTCTCCCCTGGATGTGGCTCAGACTCTGATGCCCTTGGAGCTAAGTGGGACCTTTGCCAAGACCTCTGGGGCCAGGCAGGCGCTGTCCGTCTCTTTACTGCCCCAGGTCAGGTGGCTGCCGAGTTAACACCGCCAAGGTAGTGTTACCAACTTTCTCAAGTTACTCCCCCACCTTGGTATGAGCACCCCGGCTTTGAATGTGAGCAATTACCCTGCCCCTCCTTAAGGGTGAAGAACCTACGTTATCTATTTAGAATTCTTTCTCCCATTTATTCATTTATTCAATTACTTCTTTATATGTAGTATAAATGTACTTTTGGACTTTTAATTTGCACTTTGGGTTATAATCGAATACTACTTCATTTATTTTGTTGTTTAAATAGTTTCAGCTTCAGCTTTTGAGAGCTCTTTTATTTGGCTCTTATTTCCCCGTGACATGCTAGTGTGTGTGTGTGTGTGTGTGTGTGTGTGTGTGTGTGTGTGTGTGTGTAGACTTTCTTTTCTTTATATTTAGTTATCTATTTTTATTATTTTCCCCACATTTTTATTGTGCACTACAGTTGTACATGATGGTGGGATTCGTTGTGACATATGCATACATGCACAAAATAGAACAATATCATTGGCTCCCCAACACTTCTCCCCTCCCTCCCAACCTCCCATCCCCTAGTCCTGTTCCTCTACTGATCTCCCTTTGATTCTCATGCGATCACTGTCCCTCTCCTTTCTTTCCCTTTTTCCTCTCTAGCTTCCACATGAGAGAAAACATACATCCCTTGTCCTTCGGGGTTTGACCTTATTTCACTTAACACAATGGCCTCTAGTTTCATCCATTTTCCAACAAATGACATAATTTCATTTTTCCTTATGGCTGAATAAAGCTCCATTGTGGATGTATACCACATTTTCTTTATCCATTCATCCGTTGATGGCACTTAGGCAGGCTCTATAGTTTGGCTATTGTGAACCATGCTGCTATCAACATGGTATGCGCGTGTCACTGTAGTAAGGTGACTTTAATTCTTCAGGATAAATACCAGTGAGTGGTGTAGCTGGGTCACATGATGATTCCATACCTAGTCTTTTGAGGAGCCTCCATACTGATTTCCATAGTGTTGTGCTAATTTACAGTCCCACCAACAGTGTTTCTCCCCATTCTCTCTAGCATTTATTATGAGTATTCTTTTTTTTTTTAAAGAGAGAGTGAGAGGAGAGGAGGGAGAGAGAGAGAGAGAATTTCCAACATTTTTTATTTCTTAGTTCTCGGCGGACACAACATCTTTGTTGGTATGTGGTGCTGGGGATCGAACCCGGGCCGCACGCATACCAGGCAAGCGCGCTACCGCTTGAGCCACATCCCCAGCCCTATTATGAGTATTCTTGATGCCTGCCATCAGACTGGAGTGAGATGGAACCTCACTGTTACCAACTTTCTCAAGTTACTCCCCCACCTTCATAGGAGCACCCCGGCTTTGAATGTGGGCAGTTACTCTGCCCCTCCTTAGGGGTAAAAAACATACATTATCTATTTGGAATTCTTCCCCCCTCCTTTATTCATTTATTCAATTACTTCTTTATATGTAGAATAAATGTACTTTTGGACTTGTAATTTGTACTTTGGGTTATAATCGAATATTACTTCATTTATTTTGTGGTTTAAATAGTTTGCAGTTCCCTAACTGCTAATTTGCAGAAAGCTAATTTGCAGGAAGCCCTTTCTTTCTTTCTGGCTTGCCAATGAGCTCCAGCTCATCTTGTGCTTTTCCTGCCCCAGTCCTAGGAGCCCTGGTATCTTCTATTGAAGAAAGCTTTGGGAAGACAAGATTTGGGTGCTGTGAGTTTTCTTGGCCACTGGAATGTTGTTACCTCTGGGCCTTCCCAGTTCACAGAGCAGGGAAGGTACCCGTATCTGTACATTTGCACTAGTGTGCATCTATGTTCAGTGAAACACGAATCCACCACATGGGTCACTCCAGGCTTCTGTCATTGTAGCTGCTCCTACAGTGAGAAGCCTGGCTCAGGCACCTGCTGTCCATGTGCTTGGCTGGTCAGCTGCAGTACATGCACTTGCTGGCCCCAGGGCTCTGGACTCACCCCTCAAGAAGTGACGCAATTGTGTGCAGGCCAGTGCTCATGTGCAGCTCATTCACTTCAGTCCACGTTCAGCTCCAAGATCACTTCATTGAGCACCTTGATCTCCCAGCTCCGCAGTCAGGCTCTTTTATCTCAGTCTGGATTCTGCCGTGTGATGTGTTTTAGTGGCTTGCATTAAGTTCCACTCTTCATGCTTAAATTCTATGGGTTTTGACAGATGCAGAGTTTGATGCATCTGCTACTTCATTGCCATGCACTTTTGCCACCCCCAGCAATCCCCTGTGCTTTACCTGTTGGGCCCTCCTGCTTCCCTAAACCTTGCCAGCCCCTGACCTATTTACCATGTGTCTGGTTTTGTCTCTTCCAGAATGTCCCATAAGTAGAATCATATAGCCAGTGGCCTCTCCAAGTGTCTTCCTGTACCTAGCGCTCTGTGTTCATGATCCCTCCTGGTTCTCTACTGTTGCTGAATGGTTTTCTTGGTGTGGATGTACTCCAGGCTGTTTACCAGGTACCCTTTGAGGAATATCTCGGTTGTTTCTAGTTTGGGGTGATTATGAATAGAGCTGCCATAGATTTGTGTGCAGGTTTTTGTGTGGATGTGATTCTTCATGATGTGAGAATACCATTGTTGGGTGATACTGTAAACTATCAGTAGCTTTCTAAGAAATTGTCTTTCAAAGCAACTCTATTATTTTTGTATTTTCACCAATGATTAATGAGCAAGATTTTGTTCTGGGTGTCAGATAGATGTACCCCTTCTGATAGGTGTGTAGCAGTATCTTATTGTTATTTTAATTTGCATTTCTCTGATGGCAAATGATGCTCAGCATCTTTTCATAGGGTCCTTTGCCCTTTATATTTTCTTTGGTGACTGTTCAGATCTTTTAGCCTATTTCTTTCTTTCTTTCTTTCTTTCTTTCTTTCTTTCTTTCTTTTTTTTTTGGTCCTGGGAATTGCACTTCACTACTGAGCCACATCCCTAGCCCCCTTTTTTGGTATTTTATTTAGAGACAGGGTCTCACTGAGTTGCTTAGTGCCTCACTGTTGCTGAGGCTGGCTTTGAACTTGATATCCTCCTGCCTCAGCCTCCCAATCCACTGGGATTACAGGTATGTGCCACCGTGCCGAACTCTTTTAACCTATTTTTAAAAATATTCATTAATTTTTAGATATATTTGGACACAGTGCCTTTATTTTATTTACTTATTTTTATGTGATGCTGAGGATCGAACCCAGTGCCTCACACATGTAAGGGAAGTGCTCTGCCACTGAGCCACAGTCCAAGACCTCGACCTCCATCTCCTCCTCCTCCTCCTCCTCCTCTTCCTCCTCCTCCTCTTCCTCCTCCTCCTCCTCTTCCTCCTCCTCCTCCTTCTCCTCTTCCTCCTCCTTTTTTTTGAGGGGGGGAATATGAATGTCCAGGTGCTGGGGCATCCTTTACCAGGGAGACTGTCCCATCTGATTGAATTGCTTTTCTGCCCTGTCAGAACTCAGTGGATTCTGTCTGTGTGGGGCTATTCCTGGGTCCTGTGTTGTGTGCCTTGACCTGGGTATCCACACTGTCTTTAAGACTAAGTTGCCTTCATGCTATAATTTTGGAATAAAATAGAGTGAGTTTTTTTTTTAAGCTTCATTGTTCTTCAATATTGTTTTGGTTATTCTAGATCTTTTGCTTTTTCCTATAAATTTCAGAATCAGCTTATCTATACCTATAAAATAGCTTGATTGTATTTTGATCATAAGAATTGATAACCTTAGTGGCACTGCATCTTCTAATTGATAAATAGGCTTCCTCTTCTTTTATAGACCATCTTCTGTTCCATTTTTAAAAATCTGTCTCGCCCGTTTAGATGGTTCATACTCATCTATCTTCAAGCTCACTGACTTTTTCCTTTATTCTCTCCATTCTACTGTCCAATCTGTCCAGGGAACTTTTGTTTTCAGAGGTACTGTTTTTCTTCCATGTTTCTTGTTTTTATCTTCAACTTCTCTGTGGAGCGTTTTTTTTTTTTTTATATTAAATAGATCATACATTCTTTGGCCTCATGGAGTATGGCAACAATATGTACTTTAAAGATCTTATCTGGTAATTCCAGCATCTGGATCATCTTAGAATAGGCATTTACTAGCTGTCTTTTCTCTTGGGAATGGGTCACATTTTCCCAGTTCTTTGTAAATGAGTAACTTTGGATTGTGTTCTGGACATCGTGATTATTTTGTTTTGAGGACTCTTGAGTGATGTTATATTCTTCTGAAGAAAGTCAATGTTTGTTTCAGCAGGCAGTTAACCCAGACTCAAGGCCTGACCTTGAACCTCATCCCTTCTTCTCTGTGTTCAAGTCTCAGTCCAAGTCCTTGAGCTTTTCTGCATGGCTTTGAATTTGCACGCGGTCTGGGGGTCAGCCAGAGACCCAGGCAGGGTTCAGGCGCAGACTTGGGATATCCCTCTCTTGCTCTTTCTTCTCTTGAGATTCCTCTTTTTGCTCCAGGGACTGTGGTTGCCTTGGCTGATTCCCTGGGTTCCTCCAAGAAAGACAACCATTTTAATCTCAGAGTTTTACCCACCCATGCTGTGTTGGTCCTTAACCATGGCCTGCTTTCAAGAGAAAAACTGGGAAAACCATAAGACAGCAAGAACAGTAAAACCCAGGAGCATTCCCAGCCCCAGGTGGTTTTTCCAGTGCCGACCGTCCACTTGTTCCACTCTTCCTGGGGCCCTGGTCCTGGGTGTGCCCAGCAGCAGGAAGGCACAGAGCGACATTGGACAATGAGCAGACTTGGCATCTCACCAGAACACTCAGCTTGGGTTTAGATGGCTTAGGCCAGGCTGATGCCAAAGGACGGTGATAGCCCCAGCAATTCCCACAAAGCGGGGTGACTTTATTTAATTGTCTGTTTCCAAATTGGTTATTTATCAGCAAGGGATGACAGACATTTTTGGACAGGAAGTTCTCTTTTTGCCTCTCTCCCCTCCTGTGTGTCTTAGGCAAGGGCCAAGGTGAACCTTTCAGAAGCACTGCCTTGTTCAGACAGCTTCAGCACCTCTCTGTTGTCTCAGGGTCAAGCTCCCACAAAACCCCATAGTCTGACCCCAGCCATCCCTGCATGTTCAGTCATCTTCTAGCTTGTGAGCTCAGGCAGGGAACACTTGCTGAACTTCTATCTCCCAATCCATAAAATGGGAATAGCATGGTTCCTGATCCAAGTTGTTGACAGGATTAGATGAAGTGCTATTTCTGCAGCACATGGCATCATATTTGACAGGCAGAAGATGCTCCTTCATACCACCCATGGGCACATTTCACTCCAACTTCCCACCTGGCTCAGATTCTAATCTGAACCTTATATTTCAGATGCATTGAAAGGTGTGTTTTCACACAGAGAGACACACCGCTCTTCCCACTTTGTTGGTGGTAACACTGGAGTGTAGCCATGGGATGGCCATATTGATGTTAGAGACATGTCACGTTCAGGTTTGAAGACACCAGGCTTTTGCCTGAGATTTGGGGAATTTATTTTGCTCTTTTCTGTTTTGACTCTTTTAAAAAGCAGTTAGGCTCTTTGCTGTGCAGTGCACCAGTCATCTCTTCTCCAGCTACTGGAAAACCTTTCTGCGCAGTCCGGTGCTCTGTGCAGATGGGGATCCTATTCATGGTGAGGAAGCTGCATGGGCAGCACAAGAACATGGAGTCCCCAGAGATGGCTGTCCTGTCAGCTCTCAGCATCTAGGAGGCAGATGCAAACTTCGTGGGACCTAGGGTGCCACATGGAAGTGGAGGTGATACAAATTCCATGATTTCAACACATACTCACAGAGCTCCACTGTGGGTCTGGCCCTGGACTAGATGCGGGGTGGGAGGTGAACCCCCATCCTCCAAGAGTGTGCAGGGCGGTGGGAGGAGGTCTGTGTGTAGCCAGCAGCCCCGACATGTTCCCTGCAGAAGTGGCCAGAGAGGGATGCACGAAAGCCAGGGTGGGGCGCGAGACCCCCAGGGGCTGTGGCATCTAGGGCTCTATGTGAATGAACTTTGAAAGGTGAAGGAGGTCCCTGAGGGCCGCCAAGATGCATGTGCAGGGTGGAACAGTGCTCTGCACTTTGAGGTCGGGGTGACGTGGTGTGCCGATGGAGTCAGCGGCCAGGTGGTCAGAGAGAGCCGGGGTCAGGGAGGTGGCTCTAGAGCCTGCCTTCATCTCCTGGCCACAGAGAGGACCAGAAGCCTTTTCAGCTCTGGCTTCCTGCTAGAGGGAGGAAGTCCCTTTAGAAGTTCCTGCTGTCCTTCCTGTGAGGGAAGAGGACACTCCAGAGCTGCTCAGCTGGAGGGATGCGCTGACCCCAGCCAGGGGCTGGGGGTGTGAGCTGTGCATAGTGGGTGGGGGAGGGACGCGTCTTCCTTTTTATGAGGTCATCCCTCAGTGTGGAAATGCCTGTCCCTCATGTTCTTGCTTCTTCAGACTACCTCCTAGCGAGTTCTCCTGTTGCTGTACCATCTTCTTCACTGTAATTTATGTTGGCAACAAACTATCGAGTGATGTGTAACTGATGGAATTCTTCTCCCATTAATTAGCAGTCTGCCTCTCCTCCGGGGCTGTAGTGTGTGTCTTTAGATTCCCCTTCTTTTAGAGTGTTTCCTTAGGGACAATCTAAGGTATCAAGACCTTCGTGACTCCTCCAGACATTTTGTCAAATTGCTTTCCAGAAGAGCTGGCTGACTCATGAAGCTGCCTGTGGTGTGTGAGTAGCTGCTTGCTCCTGCTACTGTCCCTGGGCTGTTCTTCCTACATCCGGTCCCTGCAGATGTCAGTGGCTAAGAGCAACCAAGCGTTCACATTGTGCGGAGGGCTTTGCACGCAGGTGGCTCAGCCTTTCCATCAAGTCTGTGAGTGAGGAACACTGTGGTCCCCAGGGAGGGAAGGGGAACCGAAGCACAGAGTGTGTCATGGCCCAGGTTATGGGGCTAAGAAATGGTGGGCTGGGCTGGGGTTAGGTAGACTCCTGGGGAGCCCTTGCTGCCCGAGGCTGTCCCCAGCTTGCCTCTTGCTGTTTACATGTCCATTTTGTTTGTTTATTTTGGCGAGGTTGAGGGTGTGCCCACGTGTTTGGTACTTGGAATTCTTTTTTTAGTGACTTTTCCTCTTATGTCTTTCATAATGTTTTATTTGCTGAACTCTTCACACCCCACTGCTCCCTGGTTTGGCGCCAGTGCATCCCAGTGTTGATGACATCTGCTTCTGGGGCGGGTCCTGTCCTGGTCTTGGCAGAGTCAAGGTGCCCTGGCCTCCTGCCTCCAAGCTCTGCAGGAGCTTTGGAGGAGAAGGTGGTGCCTGATTCAGGTTCCTAGGAGAGAGGCGTGAGGCCGAGTACGACTGGTGTCTCCAGACACCTGGGCCTGAGGACCTGAGGCCTGCTTCCCGAGGCTGGTTGGACAAGCACCACGTTGGTTTCAGTGTTGGCTCCACATTTGTTTCCACTAGTCCAGCAGCTTGTCTTTCACATTAGCCTTCAAAACTTTCAGATCTGGAGTACTAGGTTTCTGAAGAGTCTGGGAAGAGCCTATTTATTCCACACACACACATGCACACAATGTGTCCCCTTCTTTTCCTAAACTTAAGAACTTAAATATGCTTTTTTCCAGGGAAGAGTAACGTTGTGAAATAAACTCAGTAAGTGAAGAATGTGTGGTACTTCACTTGTTCGACCAATCTTGCTGTCTTTTTCCTCTTTTGGTGGGAATGACAGAAGGGGCTGCAGTCCACTGGGGCTGCCAGGCCTGCCCTTGGCCTCTGTGAAGCTGGGTGACCTCTTCTACCGTGGGACAGTGAGGAGGCCCCTCACTGTTGAGGATCGATGCCCATGAGAGATCCCCAGGCTGAGTGCAGGTTGCTGAAAAGCCATTAGGAGGGTGAAAAATGCAGGGTGCTTCCCTCTGAGCTGTCTCAAGAGTGCCACCGTCCCCTCCACCACTTCTGACAGCTAACACCAGCTTGGGTGGTGCCCAGCATGCTGCTAAGCTTTTTCCAAATGTCACTGGTACTTCTCAAACCTGATGCCTGGAGGAAAGCCTGACCCCAGAGTTTCTGATTCAGTGGGTCTGGGGGATGGGGCCTGGGGAACTTGCACTTCTCACCATTTTCCCCAGAGACCAAGGCTGCTGGTCCACGTGTGTGAGGTCTGAGTTCATCTGCCTGAATCGGCCCATGAGAGGGAGGCGTGCTCATTCCACAGCGAGGAGGCAGAGGTACAGGAGGTCAGGGGCCCTGACCACACAGCTCCCGGACGCTGGCCACCAGCATCTCTTAGTGAGTTAGCTTATCAGTGGAAACCATGAGAGCATAAGGAAGACCCCAGGCTGGGGGTGAGGGAGCTCTGGAGGGCATAAGGGGGCTTCTGAGTCAGGCACAGAGGGTCAGGGAGACCTGGGGTGGTGCGAGGGGAAGATGCTCTGGAGGGTGCCGTGCCGGTGGCATGGGGTGCCCTGGCTCAGCAGGAGGGTGAAGCAAGGACAGTAGGAAGGGGCTCAAGACCTCTGCTCTGTGGGGCTTTCTCCCTGTCCTCCTGACCTGGAGGTTGACATGTCCAGGTGCTGCTGTGTGGACTTTCCCTGTGCGGTGTCTCTATCCATGTCAGATTCTGTCTGCCATGTGGCTCTGAGCAGGGGACTCTGCTCCTCCGTGGATCTGCGTGGGAGACTGTCCCCGCTGTGGCTCTGCTCCCATGAGGCTCTGTCCACGCTATGGCCACAGTGAGTGCCGTCTTCTCTTCGTGCCATGCTCTGTCTGTGTGTCTTTCCACACGGTGGCTGTGTGTGCATGGCGTTCTCCTCACACTGGGGCTCTGTTTGGGGTGCACGCTGCATCTCCTCCCCTTCATGTTTGTTTTCTGTAAAAGGCAGGGAAGAAGCAGTTTAAGATGTGCAGAAAAAAATAAATAACAAAATTCCTTATTGTGTTTATTTTGGGATATTGTAATATTTAGACCCTTGAAAAGAAAAAAATAAAAGTATAAAAAAAAAAACTCCCATAAGGAGGAAAGGGAAAAGCCCTACAAGGAACATGGTGGCTCTTTCCAGATTTGTCACCAGCGAGTGAGTTCAGGATTGAGGCTCTGAACACCCTGGGGGTGAGGTGGGGGTGCATGGCTGCACAGAGACTCCTGGCAAGGTTGCCGACGGGTGGCCCCCTTGGCTGAATCCCACAGACATGTTTTGTTTGGCTCAAATGGTATTTGAAAAATATTCAAAGTAGTTTAAAATGTGGGAGTTTTTGTAATAATCCCCCTGGTTGCTAGCATTTCTTGAAGAACCGGGAGTGCCAGAGGAGAGTGGCTGGTTGGTGGCTGAGGAAGGACCTGGCTCTGGTCACAGCCCTGAAGCCCTTGCAGCATGGGTCCTGGGGCCCCGGTGTGCCACCCTGGTCTGGGGAGTTCTGGACTCAGAGCTGCACTTAGCAGCTGGTGACTGTGGGGCTGGCACTTCCTAGAGTCTCTCCCCTCACCTGATGGCTGGTCAGCCTGTGTGTGTGTGTGTGTGTGTGTGTGTGTGTGTGTGTGTGTGTGTGTATAACAGAGAGAGAGAGAATCTCGAGCATGCAGCCAGTGCCCAGCTGCACAGGGACCAGCAGTTGTTGTGGAAGAGGCGCTCAGTGGCCATCCATGGACATGAAAGGGAATTTCCTGGCTGCTTTCTGTGATCCTTTAAATCATTCCTTTCTTTAAGAAAAATTTATAATGTTTCAAAAATGTGTTTCTAAAAATTATTATTATTATTTTACAAGATCTGCATCGTCTGCATGGTGCTTTCTCAGTATCTGGCCCCAGCTGGAGCACTTCTGGGTGTTTTATGGCAAATTATTCTCAGATTACCCTTTAATGCAGGAAGGGCTGCCTGTTGTCTGAGCTCCCTGGGCCTTACCAAAACCCTCCGACTTGATACAAAACAGCTGCCTCGGCCAGCTGTTCCAGAAAAGGAGCATTTTCAGCCTGAAGCAGCAGGAAAAGGGGTTTTGTAGCTGGTGGAGATTTTGAGAAATGCTAAATTACTTTTTCTTTGCCATTAAACTGTGATTTAATTTTGTGACTAACAAATTGTGTAAATCTGAAAAAGAAGAACTCGGCGTTGCTGTTGGTTACGTGTGTTCTGGCAACACTTGCATAGGTCCTGAGGGGGCTTCCCCAGGGAGGGCAGCAACTCCGCTGACCTCCCGTCCCTGGGCCTCAGCCTGGCTGGGCTGGGGTCAGGGGTCAACCGCGGCCTCTCTTCCCTCTCCAGGGTCCCTGCTGAGACCAGCAACAAAGGGGTCAATTGTCTGAGGCCTCCCTTTGTCTGAGGGGCTGCAAGGGCAGCTCTGAATGCCACAGTATTTTTTTTTTTTTTGTGTGTGTGTGTATAAATGTCATACTTATGTATATGCCACAGTATTGAGGCATATGCATAAGCAAGTAAATGCACATCCTGTGAGTGTGTATGTGTGAACCTGTGTGCCCCGTGTGATGGTACCTGCCCATGTGAGCAAGAACATGCATGCACGTGTATGCATATGAACAAGCATGTTGCACATGTGCACTACAACAATATGCACATGTTCAAGTATGGAGGTGTGTATGTGTAAGTGTGCACCTGCGCACGAGTGTGTACAAGCAGATGTTGCACATGTGTGTGAACGTGCCTGTGAGTTTGTGTGCTAGACTTCAGGGTATTTCTGAGCTGCTGGTGCATCTTAGCAGGGTGAAGGGCCTCAGAGAGGCGGATGCTGTTCTGAATGCCGTGGGAACATCGTCTCTGATTCCTCTCTCAGCAGGTCTCGCAGTTGCCTTCCCCTGGGTTTGCCAAGGTCCAGAGCTCAGAGACCTCCCCTCTCCTTTTCCTCTGTGGGAATGAGACAGCAGGCTCAGGCTCCTCCTCTCACCATTCAGAGGACAGCACTGCCTCATCAGCCTGTTGGGTCTGTGATTTCAAAGCGAGACCCACAAGAACTTTTCTGTACTGTTCCAACCCTTTTCAGGGCTGTCTGGTTGGATTTCTATGTGTAGTTTCAGCCATGTTCAGAATGACCATTTAAAATCTCCTGTTCTGGCCCATGTGCAGTTGTTTCCAGTGTAGCCCCAGGGCCTTTTGCCTGTGCCCCACGGTCCTGATCCCTAGCATGGCCTGCACATACCGAGGGCTTCAGAGGCCTTCGGTTGGTCTGGCCTTGGGTGTGAACTGACCCTGTCCACTGGAGTTTCCATGATTCACAGTGCTGTCCGTATAAAGGCGTTCTTTTAAAAGCAACAATAAAATCAGATACGTTTGATTCAGAAGCCAGGAAAAGATGAATAAAAACGCTTCATTGAAATTCACCTTTACCAAAGACTTACCTCCCAGCCCCTTTCTGCAGCTCAGCTGCCCCTGGATCACTTTCTCTGCTTTTCTAATTCTTCCCCTCCCACCCTCATTTCCTCTCCCTGCTCCAGCACGGGCTTATCTTTCAACTGTGGAAAAGCCACCCATTAAACTGTACTCCAAAGCTTATCAAAATATTCAGTTAGTAAAATTATCTTATAATTAGCCCAACTGTAAGCCAGAACTTTCTAACCCCAGGAAATGTAAAGTGACGCAGCATGTAAAATCTGCAAATTGCTCATCCTGACCTCTCTGGCTACAGTTTCAGCTTTTCTTTCTTTCCCAAAGTAATTTCCTCCTCTTCTTCAGTCCCTGAGGCATCTTTCTCTTCTATTTGCTGAAATCTCAAAGAAAACCGATTCCTTGCATAATTGAGATAGATAATGGAATACATTCAGGCGAGTGTGCTATGAAATCAACTGGATGTGTTCTTCCAGGCTTTCACTTTTGCACATTATTTTTGTAAATTTAAGTGTGATTTCCTTGGTTCTCGGTGACTCACCTTGGTTGGTGCTTGCGTTTGGGTGCCTGCAATGGTAACACTCGGGGAGTCTTTATGGAGCTGAGCCAGGCCAACAACATCCGGGGACTCTGCCGTTTGTCCCACTGGACCATAACGTTGGACTTTCTTACCTCAACTTTTACTTTGTTCTCCCTCCTCTTCTCTCTGCCCTGCCTGTCCCAGCCGCCCCCTGCCTGGGGTCCCGCCTGACATCTTGCATCATTCAGTGCCATAAACATGCCCCTCCCACACACAGGGGGATATCAAGGACACCACAAATGATATTTGGGGATTTCAAGGTGCAACTTAGACCTTTTGCAAAGAAATGATATTATAGACAACCTTGGGCTCTTAATTGCTGTGAGCTTTAAGTTCCTAGTGCGACAGTTGGACAGGTCTGTGAGGCTTCTATGTGAATAAAGCTTGTTGGGCAGTGATGATCGCTTGTTCCATGGTGAAATACTTTCAAAGTTCTAAAAACAAGTGGAATAATTAAATTTTGAAACATTTTCATTGTTAGAATCTGTAAACAAGTCAGGATGGCGCCTGGCATTTTGCCAGAGGGAGTGGTTTGTGAAGCAACTCCAGGGAGCCATTAAGTGTGGAGATTCCTTATTGGTTGACTGCTGTATCTAGTTTATGTTAATTAAGATAAGCTGTGTGGAATGTATATATACCCCTCCTGTCCTACAATAAACAGCTCCCACTCCTGCTGTATCAACGTACACAAGTTGCTCGTCACCCCCTGGTTATTTTGCTGCAGCCGGACTGCGGCATTTCATAATTAAAGTTTTGCCTATATATTGTGCTAATAGCAATAGCTAAATAAATATTTGTAGAGTTTTCCTTATCTGTTGGGGATTGGCACACACACACACACACACACACACACACACACACACACACACACCAATGCAGAAAAGATGCTTCATGCTTACATTTCTTGTGAGAAGTTAATTATTTGGTCATTGTACAGATGGGGAAATTGAGGCTCAAAGTCTCAGAATCTATCGTCCACCTTGTGTGAGCTAGCTGTGGCCCAGGCTTTAGCATTTGACCCCCCACATTTGCTTAGGAGGTTTCCATGACCCTCCCTACAGAGAAAAGAGGAAGTCACAGCTTCACCTCAGCCTGCAGTTGCTGCTGTGTTCTGCAGTGGCCTGCACGGGCTCTTGACATCACCTGAGCATTTCAGGCTAAGTTTTTTTGTTGCGCCCAGGGATGGGTCTTGAGTTGGACCTTTCCCAGGGGGCCCATCTCCTTGGTGGCCTGGACCCCACTGATGTTCCTGGGGCTAGGAGGCAGTGAGGGGTCCCCTGGTGGCTTTGCTGTCCCAATGTAAACCTTGCAGTTAGCCACAGGCTGCCTCCAGTCCTTCCACTGCTGACGCAGAGCTGAAAGAGCCCCGTTCGGGACGTCTTTCCTGATGAAGGACACCTTCTCTTTAACCCATAAGGAAATATTTAAGGCTTCTTTAAGACCTTTTCAAAACACAATGATCACTTAAAAGCAACGTCGAAACTAAAGATCTATCATTAAATGTGCTACTTATGAAGTATTAGCAACAGAGCATTTTAGGAATCTTTTAAGAAATATTTGACTGTATTGAGTTAATTTTCTTGTGAATCAACCTGTCCTTGATATTAACTAATTTATGCTTCTTTCTCTTCTTCATTACAGCTTGGGTTGACCATCGCCATTCGCTATAGCTACAGGTAAAGCTTTATTTATTTATTTATTTATTTATTTATTTATTTATTTATTTATTTATTTATTTTTAAAGAACTGTGCTTACTAGTTTGGAGCTTTTAATTTGTTCCAGTCCTAGCGTTTATGAGTTTATTTTTGGTGGCTGCTCTTCCATGATGTTAATGGCACCGATGAAATTGTCCTAGGTGCTTAATTGGTAAGAGCAAATTGCTATTCAGAAGAATAAGGACTCTATGCAAAACTGGTGGTAGGTGGAACATTTCTGTTAAAACACAAAAATGGGAAGCTCCACAGCAGGGACACAGAAGTGGTTTCTGAGTAATGTCACCTGCCTAAGAGTAATAACCAAAATCAGAGGTGCCCTGCGTGTGAGGCCAGGCCAGGCCAGGCCAGGCGAGCCCCTGCCCCGTCCCCACGGGGCCTCTTCCTCTTGTCTTGCCACGTCTGGCAGTGGCAAAAAGCCTCCATTTTCATCTTGCTGCAGGATTTCTACTTTGGTCTCAACTGCATCAAGTTTATGAAAATGCTTGTACTATCTAATGCCCTCTCCTACCACAAACGGGCATCCTAGAATGAACTCTTTCCTGTTTGCAAGCATCAGCATGTATTATACACTGAATTAAAGTAAGAGCCAACCCCAGTGAAGGGCGACAGGCAGTGCTGACAAACTGTGTGCATGGCCTCCCCAAGAACCACCTTTGGGTAAAGGCTTAGGGCTCAAGGGACATTGTCACAAACTCTCCACAAACAACCCAGAGGGTTACAAGTTCACCTCCTAAAATGCCTGTAACAAACTGTATGCATGGTTTCAATTTAAATGTGGAATCAGATAATCACTAAGACCCAGAGAGACAGACCCTGGCTCTGTGCAGATATGAGAAGGCAGAGGGCCGGCCTGGCCTTGGACTCCTGGGATGAGTGCGTGGGAGGAAAAGTGTTCATGTCAGACATTTCCAGGGCCTGAGGAAGAAGCTGCCTCAGAGAAGCTCATGACTGTGCAGGGGCAAAGAAATGTCTTCCCCTACCCATCACTAGGCTCATGGCTGAGCCACACAATGGCAGACAGGTAATGGGAGGGGGCCTACCAGGTTACTTCATGGATGACGCAGGAGCCTTCATAAGGAAGTGGGGACAACGTTGGAAAGTGGGTGTGATCTGATGGTAATAACAGGGCACCTTGGCTTCCTGTTTGCTCAGTTTCTTCCCTGTTCCTGTGTCTTCAGACATCCAGATGCTCTGCCAGGTCCTAGCAGGGCCCCATCCAAGATGCTTTACCACCTGCTTCAGGGGAAGGGTGGGAACGTGAGAGCGACCTTCCTCTTCTGTTATTTTCTCCAAGGTGCCACCTCTTAGGGTAGTGTGTCCGGCGCCCTCAGTTACCTGTGTTTCTAGGTCTGCTGTGTGCACGATCCCTGCAACTGTGGGAGCACATTGTCCTGCAGAGGCCTGCCATTCCCTGTCACATAGCCAGGCTGCTGCGGGGAGAAGGTGCCTGAGCAAATGTGGCATGGACGCAGGACCCCAAAGCTGATGAGATACCTGGTGTGTCATTCTGGGGCGAGGGGTTGGAAGTGTTCTCTCAGCAACTGTCAAGAGGCTCTTTTTCTAGAGTGTTGTAAATGTGGACTGCTCCAGAATGAGAAAGGTGAGGGGGCGGGGAGAGGGAGAGGGCAGGAGAGGCTGATTTTTCTTGGGCTCCGTTTTTCTCAGTCACCTGCGTCCTGCAGGTCAAGGAAGGGAGCAGCCAGTTTCAAGGCAGGAGCCAAAGGTGCCCCTCCTCTAAGAAAGCCAAGATGGCGCTCGAGACCGGGCTCCTTCCCGAGATGCCTAGGGTTGCTTTCCTGTGGCTCTGTGGAGAGTCGTGGCTGTGTGGAAACACAGTCTATAGGTGGGTTGGGAATAAAGCCTTCTCGTTCGCACTTTGCCAGGCTGAAGGTCTTTGGTCCCTGCGGTTTAGGATTGGGTAAGGTGGCAGAGCAGGGCAAAGCTGGAGAGGGGCAGGCTGCCTGGGACCTTTGTCCCTGCTCTTGTCACGACTAGGCCAATGGCAGAGATTTGTCTCCCCTCCAGAACCCAGAGGGGAGGCCTGAAGTCATTCATGTTGCCACCAGCTCCCTGTGCGTGGTGGAGACGCCTGCCTGGGCTGAACCTGGTCTTCCCTCGGAAGGGAGACTGCCTCCTTGCCCTCCACTGGGCGTGGCTGCCTCTGCCTCCTCCTGGGGCTGGAGGTGCTGCTGAGTTCTGGAAGGAGCATGCTGCCCGGGGGTTGCCAAGTTGTCATGGACCTTCTGCTGTGGTTCCTCTTTCTCCAGAGCAGCATGACCTCATTGAGCAATGTGGTGGGGAGACAGTGGTCAGAAGGCTGCGCAGAGAAGTGGACATTGTGAGCCGTGGCCTGCAGGAGCCAAGAGTCGGCTCTTGTGAGCAGGGGAAGGTGTGCAGCCCTCAGGGCCCTGTGGGCACTTCCCTGCCCAACCTTGGGGTCCTGATGTTGCTTCAGACTTCAGACTTGGGAACACGGAGGAAAATTTCAATTCTGAGTCCTCAGGTTGGTCCCTGGTGTGTGCGTCAACCTCCCTGGTTTGAGGCATTTCCTTCATGACACTGTGTCAAGAAATCAGTTGGCCAATAGCCACTGGCTGTCAAGGGGGTCAGTATTACCCGGGTTCGCCCCGTGTGCTCTGCCTCTCACCAGCCGAGTGTTTTTGGACATTTGCCTGTCTGTCTCGTCTTAGGCTCTACAATCTGCTCTCCAGTTTGTCTTGGGCAAATTCCCTACCCTCTCTGATCCTCTCTTACTTCTTACCTGGATGTACCTATCCTGGGGGCTGTGGTGGAAAGTGTATATTATAGAAAAAGCTCTGAGGCTGTGTCAGGCTCCCGGAAGGCCTGAATGCAGGTGGTATGACTCTGAAAGTGTTGGCCATCTTAGTGGCAGGCATGGGAGGACAGTGGCCCCGAGGCCCACCATGTCAAGCCTCTGCCTTATAGTGAAGGAGCTGGTGACAGCTGACAAGCCATTTTTCAGAGAGCTTAGGGCTTTGGAATTGCTCCTCTTGTGGCTAAAGTCATGGAGCCTGCTCCTGTCGCTGTGACTGCCTGGTCACTAAGCTTGTGTCATGCTCATGTGCTCTGTGGCCCAAGGTCTGACGCACCCTAGAGGTGGCTCACCCCGCTTCACAGTCTGGAGCCTCTGCTGGAGGCTGGAGGGCGGAGAACCCTGTTATCCAAAGTCTGGTTCACTCACGTGCCTGGTGGGAGACGCTGGCTGTGGCTGGGCCTCTGCTGCTCTCCACATGGGCTGGCCCGGCTTCCTCACGGCACAGTGGTTGACTGTCCCTGAGTGTCCCAGAAAGAGAGAGGGGCAGGTGGAAGCTGCTTCCTTTCTGTGACCCAGTCTGAGAAGTCACAAAGCATCACCTTATTGCATTGGTTGGAGCTGTAGCCCCTGCCCCCCACTGCCTGTATTCTAAGAGAGGAAGTGGAGACCATTCCTCTTAGCTCAGGGAGCCGATGACTTTGGAGCATGTGGGGCAGGAGGGACCAGTGGCCCCTGTGGAAGGTGCAGTCTGCCACCCAGGCTGAACGAATGCCAGAGGCTATCTGGAGCACTGGTGAGAACTTGAGACACCGTTCTTGCTGCAAGCTGCTTATTCGTTAGGGAAGCAGAGCAGGCACACGGGAGGACTCGAGAGGACACATGGGAGGTAAATGAGCCAAGGCTCCTTAGAGGAAGTGGTCTCCAACCACCCTCTTCCTCTAGAGTGAGCAGTCACAAAGGCAGCTGTGTCACCTGCATGAGTCGGAGGGCTTTGGGAAGAGAAAAAAATGAGTAGAAAGTGATTGTAGTAGCTCAGAGATGACTGTGGAGCTTGGCTGGGCTTCTGTCAAAGCAAAGCTGTCTGACGCACACAAGCCATGATGCGGAGAGCTACTGAGCCCTTGACCTGTCTGAGGACTGACATCCTCAATACTATGGAGACATGGAGGGCATTCATTACCAAAGGATGTGTTCTCCGAAAATTGTTTCTGAAGTAGAAAGAATTCTTATTTTAAAACTCCAGGAAGTCCTGAAGCATCTGTGAGTTTGTGGTGGGGAGGAAACCCACCTTTGGGAACACCTCAATTGCCAGGAATTGATGTCACTTGTGGAGGTGTCCCTGAAGAGCCATCTGTGGGTCAGGCCTGTGCCATCTGCCCTTCCTTCTCCATGTCCTTTGTCCCACCTTTTCTTTGTGGGTATAGGAGGAATTGGCCTTTTCTCTCAGAAGCCTGCAGGCCACTGTTGCCTGGTAGTGGCTCTTCTGGCCCTCTGATGTGAGCCTGCCACCTACTTCTCCCCTCATTCAGGAAGAAGAAGATGAAGGATGAGAGTTTCTAGTTAAGTCCCTTCTTTTCAAGTCTCCTTCACTTTTTTGTAGTAACTGAAACTTCTCTCCTTTTGTTTGTTTTTCGCAAAATAAGCTTAACATTTGTCTTAGTCTGTTTATGCTGCTATAGCAAAATGCTATAGATTGGGTAATTTATAAAGAGAAAAGTATTTCCCACAGTTCTGGGGAAGCCAAGGTTAAGGTTCAGGCAGATTCAGAGTGTACTGAGGGCTCCTTACTTCCAAGATGGCAGACTTCCAAGATGGCAGACTTCCAAGATGGCACATTCTCTGGAGAGAGCAACATGGTGTCCTCACAACATGGTGTCCTCACAGAAGGAGGAAGAACAAGATAGCCCAACACTAGTGCAAGTTTTTTTAATAAGGTCCTTTATTCCATTCATATGGAGGAACCCTCATGGGCTAATCACCTCTTAAAGACCCTGCCTCTTAATACTAACATTGGCCATTAAGTTTCAACATCCGAATCTTGAAAGGGGCACATTGAAACCATAGCATAATTTTAACCATTTTTAAGTATTATACTTCAGTGGCAAAAAAGTACATTCACATTTTTGTGTAATCAACACCATTATTCATTTCCAGAATTTTTTTTTTTGTCGTACCAAACTATAATTCAATATCCCCTTTCCCTTTTCTTTGTCTTCTCATTCCCTGCCACCATATTCTACTTTCTGTCTCTGTGAATTCACCTACCCTAGGCACCTCACATGGATGGAATCATAAGTATTTGTCCAAGTTCGTTAGCTTGTTTCAGTTAGCATAGTGTCTTCAAGACCTGACCGTGTCGTAGCATGTGTGAGAATCTCCTTCCTTTTGAAGGTGAGTGAATTCCATTGTACGTATGTACCGTGTTGGTTTTCTCATTCATCCATCAGTGGGTGCTTGGGTTATTCCTGCCATTTGGCCACTGTGAACATGGGTGTGGAAATACCTGTTTGAGTCCCACTTTTCACTGATACCAGAGTGGGATTCGGGATCCTAGGGTAATTCTAAGTTTAGTCTTTTGAGGAGTAGCCACGCTGTTTTCCTTTTGATTACTTCTTAAAATGGCATTGTGCCTCATGCTTACAGAGTTCCAGGTCACTCAAAGGTTCATGCTTGCTATTGAGAAATGGTTCCCATTTCCTTGTCATGTTTACCCAGAGTCCAGATGCTGAGATTGAGAGCTTCCTAGGTCTTCTTCATGTGAGGAAGGTTACTTCTGGAAGACAGGTTTGGGACTTGGGGTTTGAATCGCCAGATCTGTTTTCAAAGTTCTAACTGAAGGGCCAGGGCCAAGAGTAATGATGGAGACAACCCCAATTGACCTCTAGAATAGATGGAGGTGGAGGTGGGGAAAAGGGAGGAGGCAAATGTGGTTCTAGAATGACAGAACTAACTTTTGCAGAGGAGTGGATTTGGGGGTCTTAAAGGAGCTGAGTGTGACAGGAGGAGAAAGAGTCTCCAGAATCTTGATCTTGATCTTGATGAGCAGGCAGCACCCTCAGGCTGCTACAGACGTAGGGTGGAGTGGGGGCAGAGCTACCCCAGAGCAAGAGGGGCCCTTGCGTGGCAGCCCCAGGGCTGCCTTGTGCATGCCTGTGCATGTGCAGGGGTGCGATCTTCCTTGTTAAAGTGAACAGTGTTCAGGGTAGGAACCCCTGCACACATTTGCACACATACCTCCTCCCACTTCTGCCCCAGAAACCGGCAACTCCTGCTAGACCAGCTATTCCAGTTCTGTCTGCCTGGTTCAGCAGTGTGTGTGTGTGTGTGTGTGTGTGTGTGTGTGTGTGAGAGAGAGAGAGAGAGAGAGAGAGAGAGAGAGAGAGAGAGAGAGGTGTGTGTGTGTGGGGGTGATATCGTGTGAGTGTCATTGAGACCCTGAGACCTGGTGCAGGTAGGGTGCTGAGGGGTCTGGAAGTGAGGCCACCATGGTCATATTCAGACAGCATAAACACAGGAAGCAAGAAGAGCGTCAGCTGTGACTGACAGTGAATTTCATACCAGATCCCACTGTGCGCCATTTATTATCCTGCCTTTTAAATTTATTTTTGTGAAGTCAAGTCATTTTCGCAGAGTGGAAAATTGCCTCTTGATGCTCATTCCCCACTGTTTGGCTTGAGGTTTTCGGGTGGAATCCACACAGTGGTGACAGCTGGGTAACCCCCAGAAGTGCCCTTTGCAGATAACAGCTCTTGGGGCCCCACCGCCCACACAGTGGGGAACAATTTCCCCACTGTGTGGGTGTTTTTTGTTTTGTTTTGTTTTTTTCTTTTTCTACAAGATTGAAAGAGTTAACTGTTCTTCCTGCCTGAGGAAACACAGTCCCTCCTGGTGGTACCCCTGGGGTGATAAGGAACGAGGAAATGGGCCAGAGGGGGCATCTCCCCTTAGCTCTCCTTCTCTGGCCACGTAAACCAGCAGTGTGGAATTTTTGCACCTGCTGCTTATGCCCATATTTCTTAGAAAAGCTCATGAAATTCGGGGACAAGATGAGAGAACTACCCATAACAGGATGCTTCTGTTCGTTGTCTTTCTTTAGTGAATGAGGAAGGAAGCAGATTTTCCATTCGGTGGCTTTAGTTCAATGGAAGTCCGCAGGGTGTGACTAGTGGACAGCACCCAGCAGTGGTCCTTGCTGGTTTCTCACAGGTCCTAAGAAAATCCCATTTGGTCTCCACTGAGGTCTGTCCAAACCTGACACTGAAGTCATAGGTGCCACCTCCCTGTGAGGCTTCCAGTGCCCCAGGAGCTGTAGGGGGAGGGAGAACTGGGGACCCCGAGAGAAGCGGGAGTGTGTCTATGTGCAGTTTGGCGGTCCCCGACTGGTACTGTTGTGGCCACGTCCTCATGAGGAACTTGAGGACCTGTGATTAAGCTGTCACCCCAAGACCACGTGTGTGTGTGTTCTGAATGAGCCCAGATGGCCCAGGAAGAACGGAAGGGGTCGTGGACTCTTGTGTTCTGACTTGGATTAGAAGTGGAGTTTGAAGTTTGCAAATGAATCAGAGAGCTTACTGAAGGGACAGGCGGCATCAAGAAACAAAGGGAATTGTCATCCTGAAACCTAAAGGGAGGGAAAGACAGAAGCAGGGCCATGGGGCCTATTGGAGTTTGAGGTCAAGTGTTGGCAGATACCTAGCGACTCCCATTTGCAGCTGGTTTGATCTTGTGGAGACAGCTGGGGGAGACTCTTGTTCTCCAAATTTTGTAAAAATAAACAAAAATGTCTTTCTGCCCTTTTTTCCCCTTCCAGGGAATAGATGTCTCTGTCACTGGCGCTCTGGCTGACTGTTCCATCTGTCTCTCTTCCAAACTTAACAATGAGGCTCTGACCAGATTTGTACAGAGTTGCCAAGAAATTATTAACCTTAAATAATCTTAGAAGCAAAGCCGTCTTTTGGAAGGTTGCATTTTAAAGATAAATATTGCCCCCAAATGGCAGACCATAAATACTCAGAGTGTCCAGGTCCCATGGTCTTACTTAATGAGACCCTTGAAGGCTGAGGTTACATTGCTGTGTGTGTCACTTTGGACCTTGGCATGGGGCTGTGGGTGTGCCTGCAGAGTACAGGTGCTCTTCAGGGCCTGGGGGAGTGAGGGAGTAGATGGATGTGTCTCTCTGTGCCCCTCTGGTCTTCCTGTAACCCCTTGTCTCTTACCAGGAGAGTGGCCTTGTCCTTTAGGAACTTTCTGGTCTGACCACTCAAGCTTGCTCACTGTCATACCCACAGGGTGAGCTCCAGGGGATCTTTGGCCTGCCAAGAAGGGGGACTTTCTCAGATCTGATCATTTCCTTCCACTCTGAAGCCCCACAGCTTCCACACCCAGAGGTCAGAGTCCTGGGCTTTCGCCTGGCATTCGAGTCCCCATTCCCACCTCATACCAAGCTTCCTGTCCCCACCACCTGATCTTGCTATTGCCTTTGGAAAATGTACTTCCCTCCTCTCTTCCACGTCAGTGAACTCCCACTCACCCTCCTGTGGACCCTGGGATGTCACCTCCTTTCCCAAGATTGATTGGGAACCCCCTCCTTTTCCTTGTCAGGTGTCAGAGTCAGATCTGACTCCACCTCTTCTTTACTGCAGGCAGCAGGGGGAAAGGCCGACTGCAGGGCCCGCTCCACACAGGCCCCTGCACATCAGCAGGTGGCTGCAGCTAAGGCCACTTACGTGAATGTTGTGGGCCTGGGAGGGTCGTGGAGGAGGTCTTTCTTTTATGATATCTTCCTGAAAGAATGACCCGTTTACTTTTAGAAGAATAAGGTGCTCAAATCAAATTGATCTCGAGATTCAACACCATTCAAATTTAGATCCTAGTGCAGACATTGACAAGTCAGTTAAAACATTTGTCAAGGCAAAAGTACTAGACCAGCCAAAGCAATCTCGAAAAGGAAAAGAACTAGATGTACAGGACCTATTTTCGAGACCTGCTATAAAGCTACAGTAAACAATTCAGTGCTGTATTGGGGAAAGGAGAGACATACAGGTCAATGAGACATTTATGTACGTAAGACCCTTACCAAGTTTTTAAGAACTTGTATAGCAATGGACACGCAGGGATCAGGGCCTAAACTTAAAACCTAAAACTGAAAACCTTCTAGAAAAAAAACCTAAGAAAGAGTCTTGATGAACTTGGGTAAGGCAAAGGTTCCTTCAGACACAGAAAGCACCAACTATAAAGGAAAAAGTTAGTAAAAATGTTATTTTATCCAAATTAAAAACATCTGCTCTTTGAGAAACACTGCTAAGCAATGACAGGACAAGCCACAAATTGGGGGAAAATAGTTGCACAATACAGATCTGATAAAAGAGTTGTATCCATAATGTATATAACTCTCATAGCCGTACCAGGAAAACAAGACAGCCCAACTTAATAAATGGGCAGAAATGCCTCAGCTGATACTTCATTAAATAAGATATATGGATCATAAATAAAAACATGAAGAGATGCTCCAATATTATGAATCATTAAGGAAATGCAAATTAAGGTGATTATGCACACTGTATATTAGAATGGCTTAAAGACTAATATTCTCCCTACCAAGAAACACCTCCAGACCACAACCAGCCAACAGACAATGTGAAGTGCTGAGTGACTGCCACCCTGACCTGTTGCTGGTGGGAAGGCAAAATGCCACTGCCACTGTGGGAAGACGTTTGGGTAGTTTCTGACAATAGGGGTCACACTTCTAAATGCTTCCACAGGAGAAATGAAAGCATTTGTCCACGCAAAAACCTGTATGCAAACGCTGATTGCACCTCTGTCCATAACAGCCTCACACTGATAACACTCCCAAGTGTCCTTCAACTGGGAGGTGACCCACTGGTACACCCACATCATCAGACACCACCAGCAATAAAAGGCACGAGGCTAAGAGAAGCCAGACTCCGAGGGGGAGGGGCACACACCACGTGACTCCATTTGTAGGACAATTAGGGAAAATGACAGAGGAGAAGAGATGCAGGTGGAGGGCCTGACCAGACATGGCCTGAGGACTTCGGGTGACATTTGAAGCCTTGATTGTGATGCTTACAGTACTACCTGCATTTCCCCCAAACTCATCCAACTCTGACACCCGAAAAGGGCAAATTTGCTGTAATGACATGACGTCAGTGAACTGGAACCCAGGAGAGCTGAGGTAGGAGCCCCAGCTCCACTTTTCAAGGTGCAGCCACCTTGTCTGAGGACGTGCTTCTGGTTCTGTCTTCCAAGGGCCTCTGTGTCTGGGGCAGGCTCTGCATCTGGAATGATGCCCGTCTCATGGGCCCCGGGTGAGGCCTCAAGTTCATGTTTCTGCCCACTTTATCACTTTCAGCAAGGGCAAGCTGTTGGCTTTCCACGTAAACACAGGTGCAGTCCCGTCTTATGTCAGCTGTGGACATTGCAGATGGAATTGGGCTTCAGGGAGGCCCTCTCACTGGGGCGGTGCAGCCCCAGGCGGTCAGATTTGACCTTGTCCTTCACCTACAGGCTGCCAGGCAAAGAGCATGCAAGGGGCCGCCAGAGTCGGCTCTCCAGTCTGGGGTCCCCTGAGCCCTCGGGGGTGCTGGGAGGACGTGACAGGCTTGGCTTCTGTTCCTCTGTGGGGCGGGAGCAGGTGCCCGAGGTCACATTCCAGGAGGCGCTGCTCATCTCATCCATCTGGAAAACTCTTCGCTGCTGACCTCTCCCCAGAGACGGGGAATGGGGTGCAGCTGTTCACACCTCTCGCCAGTGAGAAAGCTGCCCCGCGTTCTGGCTGGGTGATCGCAGCAGGTGTTACCCCGACTCCCGCTTGGTTGACTGCCGCTGACCAAGTGGCCAAGGGCAGAGGGAGATGAGGCTGGACGAAGCCCAACAGCAAGGCTCATTACCGTGCTGAAAGGGGCTGCCATGCTGTCAGGGTCAGGGTGGCGGCCAGGCCAGCTCTGTTCAGGGCAGTGGTCAGGGCAGCCCGGCCAGGCAGGGGGAAGCCCGGGTAGACTCCAGCGGTGTTTGAACCAACTGCTCCTGCCTTCCCCAGGTCCCCTGGGCTGGCTGCACTGCAGGCCCAGTGGGTGGCAAGCCTGTGAGTCTGCAGTTGGTCGGGCAGGGAGCTCATCCAGTTCATCCAGCACCTGCTTGAGCTTCTGTCTGGAGGGACGCTGACGTGCTGCGGACCTGGCTCACAGGCTGACAGTCCATGACATTGCCGTAAACCTGGCTTCTGATCTGGACTCCCTCCTGCAGGGCCTCTCTGGAGTTGTGATGCATAATTAGATTGGCAAGGAGGAACTGGAGGCTCTGGTAAACTAGCCACAGAAAGTTCTAGATTTGCCTCCTTCCAGTCACTACATGCCTTACTTGTTGGCAACTTGCTGTATGAAATCCACTTGGTCTCACATGTGGCTGAAAGGTCCTGCTGATCAAGAACATGCTACAGCCTTTACATGACACACAGGGCGGAGCCTGTGGGGGTGCAGGGCATCTCTGAAGGGGCAGCCTCTGCGTCACCTGCAGTGAGCCCAATGCCGAACTGTGCTGAGACAGCTCTTTTCATATTCCCTGAGGTGGCTTATCACTTAGGTTTTGCTTCCTGTTGAGGTTGGTAGAGCCTCCAGGGCCACCCAGAGAGGCACTCCCTGCTCTGTTCCCGCCCACGCCCTGTGTCCCCGGGTGCTCACTACATCCAGTGTGCTGGGTCTCCTGCAACGGTGCCTCCTCTTGGTATTTATGTTCCTTCCTCCTAGGCCAGTGGTTTTGTGTCGGGGTCATTCTGTCTCTAAGGGACATCTGGTGATATATTTGTTGTCCTGACTGGAAGCACATTACTATTGGCATCTATCTAGTGAGTAGGTCAAGGATAGTCAGCGTCCTGCAATGCGTGGGACAGCCACTTAGAGCACCAGCCATCCAGCCCACAGCGAATAGTGCCTGGGGGCGGGGGGGCACACGGCTGGACTGAGAGCTCACGGGGTCAGCACAGTGTTTACTCCTCTTTTGATCTTTGGGGCTTGGCAGCACACACACACAATGTGCTCAGTCAGCATAGGCCCAATCAAACCTTTTATTTAGAAGCTCACATGCTGTGTTGGTTTTTGTGTTGATAAAATATTTTTCAGTATTCCCTAAAAATGTTTTTTGTTCTATTTGTTGGCTCGGGGGAGGGGATGGTGCTGGTGGTGTTTCATGGGTATAAATAAGAATCAAACCTGTTTGATTAATCATTCGAATGGATGGGGAGGGGTAGCCCCTCCAAAATGAAAGCTCCCCCAGAATCCCTTTATGGTTGCTCGTGCAATGATACAGAGATATAAACTGGCAAGAGGACAGCCCGCCCTCTGGAGCCAGCCCTCCAATCTCCCTGTTTGGCTTTCATTGGAGGCTCACAGGAAAGTCCTGCCCTGTTAATCAGCCACTAGCTGCAACGGAGCTGGAAGGTCATTGGTTATTTCACCTTGACTCCTATTTCCATTCTCCCTTTCCTCTTTTCAATCTTAAAAGAAGAAAGAAATGCAATCCTGGAAAAATATTTAAAGAAAAATTCAATTGAGATTTTGAATTGGCTAAATTGACTATAGATCAATTTGTTCATTCAACCCATACTCGCTGAGAACTCATTGAGGAAGGCAAAACATATCACGCCCGCCTCAGTGGCCCTGATGAAGGTGGCACCCAATATTCTAAGGCTGGGGGGTGCTTGTATGGGGAGGGTACCTCAGCCATGAGGGACTCCACGGTATGGGCTGGAGCAACTTCTGGATGAGGAAGAGGAGTTGGCAGACAGACACTGGGTAGAAGTATCGTTGGTACTGTTAACCTGAATAACGTTTAGCCTAAAACCACCTCCATACCTAGCTTAGGTGTGCTTAGCGTTTTTCTGTGGACAGCGTACTTAACCTAACTCGATGCGTAAGCAGACTGTAACCTAACTGGAAGCAAACTCTCCAAACAAGTAGCTGAGTCTCAACCAACCACAGCGGCCAAACCTCCAGCCAATCAGGGGCTGAGAGCTGCCCAGGTACCATCATATAAGGCAAATGCTGACAACTATCAATCAGGGTGTTCCTGTAGGTCACTTCTTCCCTGGGTGTAAAGCGCATGTGGGGCACTGAGTGTTCTGAAAGATTCGAGGTGCAGAGTTATCATGAATTTTTTTCTTTACTGAAATGAAGTTGGCTAAATTTAATTTGTCTAAAGTTTTCCTTTTAAGAGTACACATTCCAGACCCCACTTCTGTCGTTAGCTCCTTGTTTTCCACCAGGCAGAGCCCTAACACCTCTCCATCAAGGTATACATGACCCAGGTGGGATTTGAACTCAGGCATTTGACCTTGACCCTCTTGTGCTTATTTGTTGGCAAGCAGCAAGGCCATTAAGTGATGTCCGTAGAGCACCCGAGCCGGGAGGGTAGGTGATGTCCATAGACATTTACTCTGAAACGTGGTATTGTAAGCAACAACTGAGTAGCTACAGAAGGGTGGTGAGGCAATGCACAGTGCGGGTTGAGGGGTAGAGACCACAGAGGCTGACCACCTGGCTAAGTCTGTAAAGCCCCTGCTCAGTCTCAGGAAAGTGTGGCCCCGCCTCAAGTGATCTCAGAGGGACCCTGGCTTTCTGAGCCTCTGTTTCCCTCTCTGTGGTCCCTGACCTTCAGGTATGGGTCAGGAGTCAGAGGTCAGGTATGTCCCTGCTCAGCCTGCTCCCTGGGATCTGCCACTCCCATGGCCAGGAGTTGGGGTTCAGGTGAGAAAGTCACCAACCTGTGCTCCAGGACACTCACTTCCAGTGGAGTTAATTGACCCCAAGGAATCTGTTTTTCCTGAAAGGAAACCTTCTAGAATATGTTTTTAATCATATATCTTCTGTCATGAAAGAAGTTAGGGAAAAAGGAAATACTAGGTGTTGGAGAGAAAATTCCTCACAAAAGAGCATCTGCTTTTTTCTTTTATACTTGTTATTTAAAAAAAGAAAAAAAAAATCTGAAAGCAATGGAAAAAGAAAGTGATTCTTCCCCTCACCACCAGCTGCCCTGACCTTGAAGCAAGTCTTGATGTGAAAAGAGAGCCAGCGCATGTGGGGCACTGAGTGTTCTCTCTAGGTAACGAGTGGCCGGAGCCGTCCTGGTTTCACTGCCACAGGCCCACGAGGAGGGCGGACTCTGTTGGAGACAAGGGCGTGGAGGAATCGTCCCGGGCACACAGCTGCCTAATGAAGACCTTGCCACAGCCCACCGTTGTCACAGCGGCCTTCACCCGGCATAGCCATGCACACAAGACCACTGGAGAAGATGCTCCTAGCCTGCCAAAGAGCAGCTTTACAAGAGAAGACACAGGCTGTACCCGACGGCTTGCCAACTCAGCAAGGTATCAAGTATGTGCTGTGGGATAAAAGACAAGACCCTGGTTCTAAGGGAACACAGGATGGACATCTCAACCCAGAGGACTCGGCAGACTTTACAGCTGCTCTTATCAGGACTCTGATGATGCAGCAAAGAGCACTTAGTGACCACCTGAGCCTCAGGGCTCTTCACTCTCTCCTCCCTTTGTCCGGGGGTCTTTTGGCGTTAGGTGGGAGGCCTTGAGTTCTAGCAGGAAGCCCCGGCTGGCTCTTGTAAGCAGCAGGAGAACTGTTTTCTCACTTACCGATTCCTGAAGTGAGGCAGTGCAGAGTGGTCATTTGGGGACTCAGGGACATCCTTAACAACCAGACTTGCTTTGATCTTTCCTCTCTGCAAATTGCAGCCCTCTCAGCCTGTCAGTCTTGTCTGGCTGACTCCCTCGTGGTCACAAAATGGCCGTTGAGGGTCTTTCTATCACATGCAGGTGTAATAAGACTTAGTGGAAGAGGTAGATCCATCTTTTCCTATATGCTACTTTGTTACTTTTTATCAGTATGGAAACTGTAGTTTTAGGAACCCTTCAAGAGATTTCCCCATTTCTCATTGTTCAGAGAAAACCGGCTGGGCATTTTTAAGGCCATAACTGGTGAGGGGAATTGGAATCCTAATTGGGTGAGTGAAGCCTGGTAGATCTGTGGAGGAGGGTGGATTACGTGAATCATGCTGGGGTTCTGTTGCAAAGGAGGAAGGGAGGGGAAGTGCGAATGACTGGAAATGCTACTACATGTTTAAAAAGATCTTTTTAATGGAATATTTCCAACAAATAAAATATAATAAAGTGGATTCCCAATGACTTTTCTCCCAGTGTCTGCAATTATCAACATTTTGACAGTGTCCATTCATCTCTCTCCTCCTCGTCCTCTCCCGCTGGAGTGTTGTGAAGCACATTCCAGGCACACATTGTTTCTGAGTGTGCTCTTTACACATGTCAAATGCTTCCTAAATACCTGGTCACTGACCCCCCAAGAAAGCTGTTTCAGAGGCAAGAAATTAGGGAAGCCTGAACTGGTATTAACTACTTTTTTGCTACAAGAGAAAAGACAAAATTCCTTGAATGGCAGGAAAAGGCAGTATTCGGACGTTTCTCCAAAGCCTTTGTTCTGGCTGCATCTGGAGCCCTGGGGTTGTGGGGAACAGGTGTCCTGAGACATTGAAGCGGGGAGCACAGGATCCTCCTGAGCCCCTGACCAGACATGGAAGGCAGGTGCAAGTTCAGCATGGAGTTTGCCACTTGCAACCTCAGGCTGGGGAGGCGAATGCTTTCTAAGAGTAGCTTTTGGTTGGTGACACCTGTTTCTCTGTGTTAATAGATTTCTGGGTGAGGTAGAGCCGGTGATGTCACCTGCAGGTGTGCGAGCCTGTGGTGGCAGTCCACTTCCTGGCATTGGTTTTGCAAGGCGTGCTAGCCACATCTGTCCTCAGCTGTGAGGGTCTGAACACTTGCAGGCTCAAGAGAGAGATGTTTTTAACCAGAACAGAAAGTCAGAGATAATGAGTCAACTGCGGGCTCCGTGCAAACATATGTACATTCCCTATGGCTTTGGCTGATTTCATTCAGTGATGGAACAAAATACAAATGTTGTTTCTTTAAAATATCACGGTGGCAGTCAGGGTTTGTTTCCACGCACCCTTTTCTGAGTTTCTTAAGCCCACCTGTTGCATTGCACATTTGAACGACTCCTCTTCCTCCATCCATCTCAAACAGGAAGTGTGCCTCCTTCTTTCCCCCCAGTTTTTAAACATCTCTTCCTTTGAAGAGAGTGTGCCTGCTTCATGCGGGGTGACACCTTTGTTTCCAACATAAAAAAAAAAATCTCACCATTTCTCTAAGTGCCAGCTTCTCCATTTCTACTCGACAATGAAAGGTCACGATGCAAAGAGCTCTGTGTTCAGGACACGTTCAACCCGGGCTGATTTTATCTGCGTGGGCTTTGTCAAATGTTTGTGTTTGCACAGGGAGTTTAAAAACAGAAGTCTTTTGCATAACTATATTTGAAAAAGCTAAAGAGGAGGGGGAGAGAGAGAATGGAGTAATTGTGTGGACCGATGCCGGTGGGCTCCACGTTTGGGTAGTGGGCGGCTGGCGTGGCAGTTCGCAGAGCCTTCGGTAGCTTTCTGGAATGCTTATCTTGTGGCCAGGGGTCCTTTGTTACGTGCTGCATTTCAGCGCGATGTGAGAATCCATTCGACCCCAATACATTGTATCTGACATGCACAGCTGGGTTGCTGGAGGATAGTCCAGGCCATTAAGAAGAAGGCAAAGAAAACACAGACGATCTATTCATCAGGACACCGTGAAGGAGAGACTTGCTGGGTCAGAAGCACACCTGGAGGGAGGAGAGACAACTGGGCGCAGGGCGGAGGGATCGCAGCTGCTGTTGACTGCTGCTGTGTACAAAGAGCTTGCCAGTGGTGGAAACTGATTCCGTGTCCGACGTGTGCTATCTTGCTTTAGGGCCCCCTGCCATCAGGGGGGTGGGATGGTGATATGAGTCTAACTTGCTGAGGGTCTGAGCCCACTAAGTACAGGGGCATCGGGACTATGGGGTGTGTGATGTTCACCTTGCATTTTGGCACAGGCCTTGAGGTTCCTGGCCTGTGAGTTCCTGCTAGGACTTCCCAGGTACCCCTCAGTCTCATCAAAGCCTGGAATCCTTGAGAGTCAGTCCCATGCCCTTCCTCAGCTTCAGAGAGGCCAGGGGACATCAGCCAGTTCACCCAGCCTGCCTTCTCCAACCCTGTCTGCCTCTTTCTACTTACTAGTTGTGATTTTGCAACTATAGTTTTGTGCTCTGTTCTTACAGCCAGGAAAGAAGCTTTCTGCTGGGGTGTGTGTTGGGGGGGGAGGTTGGGGATGTCAGGGGTTTACCACCTGAACAGCCATTTTGCTGTCCTGTGTGGAGACCTAGGAGAGATCTCTGGGTGCTCAGCTGCAGGAAGGAGCCAGGTCTTCTGTGCATCACTTTGCCACTTGGATCTTTCCAGAGTGAGAACAGCCTGGGCTGAGACACGCAGTTCAAGGTCCCCAGTGTGCTCACAGGTCCTTTGGAGAGAATCAGTGTTACTTCACTCACTCTGATGATCTTGGTGTAGAAGATGGAGTGCTGGGGTGCCCAGGACGCTCCTTTATGGCCAGGGTGCCAGCCTGCTCTGCAGGGCAGGGATCATGAGCTTTGGAGAGACAGACACGGATTTGGGGTCACGTTTGGGTGCTTCTGCGCATGTCGAACACTTCACAGAGACCCCGCGAAGGAGCATCCAGAAAGCGGCATCTTGGGGATCACAGATGGAGAGGGTTCGTTGAAGTGTCCTCCTGGGTCCACAGAGTTCTGTGTCCTCCAGGAGCCTCCCACAGGAAGTGGGAGTAACTACTGATCCAAAGTGGACAATGACTCTCACCAGGGCGTCCTGGAGGGATACCAAGTTTTGTTTGGTTAAACTATGTTTTCAGTATTGATTTCTCCAGATGTTCCTGCTCCCAACCAAACCAAGTTCCAGCCGTATCAGGCATTTCCAGAAGACTTTTACTTTCTTTTTTTGGTTGTGGATGGGGCTCCCTGAGATTTCCCTGGCATATTCAAAGTACAAAACCCAAACCAAAATAAAACCTTGCCAAATGAGGCTCGACAAGACTGACTTCAAAACAAACATCACAAAATCCCCAAAGCAAGTGGCTGCCCCTGCTGGGCAGAGTGGAGGTGTCATTGGGTTTGCTGAGCTCTGGGAGGGACCACAGGGAGAAGGGCTCTCTGGCTGCTTTTAGGGCTGTATTTGTCCCACTCTCCCCTTGTCTCCCCCACATACATTTTGCTTCTTGACCTGGAACAGAGACACTCAGAGTCTAACCCTGGCTACATGATTAAATGTCCAACTTTTAAATTCACACAGAGTGGTTGATGGGAATTTCAAAACACAGGGTTAAATTCTGCTGTTACAAAGATGGAACAAAAGCTCTCTGTCTTTCGGAGGTCACTAATTCGGTGTTTGCACCTTATTGTCACTACGTAATGTCTGAAAAACTTGGAATTATTTCCAATTAGCGGGTCTCAGTGGGTCTTGCTCTCTGTGCCATTGACCCCTAGTGTTTGTTTAGCAGGATTTTCTCGCCGGCCTTCACCTTGCTGAGCATTGTTTTGCTGTCAGGGTCCCTGAACCACTCCAATGACCCCCGCAGAAATGTCCGTGTGGCGAGACGGGGGAGCTGTTGTGAATCTTGCGATGACAGATGGCAGGGGCTATATAAAAGAAACCTCCGTGAGCTTTGTGAAGGGGATTTGCACGCTCGGGCTCTTTTTTTTTCTCTTTCCATCCTGGGGCCACTTCTGTGACTGCTGTCAGAGCAGTGTTGGTGCCCATTAGGCACTGCGAGGCCTCCCGAATCCACACACACTGGCTGCCAATGCATGGGGTCCTTCCTCGTCCCCACAGTCAAGCCCCAAGCAGCCCAGAGGTCTCAGCCACACGCAGTAATGGGAAGCAGGTGCATCCCTGCAGAGTGGCACCTGGAGCCCTGGGGTTTGGATGAGAATTTTACCTGATTTCTGGAGAGATTAGTGGACCAGCTTTACCAGGAAGGAGAGCGACAGGGGTGCCTTTGGTCCTGCTTATAAAATGGGTGTGTGTAATGAGCTACCTTCCAGGCAGGAGCTGGGAGTAGAGACCCACAGAGATGTCGTTCATGTATTTGAGCAAAAGTCCAGAGAAAGAAGGACTAGCAGAATTTTGGAACTGATGCAAACTGTGAAATCCTGTTTTGGTCTCACTGAGTCATCCCCTGGACTCCTCTTGTAGCCCCACCCTAGCACCATGGTGAGGGCCATCCTTGTGCCAGGAAGGAAGAGCCCCCTATGAATGGGCTGTGGCCAGCCTGGAAGGGCAGGAGGACCTCCTTTTGCCAACTTTTATACATTAGTAGAAAGCCTGGGTTTCTAGCTTCTTTGGAAAACTGGGCAGTCCAGCAGCACCCTGGCTCTGTGGCATAGGGCAGCCACCAGCAGGTGCACTTCAACAGGGTCACACAGCTTTCTTTAGTTTTTGACGTTTTCTTACACCTAGCCCACTGTCCTCATTTCCCTTCCTAATTCAAGTGGGCATTTGAGTTTGCAAATCTGATTTATTATGATTCTCTTAGAGAAACTGAAATATAAATACAAAACAAGACTATTAGAATCTACCCTAAAAAAATAGCCCAAGATTGCATAAAACATATTGGAGCAAAGGTGTTTCTCTGTATTATTCATGACATACAAAATTGAAAACAACAATATGATCACTAAATTATGATGTGTTCCTACAATGGAATATTATATGGCCATGAAAGTATTGTTCAGGCAGGGTTTGTAATAACATGGAAAAAATGCTCATGATATAGTGTTGAGGTTTTTTTTTTTTTAATTTGACACAAAATTGTGTTTGTGTTTGCAGCACATTACAACTATTTTCCAGAATGTAAAAGCAATATGCCTTGAATAATCCTGGGAGGAAATTTGCCAGAATATAACAGTGCTTGCTTTTCAGTAATGAAATTAACTGTGATTATTTTACTCTTTTATTTTTTCCAGCTTTTTCTAATTTTCTGCAATGAATGTATATAGTTTTTGTATTCAGAAAAAAGAAACATTATCAGAAGCTTACAGATATTAAAAATACAAACAACAATAAGTGTTGGCGAGGATGTGGGGGAAAAGGCACCCTCATACATTACTGGTGGGACTGCGAATTGGTGCAGCCAATCTGGAAAGCAGAATGGAGATGCCTTGGAAAACTGGGAAGGGAATCACCACTTGACCCAGCTATCAGTCTCCTAAGTGTGTACCCAAAGGACTTAAAAATAGCATACTACAGGGACACAGCATATCAATGTTTACAGCAGCACAATTCACAATAGCTAAATTATGGAACCAATCTCAATGCCCTTCAGTAGATGAATGGATAGGGAAACTTTGGTATATATATATACATATATGCAATGGAACATTACTCAGCATTAAAAGAGAATAAAATCATGGCATTTGCAGGTAAATGGATGAAGTTAGAGAATATAATGCTAAGTGAAGTCAGCCAATCCCAAAAAACCAAAGGCCGAATATTTTCTTTGATATGAGGATGCTGACACATAATGGCCATTGTAGGGGAGTGTGGGGGAAATGGAGGAACTTTAGATAGGGCAAAGGGGAGAGAGGGGAAATGAGGGGACAAGGGGGTAGGAATGATGGTGGAATGAGTTGGACATCATTACCCTAAGTGCACATATAAGACACGAATGGTGTGAAAATACTCTGTGTACAATCAGTGTCTTGAAAAATGGTGCTCTGTATGTGTAATATGAGATGAATTGCATTCTTCTGTCGTGTATAACAAATCAGGAAAAAACTTAAAATAAAATAAATTATACTTTCCTCTCCAAAAGAAAAAGTGGTAAATAGAAGAAAAATATAATTAGAAGCCCTCAATATTAGGAGATTTCCCTGTGAGTCTCCCAGCTAGTTGTTGGCAGGGCAGGTCCTCAACCCGAGTGAGTTAGTCAGGTTTCCTTTGCTGTGAAAAAACCTGACAAAGGCAACTTAAAGGAGGGAAGGGTTATTTGGGCTCGTGGTTCCGAGGCCTTAGTTCATGGTTGTCTGACTTGGGTTCTCTGGTCTGAGTGGAGGCAGAACATCATGCTGGGAGGGGGGGGGGAGTGAAGCTGCTCAGCTCCTGGCTGCTGGGAAGGAGAGGGGCAGGAAGAGAAAGAGAAGAAGGACTAGGAGTGGATGTCACAGAAGGGAGGAGGCTGGAAGCAAGATACAGTCCCCAATGGTGCATTCCCAAGGAGCCCCTCCCTTCAACTAGGCCCTCCTCCTGCCTTCCCCCCACCTCCTGAGTCCATTCACATTATTAATCCATCAAGTGGATTAACCCACTGGTAAGGTCAGAGCCTCGTGATCCAATTACTTTCCAAAAGCCACCTTTGAACACCACTGTATTAGGGGCCCCTGAACATGCTGTATTAGGGGCCCCTGAACACTCCTGTATTAGGGACCTCTGAACATGCTGTATTAGGGACCCCTGAACATGCTGTATTAGGGACCTCTGAACATGATGTATTAGGGGCCCCTGAACACTCCTGTATTAGGGACCTCTGAACATGCTGTATTAGGAACCCCTGAACATGCTGTATTAGGGACCTCTGAACATGATGTATTAGGGGCCCCTGAACAGTCCTGTATTAGGGACCTCTGAACATGCTGTATTAGGGACCTCTGAACATGCTGTATTAGGGACCTCTGAACATGCTGTATTAGGGACCTCTGAACAAGTCTCTACACATGGACTTTGGGGGACATTCCAAAGTTAAACCAGAACTCCGAGTCCCTGGTTCCAGATGTAGATGGACTCGTTCCATTCCTTAAGCCTGGGCTGCACTCGGCTGTGACCTGGGGTATGGCCTCCAGTGCTCCCACTCAGAACCTGTGTGGTCTCTGTGGTGAGCCTGTTTCTGTGGAGCCTTCCCTGTGCCTTCCATCTGGCTGTGAGGAACAATCTGTAAGAACAAGGCAGCTGTGACCCTGGAGTAGATATCAGAGCAAACTCAGGCACTGGCCTGTGCTGCCCTGGGCTTGCTGATGGTATGACTTGTGGGTGCACCAAGGCCAGTTATTTCCAGTTTCTGCTCTTCTTCCCTTTTCTGCCTTTCCCACTGTGGCGCAGGGACAAGTCGAAGCTACTCAACTCCCTTCACTGGAACAGAGAAGTGATGCTTTCATTTGGATAAGCCCCTGAGGAAACCCGTTGACCTAACACCCCAAATCATAGATGATCAAGTGCCTGGAGATCCCCAGTCTCCTTCCTAGCTCCTGTCAGTGACCGCTCTGCTGACTGTGGTCAAATCTGTATTTTCTCAGAGCATTTTTTCACCATGTCCAGTGGGAAGGGGAGCATTTCCTGTTGGATGATTTTCCATTGGGCACATGGGGTGGGTCTGGTGAGATGGAGACCCTCAGTAAAGGTTTCCAGGGTCCCCAAGGAGGAGGAGGAGGAAGAGGCAGCCCCAGAACTAAGCACAGAACATCTCCACCTCTCAAGACCAAGGTTTCACCAAGCTCATGGGAATCCAAACCCATTCCTTCCTCTACGGCAAGACACTCAACTGCCCAGGGATCCACCCACCAGGACATTCTCTCTAGAAACGTCTTTAGGAGGCCAATCTTTTCTAGGCTTGGTGACTTTCAGGATCTTTAGAAGTGCCCTTCAACTAAGAGACCCCAAGGCTCTCTTACCCGCACAGAGTAGCTGGCTCACTTTAGCTGAGACTGGCTCTGCCAACATCCGTCCCCACGTTCAGCCTCTCTAGAGCTCACCAGGTCCCACCAACTGCAACGCAGTCTGACCCCTGCCCCTGTGCCTGCAGAGCCAGCCAGCCACCCCCCCCCGGAGCTCTGGGGTGGGGAGGACTGCCAGGTCCGTCCTGAGCCACCTTGTGTCCAGGTTCCCAGGCTGGCGTCTCGTCAGAGCCTGGTTGCCAATGCATCTCACTCCCATCAGGCACCTGTTGGCTCAGGGTTTCCTGTGAGGGGATGGGGTGTGTGCAGATGGGGACCCCGGGGGGCAGGCAAAGTGGCCTGGCAGGCAGCTGCCTTCCTGTTTGGTGGACAGATGGCTTGATTTCTTACATATTTCTCTTTGGTGCCATTTTCTGCATTTCTGAGCTTCTGAAAGGACTTAAAACTTAGGGCCTTCAGGAGAATTTCTGGGGCTGTGAACATCAAAACAAACTGGAAAGACAGGAATCTGTTTCCCAAGCCCAAGTTTCCTGTTTCCAAAATAGAATTGTGTGTCTCCAGTTGTAAACGCTGAGGGAAGGGAAGGGGTGAGTTTGGGGTCCCTGCCACCAGGCCAGCGAGGCTTGGAGGGGAGCACATGGCTGTGTGTGCAGGAGGAGGGTTGGGCTGGAACTCGCCCCAAGGCTTGTGTCCTCAGATGCCCCTCTCGAACCCTTTCTTTTTTACTTTAACTTTGCATTTCTCAACCATTGAACTGTGGCCTGATTTCACATTCTGAAACTAAGTGTGTCTCAACTCGGTGAAAGAAAGGCTGTTTCAGAGGACCATGACTCATCCTCTATTTTGAGCCCCATGAGAGGCAGCCAGCCCGAGAGACACTGAAGAGATGAGCAGGGCTGATATTTTCAAGGTAGTTATGTCTGGTTTTTTAAATTTTATTTTTTAATATATAAGTGATACAAGGAATATATTCTATTCTAAATCCCAAGTTCTCCTTCACCCCACCTGACCTTCCCAGAGGTCAGCGCTGTGGGTCTTTCCAGATGTGTTGAATTCATTTATGTGTATGTGTGCATAGAGAGGGATATATGATTTTATTTGTGCATATGTGGGGTTTTGCATATAAATGATAGCATAATCTATAGATTGCCCTACAACTAATTTTTTTCTCCACAGAACCATATGTCTTGGAGACCATTCTGCATAGTTAAATAAAGCTCTGCCTTATTTTGAACTGCTAATGTTGCATCTTGGGGTGGGTTTATTTAACACATCCCTCTGGATAGGTAGAAAAGAATGGACATTTTCTGGCCTTGAAGGATGAGCCGAGCTTTGCCGAGTGGAGAAGGGCAGGGGCAGGCCTTGCTGGGAAGGGTGCAGATCCAGGGCACAGAGGTGTGGTGTGGGGAGTGTCCTGGGGTGGTGGGGAGTGTAGTGGGCCTAGAGAGTCACGCTCAGGGCAGGGAGAGGAGGGAGGTGAGAAGACGGCATGGAATCAGGAGAGGCCTTCAGTATGTGGCCTGGGAGTGTCTTCCGTGGCTGTCCGTGAATGCCAGCCCTGCTCTCTCTCTGGAGCCAGGGGCCTGTCTGGAGAGGAGAGGCTGGGGGCCGGGGGCCGAGAGCCTTCAGAGTGCGGCTCCTTGGCATCTCTGTGTGCCAGTCCATCCACCCACCTACCTTCAGGGTTTCTGAGTTTCAGTTTTTCAGAATGATCTGTGTCTACCTTACCCATTCTTTTAACTTGGATTTTGGAAAGTGTTGGCCTGTGGATATTGGGGGCTGGGAGTGGGGAGACAGACTGCTTGTTAGTGGATCTGAAGCCCCCTGCCACATCGCACCGTGTCCCTTACTCAGTTCCACAGAAATATCTCTAAGGAAAGGAGGGAGAAGTGCCCCACAGGACAGGGGATAGTGTAAGTTTGTCCACTCTCCTAGGAAAAACTTGTGCAGATTTCTAGTTTGCTCTCTCTGCCCTGCCTTTGTGTGAATGTAAAGGGAATGCGTCACAAATCCCCTGAGTCCTGTGGGTGGGTGTGCATGCTCCTAGGGCACACACAATCACTTGCCATCCCAGGCCACCTTCCTTCCCCACACAGGGTGGCAAGGCTGAGGAGGCTCTTGTTCTGAAATTATTTTGTCCATGCCAGGGGTTGCTGGAGGTGGCATTCACCCAGGGTCCTGCCCATGGTTACAAGGAGGACCCCTGGGTGGCAAGCACTGAGGCAGGCCAGCATTGGGTGATAGGCGTCCAGTGTAGGCCGAGGAGAGAGTCAGTGGACATTGGCACCAGGAGGTGTGGCCACAGCACAGAATCACACTCTGCACAGGGCAGGCAGTGGGGCAGGTCAGGTGCACAGGGTGTCATGAATCCCAGGTGGCAGGGGTGAGACTCTCCTTAGAGGCTTCTCCAAGCACCATCTTATCTATGCCTCTTGACAACCTTACCGCAGAGGGACTAGATTTATCCTTGTCTCTTTTTAGGATCTATAGGTGGATGGCTGGTGGGTGAGTGAGGGGCCAGGCTTTGACCAGGCAGCCCTTCAACCACCGCCCCGGTCTGTCTCCAGCACAGATCAGGTAGTGTCAGAGGAGTGGTGAGCTCCTCTGCTTAGCCTTCTGGTGGCCCTGGCTCCTGCCATGGCAAGGAGGGAGTGGGCCTCCTCCCGTGTAGAGTGGGAGGGGTGCAGACCTCCCAGTGTGAGCTGCTCAAATCCCACATCTGTCCAACAGGTCAGTTGTATGCACAGGGACATCCTCTAGAGAAATGACTGGGTCACCCCAAGTTTGGGGATGTCATTGAGGAAGGTCATGAGCCTTCTCTTATCTAAAGTTGAGGCTGAGGACAGGGCATGAGGTGGCTCTGTGGTGCTGGCACCCTCCATGTGGTACTAACCATTCCTAGGGCCTGTGCATGCCCTGACCAGGCTCGGTGCAGGGCCTGATGCTTGGAGCACTGAGCTGCTGGGGGAGAGGCTGTCAGGCTGGGGGACATAACCCCATGTCAGAGCAGGAGGGGTGGAGGGTGCTCACATGAGCAGAGGACTGCTTGCCTCAGGTAAAAAGACTGCAAGAGACAGACCTCACCCCAGGCCACCTGTGGGGCTCTTTGGGGGCAACAGGAGGCATTGGAAGCAGACACAGAGCTAAGAGGGGGTAAGGGGGCTGCCCACAGCAGGGTGGGTGGGCATGACATTTGCATGCTCTGTGTTGATAGGTATCACCAAGACAAGAGAGTTCTTTGTTCTCTGGCTTCAGGGTCTCTGCAAAGTGCCTTTTTCTCACCCTGGCCCCAACCCTGGTGTCCTCTTCAGGTGGCACCTGATGTCCCCCAGTCAGTGCTGGGTAGAGGCCCTGGGGGCACAGCAAGGCCTTGTTGTCTGTGGCATCTTCTGAGTTACAGAGCAGTGTTGAGTTGTAGAGACAGAGCCCCTCTGACCTTCAAAACCTGAAAGATTTACATTTAGCTTTGGCAGAAAAAAGTTTGCCAGCCCCTGAACTAGAAAGTACCAGGAGGAAGCATTTCCTCTGTTATGTATTTATTTCCCATTGTGTGATGACATAACATGGCGGCCTGCGTGCTTTATGATGACCCAGGCAGCCTGTGTCCAGAGGAAAAGGAAACCCTGTGTGTCTGAGCTGCATCAGCCTCGTGGTTACCTCCAAAGTGTGGAGTTCTGTCTGTCTTCAGCTAAGTCTGTAGTGTTCAGATAAGAGCCACCTGATACAATCCATTTGTGCAGATCCCTTAGAAGGGTGATTTCTTACCAAACTAACATAAAAACAAGGACAAAAGCTATAGATCTTTCTATAAACATCTAGAAAACAAGCACAAGGTCTTGGCAGAAGCCTGGCCTGCTGTGAGTGACCCCAGGCCTGCTGAGGAGTCAAGGGCAGTTTGCACAAGACGTGGAGATGTTGTGCTGACTGCAAGGCCAAGGTTGGATAAAGCTCCGCCTCTGCCAGCTTCATCCTGCTTGGCAGCCTGACTATTCTGACACCCAGGAGAGGACAGGGACAGGAGAGGACCACACCTCCCACTGCGGGCCATGCCCAGGTCAGGAAGGCCCACTGCAGCAAGCAGCTAAACGCACCTGGTCTTTCTGTCTCACTCACCTGTCACCTACCAGGCACCTGAGTTCTGTGATGTGGAGGACCATGGGGACATCCAAAATCATTGCCCAGACTATTACTGGTCTCAGGTGGCAGTGAGGGGCCACCAAAACACAGAAGAAGAGCCACAGAGATAAAAAAAAAAAGCTCCAGCTCAATTCTTCAGTAAGCAAAGAAAATGAGTAGGAGAAATCCCACCTGGTCCTGTTGCGTGGGACAGAAGTGCACACTGCCAGAGAGGAGCCGTGGATTTCCCCTTACAGGAGGGCAAGTGGACTGGAGACGCCTCCCGCTACCACACCTTGTGTGTTGCCCCACTCCCCACCACTGTGACAGCATATCTGAGATAGACAGCTCATGAGGGCTGATAGCTTACTTTGGCTCACGGTGTCAATTTCCGGTTTGGGGCCTCTGGTGAGGCAGCAGGCAGAACCATGTGGCAAAGGAAACTGCTCGCCCCGTGGCGGCCAGTGGGCAGACAGAGGCAGAGGGGGTGGAGGGATCCCCTTCACAGATATGTGCCCAATGACCTCACTTCTTTCCACCCTTCCACCTCCTATATGGTTGCCACCTCAACGCACCACAGCTTCTCGATTAAGCCCTGGACACCTGGGGCTTCAGGGAACGTTCAGGATCCAGAAGACAGCAGAACTCAAGCCTCAGAGCTCTGGGGGAGGTGGGTGTGGAGGTTCAAGCCCCAGCGTTCCCATCTGACCCGTCCGAAGGGAACTTCATGAGGTTCAATATGGATGCTGAAATTCCTATGGTGGCTCACAAGAAGAATAAAAATAAAGTATGTATTTCCAAATGAGTAGAGGGAAAAACCAGAATGAGAGGAAAAAAGAATACATACTTTGAAAGATAAAGGCAATCTAGAATAAAGTGAAAAGTGACACTCCCTTTGTCCCCTCCCTGTCCCTGCCCATCTTTCCATAATCTCAGGGAACAAGTATTCTCATATAGGGAAGCATATATCTGCATTCAAATATTTATGTATTCACATATTTATGTGGAAATATAAATATATATATTCTGTTACTTGCTTTCTTTTAACACTGCAGAATGTCTTTGAAATCTTTCAGTAAAACTTATGTTATTGTTCTATAGTTTAGATGCACTAGAGTTTATTTAACTACATGTTTATTGAGACATTTCTGTTTTTATGCTTTTATTTCTTTTGTTTCTCCTCCTCCTCCTTTTTTCCTCTTCCCTTCCCTCTCTCTTCCCTCCTCCTCTTCCTCCTCCTCCTCCTCTTCCTCCTCCTCCTCCTTTTCCTCCTCCTCCTCCTTTTCCTCCTACTCCTCCTCTTCCTCCTCCTCCTCCTCTTCCTCCTCCTCCTCCTCTTCCTCCTCCTCCTCCTTTTCCTCCTCCTCCTCCTCTTCCTCCTCCTCCTCCTCTTCCTCCTCCTCCTCCTCTTCCTCCTCCTCCTCCTTTTCCTCCTCCTCCTCCTCTTCCTCCTCCTCCTCCTTTTCCTCCTCCTCCTCCTCTTCCTCCTCCTCCTCCTTTTCCTCCTCCTCCTCCTCTTCCTCCTCCTCCTCCTTTTCCTCCTCCTCCTCCTCTTCCTCCTCCTCCTCCCACTTTTCCTCCTACTCCTCCTCTTCCTCCTCCTCCTCCTTTTCCTCCTCCTCCTCCTCTTCCTCCTCCTTTTCCTCCTACTCCTCCTCTTCCTCCTCCTCCTCCCCTTCCTCCTCTTCCTCCTCCGGGGATTGAACCAGGGGTGCTGAACCACTGAGCTACATCTCCAGGCTTTTAAATTTTGTCTTAACACGGGTTCTTGTCAGGTTGCTGAGGCTGGGTTAGAACTCGGCGATTCTTCTCCTGGGTTGAGGGGGTTATAGGCGTGCACCACTGTATGAGGCTCCTAAGCTTTTATTTCACCATTACACAAACATGCTGTGGCGAACAAGCTCATATATGTGTGCTTGTGCCCATGGGTGATTGTCCCTGTAAAGTGGGTTCCTGGAACTAGAGTTGCTGCATACAGTGAATGACTTGAACCCTGCCAAGCTGCTCTAAAAAGACTCTAGCAATGAGCCCTCTGAGGCTGTCAGAGGCGTCTTCTTCTGCAGTCACTAACACTAGGTCTTGCCAATCTTGTTAGCTTTGTTTCCTTATCAGTTTTGGATTTCTTGAATTCCTTACGAAGAGCTTCTTCATGTTGGACCATAAAATTTTTCTAGATTTTTCTTCCAAAAATTTTATACTTTTCCCTGTGTTTGGCTTTTTAGCTCATCAGAGAGTTATCTTGTAAGTTTGTAAGAGATAGGAAGCTGGTATATTTTTTTCTAAGTGGAGTTCCAGCTTTATCTACACTGGTTATCGAGTAGTTCATGCATACAGGAAGTTGTTGCAGGACTTTCCATAGATCTGGAACTTTCCATGGATCTATGTGCCATAGATCTGGGACTCTTCCTGGAACACATAAGGTGTCAGTCAACTTTCTGTTGCTATAATAAATACCAGAGGCCAATCGACTTCTAAGGAGGAAAGGTTTATTTTGGGCTTACCATTTTGCAGGCTCCATTCCTGGTCTGTTGGCACGTTGCTTTGGGGTCAGTGGTGAGGCAGCACATGGTGTCAGAGAGTGTGTGGTGGAGAAGCTGCTCCCCTCAGGGCAGCCAGGAAGTGAGAAAGCAAAGGGGGGGGCTGGGTCCCAACACCCCACTGACCTTGTCTCTACTCTTCTTGAAAATCTCTGCCAAAGAAGTTTCCTGCCCTCCCCATCATTCTTAAGATTCATCCCTAAAGTTGGGGTGCACGCTTGTCCACCGTGCCTAGGATAGTCTTGCTTTGCTTCTGGGACTCAGGGTAATTTTCAATAGCCTCTCTTCAGTCAAGTGCCCTCATGGGATGGTACACTTCCTTGGTGGGAGGCCTTTTGTGATCTGGCCTCACCTGCTGCCCTGCCCCAGTATCCTCTTGGGTCCCTCTGCTTTCCATTCGAGTCAGACTTTAAAAAATTCTCTCTCTTTCCTGCCTCTGGGCCTTTGCACATGTAGCCCCTTTCCTTGAATGCTGTGCTGTCACAGCTCCTATGAGAACCCCTCCTTAACCCTCTGCCATCTTTCCTAGAGCTCCTTTCTTGTGACCTCTTGTGACTGAAGTGGCCCACCAGCCATTATGGGGCATCACGGTGGTTTGTCTTTCATGACTTCGTTTCAACCTGAACCATTGCTGGTTACCATGCATCTTGTCCTCCTCCCTTTGGTGTTTCACTGCTGTCTCCTCAGCTCTAGGAAGTCATGGCACTTAGTGAGCTCTCAAGAAACACTGTTGGCAGAGTAAAAGATTGAGTGGTAAATCTAGTTTGTTTTTTTTTTCTCCCCACTAATGAGGCCAAAGGTAGAAAGACTTACATGAAAGTTCTCACATCTCCAGTGTCAGAAGGTTTCTCTGCTAATGGACCTCTGCATTTTTATGTCTCTGGGAGGGACAGCTCCCAGACCTGGTCGGTCCTCCTCCCCACCCCTGCCTTCTGCAGCTGGAGCATGGTGTGGTCCTCCCAGAGAGGAGAGAGGATGCTCATCGGCTCAGGGTGCCTTCGCAAGCCCTGGTCTGGGGCAGGTCAAGATCCCTGTGAACCCATTAGAACTTCTAACTTTCTATTAGAACTTCCCACTTTAGTGGCATTTACTTCATGTCTGTTATGGATGGAATGTGAGTGAGGTATGAGACAATGCAAGAAGGTTCAGAGGAGAAACGACTGGGCTGTGAGAGTCTTCACCCCATCATTGAATTAACCCCTGATAGGGATGAACTCAGCGGTAACTGAAGTGGGGGGTGTGGCAAGATGAGGTGGGCACTGGGCGTGGCTTTGGGGTATATATTTGTATCTGGCGAGTGGACTCTCTCTGCTTCTTGATCACCACGTGAGCTGCTTCCTCTGCCACGCTCGTCTGCCATGATGTCCAGCCTCACCTTGAGCCCCAAGGAATGGAGCCGACTTTCTATGGACTAAGACCTCTGAAACAAGAGCCATTAAATAAACTTTTCCTCCTCTACAGTTGTTCTGGATGGTCCTTTTAGTCACAGCAGCTCAATAGCTGACTAAAACAATGTCCAAAGTGCCTTGTGCTTTTCTCTGACCCCTCCCCAGTCCATGGAAGACCTCTGGCCCCAGTGCCCTCCTGCATCTATAAGAAAGGCAGGGGCACCTGCCCCGTGACACTGCTTCTAAGGAAACCATGGAGGTCACTTAGAACCTAGCCACCCAGAAGCACGTTGAAACTCTCCGCTGCCCTGCCAGAAGTGCCTTTCCCAGGAGCCCTGGAGTCCCGCTGGCTGCTCGTGTAGACCCAGGGGAGAGGGCCTAGTCCTTGTCCCACGAAGCCTCCCACACTGTGTGCCGCAGCATGATGGAAATGCAATCTGAAAAAAAGTGGATTTGATCCTCCAGTAACTGAGGAAGGCTCTGACTCAGCAGGTGCCGGACCGCAGTAAGGTCAATGTGCTGTAGCTGTGTTAGGACTCTCGTGAGGACGAGCAGTATCTAGCCTGTCCCAGCCTTGTATGACAACTGTATTTGTGAGTGTCTCCAGGGCTAGAGCTCCTGCTGGACTCTGGGCTTCACTGAGTTGGGTTTAGAAGATCCTTATGGAAAAAAAAAATGGTTCAGAGTAGCTTCCTTTAGTTTTTCTTTCAACAAGTAACTAGACTTTAGAGCCAGATGTTTCTGAGCCTCCCTCAGCTCGTGGCAAGACCTCAATGGCAGATAGCAAATATTCACCTTTCAATTCTCTAGACCAAGTGCCCAGTCTAGCCCTCCGCCTGTTTCCTATAATCAGAGATTTACTGGAACATGGCTCTCATCCTTTGTTCCTGCTGCTTTCCTGCGGTGGCAGAGCTGAGTAGTTGTAGTAGAAACCCATGACCCACAAAGCCCCAAATAGCTGGTTCTTTACAAAAATTGTTTCCAAACTCATCAGAGGTGGATCTAGAATCAAAACCAGGATTATCTTATGCCTGTTAAAGCTCATTAGGGTGCAGCAGTTATACCAGAAGAGACCACCCGTGTGACTGAGGATGGCCAGGTCTCTATCATGAGCAAATGCAAACGGGGACCAGCATGGGCCCCATGAAGTGAACACTCAGGGGACCCTGTTGGCCTTGGGGACAGGCTGTGCAATGCCCACTTTCCTGCTTCCTGTAGTTTTCCTAAGCACTCTCTGTTGGTAAGGGATGAAGAGTTCTTCCAGTTTGATTTTAGTATTATTGTTATTGCAATAACTTTCTGTCTTTCATATTTATCAAAATCATTAATGCATGCTTCCTTTGTACCAGAAATTTCTCTTCTAGAAATGTACTTCAGCATATACTTCACCCTTTATATAAGAGGAAATATGTGGATTTAAGAATAGCATTGATTTAACAGGACACAATGGCACATGCCTGTAATCCCAATGACTTAGAGACTGAGGCAAGAGGATTGCAAGTTCAGGTCCAGCCTAAGAAACTTAGTGAGGCCCTAAGCAACTTAGCGAGACCCTGTCTCAAGATAAAAAATTAAAAAGAGCTGGGGGTGTGGCTCAGTGGTTAAGCACCCCCTGGGGTACCAAAAAAAAAAAAGAATAGCATTATTTGTTATCTAAACATAATATAAGCCCTTAAGGATCTATTGGGAAGGTCGATTAAATAAAAAGCAGTTAATTCATATAGTGGAATATCATGTGGCTTTTAGGAAGAAAGAGGTAGGGGAGGCAAAATTTTCCCCTGCCCTCTTAGAGCATTTGGCTGTGCCCAAGTATCGAACTGATATAAAGCAGACCAACAGGAGTGAAGCACACACATTTATATAAGGGTTCCGTGACATGGGAGCCCTTATAAGGAAGCAAGGACCCAGAGAAGTGGCAAAACCCAGATGCTCTGGTGCTAGGGCGAGCAATGAGAGGCAAGGGTGGAAATCAGGCTATGTGGGAGCTAAAGGAGATAAGAGTCGTTTTAATGACGTTGTATGTATAGAATTCCCTTGGCTGTGAGTTGGAGAATGATTTCTTTCTTTTGTACAGGGAGGGCATCTTTCACAGGGGAATGTTTATCTCTGTTTTGAGGAAGAGGAGATTGGGTAGCCCTTGTTGCATCTGCTGTTTTTTTCAAGTGTCTTTTGTTCAAAATAATTCTTTTACCAAGGTATTATATTTTGGGGTTGCATATGATGCCACCTTTCAGTACTGCCATAAAAAGAGCTCCACAAGGTGTCAGTAAGTAAAATAAATAGATAAAATAAGGCACAGAATAGTGGGGACTGTTTGTGTGAAGAAAAAGATGGGTAGATACATGTGCACAGGTGCACGCACATGCATGCACACAGAGGGGGCACATGGGCTATCTGGTAAGACACAAAAGAGACTGGCACCTGTGGTTATCTGTACAGTAGGCTCTGTGTGGGAGGAGGATATCGTTTCTTTTGATAGGAATTTAAAACCATTTGCATAAATTTTACTTTAATACTAAAAACAATTTTTAACCACGATTGGCCACATTGGACTGCCATTTTCTCTCACGGCCCCTCCCTGTGATTCATAGCACCCTTCCCCACGGCCTGCGCTTCCCCTGAGATCCTTCTTAAGGCCAGGTTTCAGCACTGGATTGGAGGGAGCCTTGCAGAAGAACTCTGTTGCCATCTCAGATTACTGTCCCCTCTCTGGGCCCAGAGTCATCCCTTTCCTTTGCTGTTCAGCTTTCAGTGATATTTATTGAGCCCCTGCTGCAGCCCAGACCCATTTCCCGAAGACTGCTTTTTGGCTACTATTTCTTACACTTGTTCCTGAAATTTGCCAGTTCCTGTGCTGGCTTCCCCTCTGACATATCCATATGGCCTGCCAGTGCACTGCCCCAGAATTTTTTTCAGTGATTCCTGACCCACAGTCCTAAGGATACTCTTTTGTGAGAGGTGTGTAAGACGCAGCGCTGGTGGGTGTTCATAGGTTCTGTTTATGTCTCCCCTGGCAGGTGATCTGCCCCCACCTATTTCAGATGATCTGGGGTAGGTAAACTTTGGTCCCAAAGAGAAACTGTTGAATTCATTAGAATGCTTTGAATTTTCAGATCTTATTGTTGTGAGGAGTAGAAATTGGCTTTTAAAAAAAAAAATCTAAATGCTTTTGTGTAGGATGAGTCCAATGTGGCCAATCATGGTTAAAAATGCAACATTATTTTTTTGCATTAAAGTAAAGCATGGAAATGGTTTAAAATTCATATCAAAAACCACAGGGCACTGGCTTTCAGGTCATCTGCATCCTGTGATCAGGTTTCCACCTGTCCATGAAAAAGGAGTAAAAAAAAAACCTCAACTCTCGCCCCAGACTTGTGCCCACCTCCCAGGGAAGGGAGCCTCAGTGAGACGTAGTCGCTCTGCATTATGGGATGGCCAGGGACATTTCTAGTATTACAATCTGGAGAAATGATTTACAGTGACTTTCAAAGTGTGAGTGGCCTTTCTAGTCTGGGTAGGAAGCCCAGTATCCTCCTTTTGGATAGTATCCAAAATTTTCTCTTTCCTTCTTTTTCATAATGAGAAGCTTTGCTCCCTTGCTTGCTGACAGAGGAGGGTGTGTATTTACCTCTCCTTATAGGCACACAGAATTCCCAATGTTCATTTGAAGAGAAAGACAATTATTTGAATAATCTGAATAAATAAATATTTTAAGTGATTCCTACAAGACTTTACCTGCTGATAAATATTTAGTGTACTTTTAATGATTAGGCTGCATCTGTTTTCTCTCTTTTGTAGTCTGGGATTTTATAGTCAATAAAGTCTTAGACATTTGCTTCCTGTCAGAGATAATGGCCTCATGGCTGACCCACCTCCAACCCCTGTCCCCCTCCCTGGGAATTTGCCAGCGGGTCCGATATCACCACACGGTCACTCAGCAGAGGGCTAGAGGGGATGGGATGTGTTGAGGACCAAGTTCCAGCATGATGGTGGCTTATCTTGGGAGCTCCAGCAAATGAGTTAGGTTGGCTGGGGTTTGGTTTCTTCCAGAAATCTGAGTTTACTAATACCTCCCTGGAAGGATGATTTTACAGATTAGTGTCCATGACTGGTGTGAATACACAATTATATAGTCAATCCATAAAGTCTCATTTTCTTTCTTTACCCCACATACACTTACACCTAAGAGCCCAATAATAAGCAGAACCTCCAACACCCCTCCTTTCCCAGACTCCAAGAAAAAAATTCAAGAACCACAGACTAATGGGGCCAAGGTTTCATAAGGCCCCACAACAAAGTCCTCCTGACTTATTGGCCTTCTTTGTCCTCATGGTAGAGCCAGAAGTTGTTCTGATTTGGGCAAACCTTCAATCCTTCTTCCTCCTCATTTTCTTGGTTGGTGATTAGCGACAGTCACCACCACACCTGCAGGACAGGGAGGAAGCGCCATGATCTCATCTGAACTTAAGTTCCTTTTGTGGTTTGCTTATGAGGAGCAAATTATAGATTCAAATTATAATGGAACTTGAAGGAAGTTTTTAGTATCTGGGGGAAAACTGTGACAGAAGGTGCCATTTAAAACTTATGAATAATGTACAAGCAAAAGGAGATTCAGAGTTACAAGAACAAACCTGTCTATCTAAAGAGAATTGCAGCAAAGCCCAAAGATGCCAGCCCGGTAGCTTTCGTTCAACAAATTAGCTTAATACCAAAGCTAAATTTAGAATACCTTCTGCATGGAGTGCTTCTGAAGCGGGTTATGTCTTCCATTTCAGAAGTCTTCTATTTTATCATCAAAATGAACATCTGGGGACATTTTAATTGCTATTTTGCACTCGATTCTATAGAATCTTCAAGCAGCCTGTGCTTTTGCCACCTGGCTGCACAGACTGTCTACATGTCTAGGCAGAGATATGGACGTGCTTATCAGCTCAGCGAGCTTCCTCTGTGGAGACCAAAAGCCCAAGAGGAAGTAAAACTGCCCCAACTAATTATTTTTCCTTTCCTTTTTTTTTTTTTGACCCAGGGACTGAACCCAAGGACACTCAACCACTGAGCCACATCCCCAGCTCTATTTTTTAATTATGAGACAGGGTCTCTCCAAGTTGCTTAGGACCTTGCTAAGTTGCTGTGGCTGGCTTTGAACTTGTGATCCTCCTGCCTCAGCCTCCTGTCAACTGTTTTTTAAATAAGATGTTTTGAGATGTGAGCACATGCTATAACATTTGCCCACATAATGTCTGCAATGCATTACAGTATATATTTTAATATATTCAGCAAGTCTTGTCACTACTACCACTGTGATCTAATTTTACAATACTTTTGTCAAGCCCCAAAGAAACTCCAAACCCATTAGTAGTCACTGCAATTGCCTCTCTTCTTCAGCCTTATGCAAGAACTGATTTTTCTGTTTGTATAAATTTGCTGATTCAGGCATTTTGTTGTAAAAATCATGTAATATATGGCCCTTTTGTGACTGATGTCATTCACTCAGCCTACCATCTTCCAGATTCATGCATGATTTAGTATGCATTACACCCTCATTCCCTTTTATGTTCCAAATAATATTCTTTGTATGGATATACTACATTTTATTTATCCATTCATCATTGAGGGGTATTGGATTGCTTCCACTTTTTGGCTATGGTGAGTGATGTTCCCATAAATAGTCATCAGGTTTTTGTATGATGTATGTTTTTTGTTCTTCTATCTTGTAGTGACGTGGCTGGGTTGTATGGTAACTGTGTGTTCAATATATTTTGAGGAACAACCAAACTGTTTTACAGCTAATTGTATTTCCCTAACGATCATTGGACATTTATCAATATATCACTGAATAATGATATATTGAACATTTTATGGGCTTATTAACCATTTGCATATCTTTTTTTGGATAAATTGCTACTCATATCCCTTACTTGTTTAAAAAATTGGGCATCGTTTTTTAGTGAATTACATGAGTTCTTTATATGCTCTGGATACTATTCCCTTATCAGAGATACTATTTGCAAATATTTCTTCTTATTCTGTGTGTCATCTTTGACTCTGTTTGATGGTGTACTTTTGAAGCACAAAATTCTTAATTTGATGTGGTCCATTTTATTTCTTAAGAATCTACTCCCTCAACCAGAATCATGATTTACTCCTGTGCTTTTTTTTTTTTCCTAAGAGTGCTGTAATTTCAGCTCTTAGATTTAGATCTATGATCCATTTTAAGTTGATTGGTGTGAGGGAAGGCTCCGACTTCATTCTTTTGCATGTGGATATTCAGTTGTCCCAGCACCATTAATTGAAAAGATTGTTCTTTTGCTATTGATTTGTCTTGGCACCATTTTTGGAAGAATTGATGAGCCATAAGTGTAAAGATTTACTACTTCTGGACTCTTAATTCTATTCCATTGATCTATATGTCTATCCCATGCCAGTACCACACTGGCTTGATTACTACTGCTATATAGTTAGTTTTCAGATTGGGAAGCATGAGTTTTCCAACACTATTCTTCTTTTTAAAGATTGTTTGGCTATTCTGGGTCCCTCCTATTTTATGTTAATTTGGAACATCTTGTCAGTTTCTGAAAAATAAGGCATCTTGGGTTCTGATAGGGATTGCATTGAATCTGTAGGTTAGCCTGGGCAGTGTTTCTGTTTTTTTGTTTTTTTTTAATCTTCCAACTCACAAACATGAGATGCCTTTCCACTTATTTAGATCTTCTTCAATTTCTTTCAATAATATTTTATAGTTTTTAGTGAACAAGTCATGCACTTGTTTTGTTCAATTTATTCTTGTGTGTTTTATTCTTTGATGATGTTATAAGTGGATTTATTTTTTTTATTTCACTTTGTAGTTGTTCATTTTCAGCATAAAATTAATTATGCTGAAATTTTTCTATATTGATCTGATATCATGCAACCTTGCTAAATTTGTCTATTCATTCTAACAGTCTTATAGTGGATCCCTTGGAATTTTCTATATATAAGATCACATTATCTGAAAATAGAGTCAGCTTTCTGAATACCTAAATAATAATTATAGAATGCTCCTTTTTATCTCTAGTAACTTTTTTGTCTCTAAGTCTATTTTATCTGATACTAGTATATTCACTCTTGATCCCGTGGTTGCTGTTTATAAGATACATCTTTTCCCATCATTTTACTACTAATTTATTTGTATCTTTGAATCCAAGTCTGGGTGGTATAGAGAGAATACAGTTGAATCTTGTTTTAAAATCTGCTATGGCAGCGGGGCACAGTGGTGCATGCCTGTAATTCCTGCAGCTCAGGAGGCTGAGGTGGGAAGATTGTGAGTTCAAAGCCAGCTCCAGCAACCTAGCAAGATCCTAAGCAACTCAGTGAGACCCTGTCTCTAAATAAAATACAAAATAGGGCTGGGGATGTGGCTAAGTGGTCAAGTGCCCTGAGTTCAATCCCTGGTATTCAAAAAAAAAAAATTAGTATGACAATCGCTGCCTTTTTATTGGATGCTTAATTCATTCAATTTTCATTTTATTCCTGATGAAGTTGGATTTACATTTTCCTTTTTGTTTGTACATCATATGTAGATTTTGTTCTTCTGTTTCTTTGGCTGCTTTCTTTTGTATTTTCCAGCATAACACTTCGATTCTTTTAAATTATTTTAAAGCTATATTTTTTGTTTTATTAGAGGTTGTTCTAAGGCATATGGTATTCATATTAACTTATTAGAGTCTACTTTGCATTTACACTAACTAAATCCCAATCAAATATAGAAACTCAACTGTTCCCTCCCCCTCTATCTCTGTCCACTCTTTCCATTTTTGTACTATTATTTTTACACATATTCCATATTACATCTATAGGTATTGCATACATGACAATATATTTTATAATTATTACTTTATGTAATTTCATCTCTTTTTAGAAGAGGAGAAATGATAGCAAGTATATATTTATAGGCTTTTAAAAAATAACCTCTTATTTACCATTTCTGATTCTCCTAATTTCTTCCTGTGGACTTGCATTACAAACTGGTGGCAGTCATTTCCTTGCTCACATGTAGCTTTGTTCCTACCCACTTTTGAGCAGTTATTGTCAAATATGTTACATTTTTTATGTTATAGGCCCCGCAATACAATTATAATTATATTATTCTATGCAAATAATTTTATGTTAAAAATCAGAAGAAGAAAGGAATGTACAATCATACTATCTTATGTAATTGCTGACATAATTATTTTACTGGTGCTCTGTTTTTTGTACACTTCAATTGCTATAATAGTTTGCTTTCAGTCTAAAGAACTTCCTGTTGTATGTTCGATGAGTCTGCTATTAATTATGCAATTAATATCTTGTTTCTGTTTACTTGAGAATATCATTATTTTTAAATTTTGAAATGCAGTCCTGTTGTCTGCTTGCTTTTCCAGCACTCTCCTGTATTGGGCTGATTCTGATGAAAACTCAGTCGTCCGTCTTACTGGTATTCCCTTGTCTGGGATAAGTTCTTTCTCTCTTACTGTGTCCAGATTTTCTCTTTGTCTTTGGAATCAGCCTTTCTCCTGTGTCTGGGTATGGATTTCTTTATGCTTATCTCACTTGAGATCACTGACCTTCTTGGATGTTTTTCATCAGACTTGTGAAATTTTTCAGTCATTATTTTTTTTTTCCATTTTTTGCTCCTCCTTCTCCTTCGGTTCTTTTTGGTATTCCTGGTTTTGAACATGGGTAGGCTTCCTGGGTCTCATTACTCTGAGACTCTGTTCACTTTTCTTCTTTCTGTTTTTCTCTCTCTTTTTCAGATTGCATTAACCTCTACTGATTTATGTTCAAATTCACTCATTTCTTCTAGCAGTTCTAATCTATCAGAATTTTTTCATTTAGTTTTTATTTTTCAACTTCAGAATTTCCATTTGTTTATAATTATAATCTGCTTATTGGCACTATTTATTTGATTAAACATTGGCATCAGACATACTTTACCTCTTTAAACACACATTCCTTTAATTTTTTAATAACTTTTAATAAATGCCTTATTTTTGCTTACTAAGTCCACTATTTGAATTGCCTCAATGATAATTTTTATTGCTGGCTTTTTTTTTTCCTGTGTATGGCTCACACTTACCTATTTCTTGGAATTTTTTAATATATTTTTTAAACTGGCTGTTTTAGATAGTACAGTAGAAACTCTGGATACGATCCTCCCTTTTGGGCTTGTTACTGTTTGCTTGCTTATTTGTTTAGAGACTTGTGTGGACTATTTCAATTAGATCTTTTGTCCTGTAGTGGGGTGTGCTATGATGCCACTTCTGAGAGGATGCAGCCTTATACCAGGGACAGTCTCCCTGAGGGCCTGGGACGACTGGTTTTCTCTGAGCTTTGTTGGATGGTTCTTCCCATCCTCTTCCCATGAGCTTCTGTATGGCCTGCCTCTCTTGCTAGCACACCAGTTGCTAGGCCCTATGAATCATGAGGTGATTGTTTTCACAGTCTGTTCCTCTTACAGTGAGGTCCTATGGAAAGAGTAGGGTGTGGCCAACTTTTGCAGCTGCTCAGACCCCAGAGAGCTCTTAGCTATCTCTTTTCTAGTTCTTTCCATTAAACTTCTTCCTGATTGATCTACCATTTTGTTACACTATCCTCTTTCAGTCTGCTACTAAGAGAATAATAAGTTTCCAGAAGCTCTTAATTGTGCCTGACCAAGATTGTCATTGTAACAGCACTCGTAGGCTTAGTCTTTCCCATGCTTTGTTCCAAAGACTGGGTCTCCTTAAGCAAACCACAAAACCTCCTGTTCTTATGGTCTTCCTCTCTTCTGGCTCTGACTTGGTACCAGGACATTAGAACTACGGGTGGGACAGTGTCTTGCTTTCCCTGAGTGACACCTCTGCTTTACAAGCAAGGTTTTGAGCAGGAATGATAGCTACAGGTTTTCTCAGTCTATCCTTCCTGTGTGAGGCCTCCACCCCAGAGGTAAGCTGGAGCAGGATGTTCGGATCTAGTATTTGTGACCTGCTGGGTCTGCAGTGGAGTTTCTGCACCATGAGTAGGAAGTTGGGTGGAGCAGAGGAGCCCCAGTCCTCTCAGATATACCTCCTGGAATAGAGCTTCTGTGACATGGACCTGGGAGTGGGGGGGGTAGGTGGAATAAGAGATGCTAGTACTGCTTCCTCTAAGGTAAAGCCACAGCCCTAGGCTAAGAGCCAGGGTGGAGGGAGCCCATTTGGCCACAGCTGCCTGGAATAGGGCTTCTGTCAACCTGAGCTGTTGGTGAAGGGAAGGTACAGATGAGTGGATCATGACTCCAGTACTATAGGCTCTCACTCTTTTTACTGAATTTTACTTTTTCACTCGCAGTATCCCCTAGGACAGTTTCCAGAGGCCTTACGTGTTGTTTTAAAATAATTTTAAGCAATTAAATGAAAAGTGTGTTGGTATCGGTACTGTTGCACGCAGGCCAGCAAAAGTAGTGGAGTCCAGCCAGAGATGAAAGTTGGGTTTCCTTTTTGAGTGAAGTCCAAAGCGCGCTGCTATCTCACTTCCAGTCCATGAGAGAGGTGTGTGAGGACCTGGCCTCCTGACTCCTGGCAGGCTCTGTGGCCCAGCCTCCCTAGCCCCGTGAACCTTTCTGGAAGGCATTTGGTGGGCTGTCATCTTGAGTTTCATTCTTTGGCATCCTGTGATTTGGATAATTTCCAGTATCCTAAGATCTTACACAAAAACTCAGAATACCTTGTAAAAGTTTATTTGCTGACTGTATCCTTGCAGAGCAAATGAATTATTTTTGTCACAGGCATAATACATTGTTACTTTTGGAAATGCTTCTTGTAAAGTAAACAATAGTCAGTTTATTTTCTTTTTAATTTTCAATTATATGCAAGGATACATCAGTACAAAAAAAATAAAATGGGCTTGTCACAATCCAGATGACAGCACTGCGCTTTGGTATGGCCCAGGAGATGACTGGGGCCAGGAACAGGTCAGTCAAGGGAGGGTGGTAGCCAGATGTGGGTTGCTAAGGAGGAAGGTCCTGAAGTGGTGTTCTGGGAATGTGTTGTGTATTAGGTACCAGGCGAGTGCACCTGTGGCAGTGGGCAGCATCCAGGGGTCCGCCCTTTGGCTGGACTCCAGCTGAGGGGACTTTTCGTTGCTGTGTCGTAGACCTTGACCACAGATGTGTTCATCCAACACCAGATACTGAACATAGGTCGGGGTAACTGGGTGGCTAGAAACCTTTAAATGGAGGATGAAGTGTTTGTTTTTTGCTGAGTTGGGTGGTTACTACAATGGAGATCCACTCCAAGAAATTTTTTGCCCTTCGAGAAATATTCCCTGAAATCATATTCTGTTGCCAACAGAATGGCGATGTTTGTTGTTACTTATTATTTCAATTGTAGAATCAGAGATGGACAGAGATGCCTGGAAAAGGCCATGGTCTTGGAGGCTCAGGACTTGTATTTGTTTCCTGGCAGATTAGAGAATACAGTGGGAGGAAGGTTAAAACAAGGACTCATCTGCCAAACCATTGGAAGGAAGAGGGTCTAGGGAATTGTCAGGACCTGGGAATGGCTATTTTAAGCAGATAAAACAAGAGTCTGTTCACCTTCAGAGAGCCTTCTGGGGTCAGCCCAGTGGCACTCTCCAGAGGTAACTAGGTTGGTAGATTTATTCCTGTATTCCACTGGGGTAGACTTACATCTCTCACCCCTGTTCATCTCTGAAAGTTAGAATCAGCCACAAAATAACAACAGGTGAAATTTTTAAAAAGTCACCTATCCTTTCTTAGAGTTTGAAAAATATGACTAATGGGGAAAAAATCCCAAAGTGAAAAAGTTAGGTTATATTGATTACATAAAAATAAGAAATATACAGACTCCAAAAATCAAAACTAAAAACATGACATAGTGGAGAAATATCCAAACAAATATGGCTGATATTGGTTTAATTTCTCTAATATATAAAGAGCTTCTAAAATAAATAAGAAAAACTCTAACCCCATAGTACGTAGACTAGGAAATGATATGAAAGATAATTTAAAGAAGATATGTATGGTTAATAAATATGTAAACAAATTAAATTATTAATAATGAAAGAAAGGCAAGTTAAATGAGGTAATAGTTGAATTAACAAAGATATTTGAAAGAACAACACTCAACTTTGCCAGGAATGTATTAAGATAGGTATGGTTATATACTGGTAGAAAGAATAGATTGATAAAACCTTTCTGGAAAGTGAGTTGATGATATATGTCAAGAGATTTAAAAAAAAAAACTTACATTCTATGATTCAGTAGTATTTTTTCTAGAAATTTAAGGAAATAATCATTAAAATTATAATTTCAAGTATATTTAGTGATATGCATAGAATGAAATCTTAGGTAAACAGAAAAGCAGAACACAGAACTTGCATAATGTTCCTGATCAAGCATGTTAGTATATGTTAAAGAGTCATTATCCCTTGATTATAACAAACTGTTTCACTTTTTCTGACACTGGGGTCACTATAATTTTGCACACATTTTCCATGTAATATTTTGTTGTTCCTAGTACATTATTATTAGGTCAATATACATCTTTAAGATGTGGCACATCTTTTAAGAAGGAGAGCATGGGGCATATGTATTCCAAATTAGTATCTACACATGATTTTTTCTCTTCTGCCTCCCTTTATTCATATGAAAGCTAGACAAATCTAATAGTGTTGCTTTCCACACTTATACCAGTTGAACAAAGGTAGACTTTCTAAAGTTCAAATCTATGTATTTTATGTTTAGAAACTTGAAATGGGACTTGAGCTTGTAGGAAGATCAAGTAAATATATGATTCTTCCCCTAAGGACAACTACAAAGTCTGGATTGTTACATATGAACAAACCTGACAAGACTCAGAAAGGTAGAGACAGGAAGGCAGAGCAGCTGGGACCCCCAGGTCTGAGGAATGGTCCTGTGGGGATTTCCCTGGTTTCTTCCTGTCTTATGAATCTCAAGCCAGGACTAGGTTCTAGTGGAACCGAAACACCAATGGAAATACAAAGACATGTACGTGCCCCAACAAAACCTGTTTTTTCCTCCTCAAAGACCAGAAAAGAGACCACAAGACAGGAAAATTTCAGATAAATACTTCCCTCCTTTAGTCTAACACCACAGAGAGCTGAGACTCCGTACACACCCATGCCCACAAAAGCCAAGAGGGGAGGTTAGACTGTCACCCTCTGCAGGTGCAGAGTTCTGACATCTTCTGGTGTCAGAAGGCCAAGTCAGAAGCTGGGATTTTCATCCTTGCCAGAAGGTAACAGTCCTTACCCCTGTGGTCTTGAGAGATACCAGTAGGGAACCTGCCTTGCAGCTCCTCCACCTCCTGCTGTGGTGGGAGGGAGCAGGCTGAGGGGAGTTAGAGCCTTCTGGAACCCAGCAGAAATGATGCATGTTCACTGATGTGCAAAGGGGACTGTCCAAGGAGCCAGAATGCCCACCCCTCTCCTGCTGTGTGGAGGAGCCTAACAGAATCAGATTGGGGAGCCTGGATTTCTGCTTCTGCCTGTCAGAGTGACTCCTTTCCCTACCTCAGCAGTGCCAGAGGAAGCCAGAGGCTTACATAAGATCCAGAGTGGCCCCGGATAGTGTTAAAATGTACGAGTTTCAGTGGAAAATCACCGCTCATACCATGAACCAGGAAGTCCTCAAATGGAATAAAAATGACAACCGAGAGATGCCAACATCGAGAGGGCAGAGAGAGTAATTTGAAAAATATTCACCTGAAACATAAAAACATAGAAAATTTTCTCAAAAAATAGAAAGCAAGTTAATATAAAGGATGCGTCTGGGGTTGGGGCTGGGGCTGGGGCTCAGCGGTAGCACACTTCCTGGCATGTGGGAAGCACTGGGTTCGATTCTCAGCACTGCATATAAATAAATAAAGTAAAGGTCTATCAACAACTAAAAAAGATATTTTAAAAAAGTAATATAAAGGTAAACCAGACAGGCATTTTAGAATTAAAAAAAAAAAACCTAAATAAAAATTATCAGTGAGCCAGGTGCAGTGGCGCCTGCCTATAATCCCAGCAACTCGGGGGGCTGAGGCAGGAGGATCACAAGGTCAGGACCAGCCTCTCCTGGGTTCAATCCCCAGTGCCCAAAAAACCCCCCAAATAAACAACAACAACAACAAACTAAACCCAACCAAAATAGTGACAACGACAAAACCCCATCAGTGTATGTGCTCAGAAGCACAATGGAGAAGACCCAGGGAAGAACTATGAACTGAGAGACAGAGCAGTGGGCATCCCCAGATCTGCATAACACACTGGTCCTGGGCTAGGAGGAAGGACGGAGCTTGAGCAACCTACGAATTAACAAAAGACCTAGCGCTGTGTCTTCAGAGTCCCAGAAGGAAATGAGAAAGAGCAGTGCTGAGAAAATGCTCAGAGACAATAGCCAAGAACTCCCCAAATGTGCAAGGGGCATAACCCACAGATTCAAAAAGCTGAGCAAACCCCATAAAAGGTGATCTCAGAAGGCTGTGGGCTGTAGCTGGGTTGGTCCTCAGCACCACATTTAAATAAATAAATAAATAAATAAAAGTATCATGTCCATCTATAATTTTTTAAAAAAAGATATCCGCATAACATATATCACAGTGAAACTTTAGGAAACTAAAGGCAAAGGAAAACCTTGCAGCAGAGGGAAAGGATTGGAACCACAGCAGATGTCTCATCAGAAACCCATGGAGGCCAGAGGAAGTGGCCTGACATTTTGCAAATGCTAAAAAACTATGACACCAGAATTCTACATTCAGTAAAAATGACATTTAAGAATGAGAAGGAAATCAAGACATTTTCAGATGAAGGAAAACTGAGCTTATCACTAGCACACTTATCCCAAATGAATAGCCAAAGGAAGTTCCTTAGACAGAAAGGAAAAAGCAGAAGAAGTAAGCTTGGCTCATCAGGAAGGAAGAAACAACAAGGTAAGCAAAAAGACACACACACACAATAGATTTTCCTTCTTGAGTTCTCTAAATTATATTTGACAGTTGGAGCAAAAATTATGACACTGTCTGTTGTGGTTCTAACTGTAAAAAGAGGAAGTATTTAAGACAAGCATAACCAGGAGAAGGAGATGGAATTTCACTTTAACTGGTGAAATGACCCAATTTTGTAGTGCTAATTTATGTATATGTAATGTTATATCTAGCATAACCACTAAAAAATGCTATCCAGAGGTACACTCCTGGACACAATAATGCATCAAATGGAATTTAAAAAGATGTTCTTGTAAGCTAAAAGAAGGCAATAAAAATAAATCCAAGAAATGAAAAACAGAATACAAATTAAGAAGGGAAGACTTTATCCTTAACATATTAGTAATTACATTAAATGTAAATAGTCTAAATAATTTAGGTAAAAAAAAAAAAAAAACAGGTTGGGCCTGGGGATGTGGCTCAAGCAGTAGTGTGCTCACCTGGCATGCGTGCGGCCTGGGTTCAGTCCTCAGCACCACATACAAACAAGGATGTTGTGTCTGCCGATAACTAAAAAATAAATATTAAAAATTCTCTCTCTCTCTCTCTTAAAAAAAAAAAAAACAGGTTGCCAGAGTGGATTAAGAAACGTAACTAATCTCTTTGCTGCCTTTAAAACATTCACTTCAAATATAACAACAGAGGCAGGTTTAATGTGAAAGAATAGAAAATGATATTTTATTCAAAGATTAGCCAAAGTAAAAACAGGAGTGGCTCTATTTATTTCATGTAAAGTAGACTTCAGGGAAAGAAATTACCGTAGACAAGGAAGGATATTGAATAATGATAAAAGACTCAATCCATCGAGGAAATGTAGCAATCCTAAATATGTCTGTAAAACATAACAGTCTGCATTATATGAACCAAAACTAGTAGCACTGAAGGAAAACTACACCAACCTACTTTTGTGCATCTGTATGGCTCTCAGGATGGAACCCAGGGTCTCATGTCTGTCAGGCAAGTGCTGTACCACTGAGCTGTGTCTCCAGCCCACCCACCCTCATTTTAATTGACACCTTCAATATCTTCTTTCAATAATTGATAGATAACTACATAGAAAGTCAGCAATCACATAGAAAAACTCAACAATGTGATCAACCAATAAGATCTAATCAGCATCTATGGAACAGTTCATGCAACAAAAGCAGAGAACACATTCACTTCAAGTACCCTCCTGGAATCACCAAAATAACATATCTTGTGCTCCGTGTGTGTGTGTGTGTGTGTGTGTGTGTGTGTGTGTGTGTGTGTGTGTGTGATTTTATTTTGGTTTTTCAGTTACTGGTGATCAAACCCAGGGCCTCATGCATACCAGGCAGGCACTCTACCACTGAGCTATAGCCCCTTCCCCAAGAGGGAAGTTTATAACAATGAATGCATACAAACATTAGTAAAGAGGAAAAGTCTCACCTCAATATCTAAGCTCCCAACTCAAGAACCTAGAAAAAGAAGAAAATAAACTAAAAGGAAACAATAAGTGAAATAATAAGGACTGAAATAATAAGGATGAGAGCAGAAATCAATGAAGTTGAAAATAGAGAATAATAGTAATAAAGCAAAGAGCTGATTCTTTGAAGCAATAAATTAGATAAATCTCTAACAATACTGTCAGAATGGGGGTGTGTGTAGAGGGAGAGAGGAGACAAATTATTATAAGAAATTAAAACAAAAAAATAAAAAAAATTATTATCAGGAGCCGGGTGCTGTGGCACACCTGTAATCCCAGCAGCTCAGGAGGCTGAAGCAGGAGGATTGCGAGTTCATAGCCAACCTCAGCAAAAGTGAGGTGCTAAGCAACTCAATGAGACCCTGTCTCTAAGTAAAATACAAAATAGGACTGGGGGTGTGGCTCAGTGGTATAGTACCCTTGAGTTCAATCCCCAGTATCAAAAAACAAAACAAACAAACAAAAAACACCAAAAGTTACTATCAGGAATGATCCAGGGGTGATTATTAAAGGCACACAGAACATCAAAAGAATAATAAGGGAATGCTCAGAACAATTCTGTAAGCATAAATCTGAAATTCTTAGAAGAAGTGTACTAATTCTTCAAAACCATAAAATACCATAACTCAGTGTGTAAAACAACTAGAATAACCCTATAACTACAAAATAAATAGAAGTCATAATAAAACTCCTAAATAAATAAATCTCCAGCATAGATGATTTCACTGTAAAATTCTACCATGCTCTTATTTATTTATTTGGTACTGGAGATTGATCCTGGGGGTGCATAACCACTGATCCATATCCCCAACTGCTTTTAAAATTATTTATTTTGAAACAGGGTATCACTAAGTTGCTTAGGGCCTCGATAAGTTGCCAAGGCTGGTTTTGAAATTGTGATCCTCCTGCCTCAGCCTCCCAATGGGATTACAGGTGTACACCACTACACACAGCTTCTACCAAGCATTTTTTTTTTAAATTAGCAACATTGAGAAAATAGAAAAAGTAGGAACATAGTCCAATTCATTTTATACAGCTGGTCATATCATGATTCCTGAACCAAATAAAGATAATATAATAAACAGAAATTACAGAACAATGTCTCTTATGAATGAAGACACAAAAATATTTTTTTTAAATCAGAAAATAGAAGTTAGCAATATAACAAAAGAATTATACATTATGATCAAGTGGGACTTATTCCAGGGCTGCAAAGTTTTTTAATATTAAAGAATTAATCAAGATACCCTACCATATCAACAATCTAAAAAAGAATTCTATCAATTGATACTTAAAAGTCATTTGGAAACTTCAACATATTTTCATGGTAAAAAAAAAACTCATTTAAATAGAAGAGAGGAATAATTTCATCTTGATGAAGAGAATCTACAAAAAAATATACAGCCAATATTATACTTTGTGGTGAAACACTGAGTGTTGTCCTCTAACATAAAGAATATGGCAAGTATATACACTCTTGCCAATACTATTCAATATATTGGTAAAAGTTATAGCCGGTGCTCTAAGACAAGAAAAGGAAATTAAAAGCATATAGTTTTGGAAACAAGTAATAACACAGTACTTAGAATGATATGATTATTTACATAGAAAGTACTGTCATGTGTAACTAATGAAAACAAATAAAAAATTGAAAAAAATGACCAATGTGATTCTGCAACCTGTACACTCAGAAAAATGAGAAATTATATCCCATCTGGTTCAAATGTATGCTACGTCAAGGTCATTGTACTGTCATGTGTAACTAATTAACACAAATTTTAAAATATTAAAGAAAAAAGAAAATTTCAAAATTTTTATTAAAAAGTCCTAGAACTAAGAAGTGAGTTCAGCAAGGTCAGAAGATACAAAATACACATACAAAGATCAATTTTAATTCTGTACACTACAGTAAACACATGGATACTGGGATTAAAATATAATACCATATACAGACATGCACTGCTTAATAGGGGCCCAGTCTGAGAAATGTATCATTAAGCAATTTTGCCTCTATGAAAATATCACAGCGTGTACTTATAAAAGCTAAGCTATGACATCACTAGGCAATGGAATCTTTTGGGATCACCATGAGATATGACCTAGACCTTATTATATGGTATTTGACTTAAAAATTGCTCATAAAATTGAAATACTTGGGTGCAAATTGAACCAAACGCATGTGGGGTTTACATGCTGGAAACTACCAAAAACGTCAAAAAAGACCTCAATAAATAGAGAAGTATCTCATGTTCGTGGATCTGAAAACCTTGCTATTGCTTCTGGAGCCTCTGGATCCTCGTTAGTTACCTTGAAATTTGGAGATGAGAAGGGTTAGTGGGGGCACCAGCTAGCCTTCCAGCATCTCAGGACATCCTCGATGTCAAGAATAACCTCAAGCCAGGCAGAAGCATGGGGACAAGCACACACTCTGCAGTGCTTCATTACGTGGCCGTCATCTCCTGGTGCTCAGTATCGGTGAAGGGAGACCTGGAGATGTTGGGGTGCAGCCTTTGTTGCCTGCCTCCCACTGTCCACACTCAGGTCAGGCTTGCTCTCTTTAGGATGGTAGCAGGCTCTAGCCACCGACTGGGCACCCAGGATGTACCAGGCATTGCCCCTGCCATGGGATGTCAGAGAAAGAGAACACACATCCCGGAGCCCCCAGGGTTGACCCTCTGGCTTCCTCACTCTCATGGCTGAGGTGCTCCTGCAAGATCCCTGACGGACGGCGTCTCTGTCCATATGTAATTTTTTTTAAGATGTGAAAATAACTCAACAGTGAAATCATTAGCCCACCCCAGGCAGCCTCAGCTATAATTTATGGCTCCCCGTCTCCCGCTGTTGTAATTTTGTATTCATTAGGACGCAATTTTTTTTTCAAGAAAAACTTCAAAGAATCACAGTTCTGTTGATTAACATTAGCCATTATGTCACTCACAGAAATTGCTAAGTCTGTAATTCTGAAAAGTAAAGTAATTTCTCTTGTGTGGGAACCAATTGAATGGCATTCAGGCCCCTCTCTGGGTTCCGCTGATGGCTCTAGAAAAATCCTGCTGCTTCTGTGGGAGACTCTGACCACAGCACCTTCTTTGGCTGTGTTTTGCCCATCCTGTCTGCACCAGGAATTTGGGGAGAAGATCAGCTGGTGTTTCCGGGTACCTAATAGGGCAGGTGTTGTCAGAGAGCTTTCCAGTACACAGGGATATGGGGGTGTGTGGGTATGCACTCAGTGCATGCATATGCGGCACTTTTAACACACAGACAGCTTCTTCTCTGAGCCATTTTATTATCTTTAAGTTGTGGGATTTAAATTGAAGGACTTTTCTCTTCACCTCAAATCTCTTTACAGCAGTTTTAGTGAGGCAGAGTAAGTTAGTGGTTTGTTTGAGTTAAAGAGAAGAAAAAGACTGCTTTGGGAAAAATTTACAGAGGTTTTTCTTGATCAAGAATGAGTGGAATAGCGGGTGATCTTAGAGCCTCAGGGGCCATGGTGCTGACTGTGGTGATAACATCTGCTGTGCCTGGGACACCTGCTACCTGTCAGCGTGGTGCCACCTCACTTAGCACACACTGATGATCAGCCCCAGTTTAGGGTTAAGGATCCTGAGGCTCAGAGAGTTCATGTAACTTGCCTAAGACAGCACATTGGCAGGTGCCAAAGCCTGGCGAACAGACATGTCTGATCCCAAGCCTGGGCTTCTCACCACTCTGTCTTCTGCCTCCTCTCCTGGGCTGCCTGTGGGGACACAGCCACTTGATCTCTGGATGTGCTCCCATGGACAGCACAAGGCACCATAACAGGACAAGAACAAACTCAGCAGCCAGACAGCCAGGTTCCTGGGGTGTTTGTTTTCAAGAGGTTTGAACCAAAACATGATGGATCAGACCCACTCTTGATTGTAGAGCTGAATCCTCAGAGAAGAACCTGGAATTGGCCAATCTCAGAAGCAGGGTGACCCTTCTGGTCCTCGCCAGCCAGTATTATAACATCAGTCAGAAACGACCTGCTCAGAAGAAACGTGGCCCCAGTGTGCAGATTTCTCCTGCCTGAAGGGCCTCTAGCGTCTCCATTGGGGTCATCTCTCAGCTGGTGGGAGGAAGAGGCCTGACCCTGACCAGCTGTTATCTGCAGCCTGCTCCAGCTTGCTCTGCTCTTCCAGTGCTGGTGGGTGCAGAAGTTGGTCTTGGATAATGGAGGGTCAGTTGCTGCCAGATACTGGCCACAACTTCAGACCCATGGGTTTCTGGTTGGGGAGCATCTTTTGTTCCTGGGATTTTGATCTGATGTGATCTTTGGGAAAGGAAAGAAAAGAGTGAATGGTGGGCAAAGAGGTGCCCTCGGGCCAGGACAGTGTGGTCTCCATGTCTGTGTTTGCAGGCTTGTGGACACCAACATCACACCAATGGACCTTCATTTCTTTCTGTATCTGAATTAGTCACATGTTTAAAAAAATTGTCACTGTCATTGATCTCATCATAATCATCTCTTCTAGTATTTGCTGGCTTTATTATTGGTAGACTGTTAGGGTTGGGAGAAAAAGTACTCAAAAGGAGTGAATGCTATTTGCTGGCATTTTGAGAACTCTCTTCTTTGGAGTCAGTTTGCATGTTTAGTCACATCAAGACCACCATGAGACAGGGTTTATCTATATCCCCCTTACTCGCACACATGCACAGCTTTCACCTCCTCTACAGACAGACCCAGAGTTGCCCCCTGGAAGAGTGACAGCTACAGACTGGTGGGGACAGCCTGCTGAACCTGATGTCTTAGGGCAGGTCGGCTCAGAGCCCAATGGGCACATCCCGAAACACTGTGCCGTAAATGCACAAACATAAAAGCATGACTTTTGTGCGCAGTATCTCTTTCACAATCCCAAGGTTGACCCCAAGGTAGGATAAATTGGGGTGACAAGTGATGGGGCTGAGAGTTGGGATGTCTGGCTTGTACACATTTTTAATAATAAGAAGCCAGGAATTTTTACACCCTGACTGGCCATTTGGATCCAATCTGCTGGGTCCAGTCAGTGGCATTAAAGTGTCCTGCTTTGTAAAATATTTGCCCTTGGAGTTTCTATGTCCAGGAGTGCCTAAGAGGAGGAGGAAAAACAGGAAAAGATGGGTTGTGGCCTCACTGAGAGGTTGAAGCCTCTCTGTGAAGCCTGTGGGGAGGGGTTCAGGGCTCAGCCTGGGCCTTCAAGGTTCCCCTGAACCTAGTCTGCATCTGGGTCATTAGGAATGGAAGGTGGCCATAAAGAATGTGGCCTGGGCCCAGGAAGGAGCTCAGCTTTTGTCGGAAGGGCTCAGCACCTTGACAGTGAAGGGGGATCCCAGGATTACCTGAGACCAGCCTGAGCACCTCAAGACGTCTCAGGGCCAAGGGCAGAGGCCACATGCCTCTCCTTCCACGTGACGGGATGCCGTTCGCAGCAGCCTGATGCAATGATGCCGCAGAGCGGGAAACATGGGAAGCAATTATCTTTTTAGTAGGACACTGGCTTCCTTTGGGAGAAGAGACCAGAGGGAAAGCTGGGAAGGTGGGCACTGTTGTCCCCCAGAGGCTGTGCCTGCAGTAGCTGTCTTGGTGATTAACAGCCGTGTCACTTTCCACGAATGTTGCTTTAAGCAGCCGAGTTCAAAATTGAGTGGGAATGAAATAAAACAACCCAAAATAAATGCTTCCTCTATTCCTTAGGAGTTGCTGGAACCCAGAAATAGCTCTTTAAATCTGTAATTTTAAATGGCACCGTGCACAGCACTCTCTAAGCTCCGGGTTTATTTTCGCAGAGATATCATTACGTGTACAATGTCCTGTTTTTTGTTTTTAAAGACCATGAAAAAAAATGAGCTGAGTGACTCTGGGCTCTTTCAGGAGTGGGTGCAGGGAATGTGTTGGGTACTGAAGTAAAAATTATGTTTACAGAGAAAAATATAGCCTTTACATGTATTTTTAAAGAAAAAATAGTAACCCAGTGGAGGAAAGACCAGGAAGAATATTGTGTCCGTCTAGATCATAAACTGGAACAATAAAAAACTCTGGCAGGCAGTAATTGCTGGCCAGCTGCAGGGGTACAGCTGTGCCCAGGGCAGCATGCCAGGTGCTGGCAACCAGAGGATGGGCCTGGCTGGCATGGCACCCAGCTCAGCCAACGGGTCCCGAGAGCATCCATGAGAGGTGGCCGCAGAGTGGCAGGGCAGGTTCCTTCACAGGCCAGGCCCTCTGAGTCTTGAAGTCCTCTCTCTCTGCCTCTTCTGCTGCAGCCAGGCTGCAGCTTGGAGACTGACAGTGGCAGTCACAGGGCTGAACCTCTGGCTGCATCTCCAGGTGGGAAAAGGGTCATCAGCCTTTAGTGTCCCATTTCCCCCTGGAGAAGCCAGACAGAGAGGCATAGAAACTACTCAGTGCTTTGGGGACTGGCAGCATCTTAGGCCGGAGGGAGGGAGGAGTGAGTGAGTGAGTGAGTTAGGTGCTGCTTTCTTCTGCCCATCACTTCTTTCTTTCTGGTCCCTGGCAAGAAAGGCAGCAGTGAGGTGGGCTGCTGGCATTAGGCGAGGCTCCTTTTCTGCCTTCGTCTATCCCTGCCCTATATGCATGCTGGTATTTACCCAGCACGTCAGATGTTATTTATTTATTTTTTCAAAACATCTAGTAACATTCCAGGGGGAGGAGGGGTGGTGGGAGGAGGGGTGGGCGTGGACTGTGAGAAGGCAGGATAGTCAACCTGCCCTCTCGCTTCCCATCTTTCCTGAGTGCTTACCCCCATGCCTGAAGGTGAGCAGGCCTGCCATCGGTGAGCTGTATGTTTTAAAATGTGAGTTTGCTATTGTCGAGACACGGTGAGGTCACCAGCTCAGAAAAGGAGTGCTGCGGGGAAGACAGCTCTCTGCTCACACTTCAAGAGGAGGGGTTGCACCATGCCTCGCAGGGCCTCCTGGGGAGCTGAAGGACTCAGGGAAGACAGGCCTGAGCCTTTACGGTGGTTCCTGCAGTGAGCAGTGGGCCAGGTGGGCCGAGCAGGGGAGGACTGCCCACTTTGGATCATGTTAGTGGGTTCTGAGGCCTAGGCTGCCTGCAGTTGCCTGGCATCTGGCCCTGGGTGATGAGAGCAGGGCCACAGTAGCTTCGTGTGGGAACCTTATAAAGGAGGTGGTTAGGTGTGGGCTCTGGGTTCCTGAGCTTGCGTTTGAGAGATGTGCCCATAGAGCATCATTTGCTGCCTTTGGATTAGCTAGCTGTGACCCTTCCCTGGGAACTCCACAGAGGTGTAGTGTAGCTCCCTGTCAGCACTATACAAGTCACGAAAGGCCTGCCTCGTGGCCCCTCTGTGGGGGAAGTCTCTTTCTGCTCTTTCACCCCAGTGGAAGTGCAGGGGTTAAAGAGAAATGGGAACATGACAAGGTCCACCTGCGAGGTCCAGGGCAGGTCCAGGTCCTGCGACGACCAGACAAGGCTCGTTGTTAGAGAAGTACCCGTTTATTGAGGAACGGCTTTGCACATTTATAGAGCTGGGGGCGGTTCAATAGAGCAGGGTATTGGCACGGGGCACTTTCCGATTGGTGGGTAAGGATCATGAGGGTCAGCAGGGCTCACCATTGGGCGGCACAGCAGGCAGGTGAGGCCTGGCATCTGAGGTCTTGAGGGGGACACTGTGCCATGCTTCGTCTGCATTTCTTCATTCTCAAGGTTCATTCATTCCTCCTTTTTTCTGCTATTGAGTGCCTACTTCGTGCCATGCCAAGGCAGATTTCACAGGCAAAAACTGAAAATTTGGTGGATGCTATTTAAAACTGTATGTTTGAAATGGCTTTTAAGCAAATCCAAACCTAAAAGGTGTGATGATTGATCACTTCTTTTGCTGTCTCCATGTGATTAGAGTGCCCTGAAATGATCTTTTGGCTGCACACAGAAAATACTGGTGATTGACAGAGGCTGGGAGATTAGGCCATGTTCAAGGCTCTTGCGGCACATGCCACCTTGTCTGAGTCTTCTCTGTATCCTGGGCTGTGAGCTCAGTGGCTAGTGCTTGACCACCTAGACCCTGATAGATGCTAGCTTCTAGTACACTGCTGGACATGATAGACGCCAGCCCCTAGTATACTGCTGGACACAGAGCAGATACATAGATGTCCCCTGATAAAATTTTAGACACATCATTGATAAAGCCACTGTATAATCATAGCATTTAAAAGTAAAAGTTCAGACAGTGAGGAAAAATGTAATTTGTAAAATGACTGTATCAGATCATTCCAGCTTCCGTAGCAAAACAATAGACATGTTTTTCTGGTTCTGGAGGTTGGAAGCCTGAGATCAGATCTGGTGTCTTGGTTATGTTTCTCTTTCTGGCTTCTAGATGGTGCCTTCTTGTTCTGTCCTCACATGACCTTCCCTCAGTGCATAAGTGAGAAAGAGAGAGCTCTCCTCCTCTTCATATAAGGCCACCGATCCTATTGGATTAGCACCACACCCCATGACTTCATTTAACCTTAATTACCTCCTAAAAATCCTATCTCCAAATAGTCACTTGGGGGTTAGGGCTTCAACATGTGAATTTTGTGGGGACCCAAATTAAGTCCACAGCAATAACCTAGTATTATGATGGCACCATTATTGGATCTGTGATTTTTGTCTCTTTTCTGGTCTCACTGTGATCCAGAACCAGCTGAGAGCTTCCTTATGGCCTGTCCAGCCTCTCATTTGGAGCCACGCCCTGCCATGGTTGGGCGTATACAGGGACAGAGGGAAGGACATGGACCGGGGGCAGGGTGGGGTGGTATTCCTGGGACAGTCATCTGTGGGTGGTTAGATTGTGGAAAAAAATCCGGTGCTCACAGTGTTTGCCAGTGGCTGCCCAGCGCATGCTTGCCATTTGTCCTCACCACCTCCCTCCCCGGGACATGGCCTCTTGTTACTTCTAGATGCCTTCCGTGTGAGAGACATTAGGGTGCCTTTGTTTTGATTACAAATAAAGATGATATCAAAATATAAGATTATGTTTAAGAAAGCCTTTATGAAATAGAAAAGTTTTAGAAAAAAATTGGTCTTTCCCTTTTCTTTTTGAGTGATTGATAGACATCCCCGGTCTAAGGGTGTCTGCAGCACAGGTGTGCTCTGGGCATTTGACAGTGGGCACTGTGTATGTGTGTGTGCCCGTGTGTGTATATGTGCATGTATTGTGTCAAATGTCATTCTTTAAGAAATCAACATCAGCAAGACGTGGTGGTGCATGCCTGTAATTCCAGCAGCTCAGGAGGCTGAGGCAGGAGGATCGCAAGTTCAAAGCCAGCCTCAGCAGTTTAGCCAGGCTCTAAACAACTCAGCGAGACCCTTTCTCTAAATAAAATATAAAAAAGGGTTGGGATGTGGTTCAGTGTTTGAGTGCCCCTGGGTTCAATCCCTGGTACACACACACACACACACACACACACACACACACACTCAACATTAAACTCTGAACTGCTTGAAGTCGGAATGCTGCCAGACTCAGGACCATAGAGCACTGGCCTGCAAAGGGAGACTGTGCAGCAGGCCTTGGCTCTTTTCCCGAAGTCTGCAGCCTCGGGCTTCTGCAAGGCTTGCCCCTGGCCATTGCCTGTGGGGACCATCCCAAGCCATCTTGTATGCTCCTCTGAGGAGAGCTTTGGTCCCCTGGACATAGCTGCCTCAGGTGCAATGCAGCCTCTGTCCTCAAGGCACATAGACCCGCAGGGGGGGTGCTGAGGCACTGGGAATAATGATCCACCGTGAAACTGATGGGAGCATGGGGTTAACGTCACCCTCTGTTGAGGATGCCCTTTTGAAATATGCTCTGGGGTATGCCTCCTAGCCCATTAATGATACCACAAACATGGGAAAGCTGGATAATTAATGATCACAGGGCACGTGGAACTGCAAAATGTCATGTAAATGCTAAGGATAAAAATTACTGTGTATTAGATACATTCCTTTAAAATATTCCATGGTGGGAAGATTAATTTTCAAAGAGTCCAAGAGTTCCACCAGGCTTCCTTCAGAGTCTTGGGTGTCTTATTATTTGAACCCCTTTGAAGGAGACCCGGGTTTCTGTATTACGCACTGCTGGAAAACAAAGGGTGGGGAAGCAGATTTAGCTCGGAACATGAATTTGCCCACCACATTTTGGTAAAAATTTGTCATTGATTTTCTCTAGCTGGAGGCAGTTTGGGCCCAAAGCCAAGGAAGAGGTGAGGATCATCGAGCACCAAACACAGACGCTCCGGCTGATGCCTCACCTGGCCACAGTGCTGGCCCTGACCTTTACCAGCAGGTGAGATGGCCCTGGGGTCGTTTCTGTCCAGGCGAATGGGAGGCCCTGGTATTAATAAGCACTAAAAGGAGAGGCAGACACTGGGGTCATTTCCTAACCATGAGCTGGAAGGAACCTGTGGTACAAATCTGATGCCCAGGGTAAAGGTGGGGGAACAGCGGGGCACAGTGGCGCTGCCTGTAATTCGAGCAGCTCAGGAGGATGAGGCAGGAGGATCACAAGTTCAAAGTCACCTCATATACTTAGTGAGGCCCTAAGCAATTTGGTGAGACCTTGTTTCAAAATAAAAAATAAAAACCAAAATGGGCTGGAGATATGGCTCAGTGGTTAAGCACCCCTGGATTCAATCCCCAGTAACAAAAAATAACAATTAAATAGATAAATAAAATAAAAAATAAAAGGGAAAAAACAACTGTCAGTTATCTATCAGACAAATGGAATCCAAGTGAATTTGAGAAAACCCGAATCCAATGCTTCTTGCCAGTTTCTAAACATAACAGACTTGAACAGTTAAAATAGCTCTATGTTCTGATAAAAGTTCTAAACCAACAGTCAAGTTTTCTAAAGTAGGTCAAGGTGTGTGTGTTGGGGTGGGGCGGAGAGGCAGGGTACCGAGGACAAGGGCAGCCATCGATGGTGCCTTCAGGGTGCAGGGCAATTCACATTTCACCCCAGGCTCTCCCCAGGAGCTTCTCAGCAGCTCCTCCTCAGAGCTGGGATGCTGTGGGGTGTCTGTGTGAGTATTGTCACTCCTGCACTGAAGGCTAGGAAATCCGGGCTCTGCCTACGATCACAGGGCCCAGGAGTAGGTGGACTGGGAACAGGTCTCCAAACCTGGGTCCTTCCTCCTGTGTTCCTCTTCTCTACATTTGCAATGCCGCGCTAGTCATTCTGTGGATCCCTTAGAGTTGGCATGTGTTTGAAATTTACACACTGAGGAGTGACAGGTCCTGGGGTCTGTAAGGTGGTGAAGGGAGGGATCTGCCATATCAGCATGCTGCTGACTGGAGGGGTGGGGATGGGGGGGGCTGCCCTCTGTTCCTGTTGCACAAGGCTGGAGCAGATGCCAGCCCTGCAGGGTGTCCCAACAGCAAATCCTACAGACCTAGCTTCAGGGAGCAACAGGAAGGTGGAGCCACGCTACCTGGAAAAAATTTAAATTACTTGCATCCAACATCTGTTATTTAAAATATTTGGAGAGTTTTTGAAATTTGCATATAGTAAAATGCATGGTTTTTAGTGTATAGTTCAGTAAGTTTTGATAAAAATACATATTTATGTAGCAAACATTTCAATGTCACAAATAAAAACCTTTGTTGCAAATATGCCACAATGGAACCCATTATTCTATATAATAAAAATGCATTTGGGCTGGGGATGTGGCTCAAGCGGTAGCTCGATCACCTGACATGCGTTCGGCCCAGGTTCGATCCTCAGCACCACATACAAAAAACAAAAATGTTGTGTCCACCGAAAAACTAAAAAATAAATATTAAAATTCTCTCTCTCTCTTTAAAAAAATGTATTAATAAAAAGAAATTATGATACACACAGTGGAATATTACCGAGCCATAAAGAATGAAATCAGCCAGGCATGGTGGTGCATGCCTATAATTCCAGCATCTTGGGAGACTGAGGCAGGAGGATCGAGAGTTCAAAGCCAGCCTTAGCAATGTAGAAAGGCCCTAAGCAACATAGTGAGGCCCTGTCTCTAAAAAAAATATAAAAAGGTCTGGGAATGTGGCTCAGTGGTTGAGCACCCCTGTGTGCAATTCCCAGTACCAAAAGAAGGAAGAGGAGGAAGTGGAAGGGTGGGGGAAGAGGGGAAAAAGATAAGGGGGAGGGGGAGAGGGGAGGGGGAGGGGAAGGAGGAGGAGGGGGAGGGGGAGAAGGGGGAGGGGGAGGAGGAGATGATGATCATCCTGTCACTTGCAGGCAAAGGGATGGAACTGGAGGATATCATATTAAGCTAAATAAGCCAGACACAGAAAGACAAATATCACGTGTTCTCTCTCATATGGGAACCTAAAAAAAAGGATGTCAAAGTAGGATCGTGTATATGAGGGACTGGGAAGGGTTCCGGGGCAGGTGGGAGGAGGATGGAAGAAGGGTCAGATGGATACCAACAGTGCAGGCTGCATGCACGCAAATATCACAGTGAATCCCATTAATGTGCAAAATTAATATGCATTAATAAAAATAGATATAAGTAGAAAAGCATCAACATTTCCCTGGGAAAGCTCCTCAGGCCCCTCATAGCCAGCTTCCACCTCAACACCAGCAGAAACAGCCAGCTTTCTTTCTTTCTTTCTTTCTTTCTTTCTTTCTTTCTTTCTTTCTTTCTTTCTTTCTTTCTTTCTTTCTTTCTTTCTTTCTTTCTTTCTTTCTTTCTTTCTTTCTTTCTTTCTTTCTTTTCTTTCTTTCTTTCTTTCTTTCTTTTTTTTGGTGGTGGTGGGGTACTGGGGATTGAACTCAGGGGCAATCGGCCATTGAGCCACATCCCGGCCCTATTTTGTATTTTATTTAGAGACAGAGTCTCACTGTGTTGCTTAGCACCTTGCTTTTGCCAAGGCAAGACAAACAGCTTTCAGATTGCTCTCCCCCTAGCTTGGTTGGGCTCCTCTAGCAAAGCAGGTAAGTGGAATCATAGACCATATGCATTTCCTTCAACGTATCGTTTTGGTGTCCCTCAATGTTCTTGATGGTTGGCTAATTTTTATTACTGAATAGGAACATTAAATGGACAAACTCCAAGTGGCTTATCTATTCTCCCCCTGATGGACCTGGGAGTGGCTTCCAGGATTTTTATCCAGGATGAATAAGACACAGTGAATACTCTTGCACAATACTCTTTCATTTTTCTAAGGGTAAATACCTAGAGAGGACTTTCTGGGCAAATGGATAAGTATACGTCCAACATTCTAAGAAATTGCTAGTTTTTCAGAAAGGTAGTACACATTTTTGGTCCCTTTACCCATTTCTAAATTGGGTTGTTTGTTTTCTTGTTGATGAACATGTAAGTTTTTCATATATCCAGCATAGAGTTTCCAGTATAAATTTTCTAATAAATTTATTCAAATTGTTGCTTTTTAAAATTTAATTTCCAATTGTTTGTGGACAGTGTATTAAAAAACAAACTATTTTATATATTGACCTTATATCCTATATTCTAACTAAATTCACTTGTTATATTTAGCAGTTTCTTTGTGAACTCTAGGATTTTCTATATACACAATACATACGTAGGAATAAAGAGTTTCCTTCTTCCTGCCACTACTGATGCCTGTGAGTTTCTCCTTGCCTTAGTGGCCTGGCTAGCCCCCTGCACAGCACTGGAGAGCCATGGTGAGGGCAGACGAGCCTCCCCTGGGATTGATTCTGGGGCCGCAGGCAGTATTTCTCCATCCGTAGTGAGGGCTCACTGCAGGAGGTTTTTAGATGCCCTTTAGTAGATGGAGCAATCCCCCTTCTAGTTGGATGAACATTTCAATCATGAATCTTGACAGCAGAATTTGTAAAAACAAAATGAAACAAATAAAAAAAAAAAAACCTAACCTGACTTGCCTTGACATTGGGTTCTGTGGGTCTTCCGACTTTGCTCTTTTGCAGAACTGTTTTGCCTATTACAGTGCTTTCTGCCTTCACTTCTTGAGTGGTTTATTTATTTCACCTAACTGTTGAATCTATGGCCAGAGTGCTGGGTGGCATTTTCCCGATCATCTTTTTACCATCTCTGGGGTCAGTAGTGACTTTCCCTCTTTCAGTCCTGATACTTTGTGTCCCTCCCTCATCAGTTTGGATAGAGGTTTATTGATTTTGTTGGTTTTTCAGTATTGAAGTGATTGTCGTTGGTCTGGTTTAAATTTAATTGATACCTACTCCACTCTTTATGAAGTCCCTTCTGCTTGCTGTAACTTTGCTCCCCCCCGCCCCGCCCCCTGCCCTGTGAAAGTTTACATTACTGTGTTGAGACCTTTCTTCTTGCCTAATATAATCATTTAAGACTAAAACTTCCCTCTAAGCATTGCAGCTGCAGCCTGTTTTGATACGTTGTGTTTTCATTTAGTTAAAAATAGTTAAAAATTTTCCTTGAAACCTCCCCTTTGACCCATGGATTATTTAGAAGTGCTTTCATAGTCCAAGAACATCCTTGGTATGAGTTCTGTTCTTTGAAATTTATTGCGCTGTGTATATTTGTGGTGTGTGTGTGTGTGTGTGTGTGTGTGTAAAGTGTTCCACGTACACGTGAGAACAATGTGTGTTCTGTGGTCAAGAGAAGCATCTCGTTGAGTCTGCCAGTTCCAGCTAGTGAACTGGGCTCTGCAGATTGAACGTCCTTTCCGATTTTCTGCCCACTTGTTCTCGGTGAGCGAGAAGGCAGCTGACTTTGCCAACCAGGGTAAACTTGCCTGTTTCTCCTTTCAGTTTTACCAGTTTTAACTCCAATTATTTTGGAGGTTGTTTTTAAAAAGAAGTTCTAGGTGCATGCACATGTAGGATTGTCATTCCTTCTTGGAATAGTGACTGTTTGTCCTGATGTGATTTCTTTCTTCAGCCCCCAAAACATTCCTTGTCCTGAGGTCCGTTTTTGCATACAGCGTAGCCACCCAGGGTGGTTTCTGGTTTAATGTGTTCAGGGCACTTTTTTCTTTACACTGTAGTTTAGCCGACCCTGTTTTTAAAGCAGTTTTCTTGTTAACAGCATATAATTGGGTCTTGCTTTTTTATCCAATTTGTCAATCTCCAGCTTTTGACTGGTGTGTTTAGACCAATTGTACCCAAAGTGATTACTGATATGTTTGGATTCAAGTCTGTCCTACTATAATTGATGCTTATTTTTTCCATCTGTGTTTTTTATTTTTATTTTCTGCCTGCTCTTGGGTGAACAGAATGTTGTTTATTATTCCATTGTGTCATTTTTATTGACATATTATTTATACTTTTTAAAAGCATATTTTAATTGTTGGCCCAGGATTTACAATATACATCTTTAATGAATCAGAGGCCATCTTCAAAAAATACACGAATTCTCCTGTTGAGTAGGGCCCTTAAACAATGTATTCCCAAATCTCCTCCCGTCCTTCGTGCCATTGTTACCCCAGAACACATTGTTCCCCTTGGATACCCTACAAACTCTCAGTATGCTGCTCTTCTTTTTCTTTTTGATAATGGTGTCTTAAAGCAATTAAAACTAAGGGAAATTTTATTTTATTTCTTTCTTATTCCACTTCCAACACTGTTACTTCCTTTGCATAGACAAAGGTTCTAACTGATATCTGGTTTGCCTTTTGACTTTTCTGTTAGCTTCTAACACGGAAAGGTCAACTGCCGTGAATCCCTTCACTTACATTTTTTGAGACGTCTGTTTCCCCCTTCCCTCCATCCCTCCATCCCTCCATTCTTTCCTCTCCTCTTCCTCTTTCTTTCTATCGTTGAAGGACATGGCCAATGACACAAAATTCTGTACTGACTCTCTTTCCTTGAGCACTTTAAAGCCTCTACTCTTCTCCTCCTTGATTCCTTGGTCCCTAAGAGAACAGCCATCTTTCTTCCAGCAGCTTCCTTAGATGTAATTTTTTTTCCCACTCAAGCTGCTTTTAAGATTTTTCTTTCTTTTTTTTTAATTTTTAAAGCTTGCTTATGATGGTGTAGGTGTGGGTTTTTGTGTCTATAATGTTTGATGTTTGTTGAGCACTTACAATTGAAGAGTTGAAATTTTCATAAAATTTAGACATTTTTTTCTCCATTATTTCATTAAGATTTTTCTCCCCATTTCTTTCTTTTCTTTCTTTTGGGTATGTGAGCATGCAAATGCTAAACTGACTCGCACTGCCCCACAGCTTACTGGAATTATGTTCTTGTTTTTCTGTCTCTCTTTTTAAAATCTCTCTCTATGCATTAATTTGGACAATGTTCATGTCTCCCTCCTTGGGTTCTCTGTTCCTTCCTTATGCAATGTCCAATCTACTAAAACGTGTTCATCACTCTTTGGAATGCAGTTTTCCAAGTCTTCCTGAAGTCTTCACTGTGTGACAACTCCATAGGAAAATGATTTTACTTCATGCATTTTTTAGTGATATTATCATTGGAGAAAAATACCTCTGGTATCCTTCTGTATCAGAAACCTGTGACATTTCTTCTGACCTCATCCACTCCACCTGAAGTTGTCATTAACTCTGAACAAGGCCTGCCTCCTCCTCTGTACCCCTTTGACCTCACCCTCCCAGCTCTGCTTCATCTGAGCCAGAGCTGACACATAGGTGTTTGTGAGGTTTTTTGTTTTGTTGTTTTGGTTTTTCATTTCAGCAGTTCTCATGGATCTTATTCAATTCATATTGAATCCATCTGATGTGCTTTCCACAAAATAAAGACTCTTGTCACTCTTTCCCACTGGTTCTCATTCATCTGGGGTGGCCTCAGGAGTTGGGAGTGGGCATGTTTAAGTCCCACTGCTATGATTCTCCTACAGCCAGAGCTGAAAGCCACGGGGTCGTTTTAAGGAGTTGCCTCACGTGACCTGTAAATTTTACAAACAGCAAAGAAGTGCACTACTGAATTGTGATGAAAGTATAAGATGAATCCAAACAAACCTGAATTTTGAAATCAGAGAAATTTTTACATCCATAGAAAACAAAATTCCTTGATTTTTGCCCAGTACAATTTGACACTATTAAGAAGAGGAAATAGCTCTTCACTTCTCAATTGAATATCTACAAACCTGTGACAGTTGTTCCTAGATCCCATTACAATGGGTCCCCTACACACGCCACATTTATAAATTAATTTGTATATCTTCATCTTTATGCATAACTGAAGTATCAACTGCTTATATCAACATGTTTCCTTTTTCTGCATCTGTTTTTAATTTTTTTAGCTAGATTTAAGCTTGATATTTCTTGATTTTATAAGAGATACATTATTATTGTTATGAAATGAAAGTTTCTCTTGATTTTAGGGAGATGCCCTCTCCCCACAATTCCAAAATCAGACTGACAGAGAGAGAACACATTTGTAGCTTTAGATTTCAAGGAGAGAAAATAGAAGCACCTAATAGAAACTGATACAGATACCCCAGGGGCCCTTGATGTGTTGTGCATAGGCCACCCTGTTGAACAGGACATCAAGCCAATTGCTCCTGGACCTTCCTGGGTTCCATCTTATGGTTTGGATGTGAGATGTCCCCCAAAAGCTCACATGTAAGACAATGCAAGAAGGTTTGGAGGAGAAATAATTGGATCAGTTAATCCCTGATGGGATTAACTGAGTGGTAGCTGGATATGCATGGGGTGTGGCTGGAGGAGGTGGGCACTGGGGGCGTGGCTATGGATCTGGTGAGCCAGTCTCTCTCTGCCTCTGATCATCATGTGAGCAGCTTCCCTCTGCCACCTCTTCTGCCATGATGTCCAGCCTCACCTTGAGCCCCAAGGGATGGAACCAGACTTCTATGGATGAGACCTCTGAAACTGAGTCCCTAAACAAACCTTTCCTGCTTCCCAGTCGTTCTGATCAGGTCCTTTAGTCACAGCAGTGAAAAAGCTGACTAAAACATGTCTCCTTTCACCCCCTGCTCTCTGGCGAGCTTGGGGTTCCCTTGGTGACTCCTTTCCCTCCATCCCCGCATCACAGCAGGGGTTCACTGCACGGAAGATCTGGTCACAGGCCCCCAGGAAGGACGGCCCAGACCTAAGTGGGGGAGGAAGGATGAGGGAAAGGATGTCTGTGTGTTAAATCAAAGTGAAGTTTATGCTGATCACCCTGAGCCGATGGTGCCAGTGTGACAATGAATCAAGGGCGCCACGTTGTGCCTTGTGAGTGTGTGGAACTATTGTATCAACCCAAATAATAATAATATAACCACAAAAGTCCAGGGATAAGCTGGCTCTTCCTGCTACATAGGCTTTCTTGTTTTTTCTAGTTTACTGCCCCTGCTGCCCCTCTTCCAGTTGTGAGGAAGGAGCTTAATCAAATTAGTTGTAACATGACAAAAAAAAATGTGCCAACTTCCTCTCCTCCTGCACACGCCTTTTCTTTCTCTTTCTCCACAAAGGTTAGCAAACACCGGCCCTGGTGCCATCTCCTTCTTGGCCGTCCGTGGATGCATGCCTCCAGTCAGTTGGCTTCAGGTCTCAGTGTCTGGGAAACTTGAGGCTGACCAGTGAGAGGGTCCTTTGGTGTTTTGAGCCCTAATGAAGCACGGGTACTTCAGATCTTTGAGAGCATAAATCTGCAGTTAGGAAACAGACCTCCAGCCAGGTTGGCAACGGGCCCTGCTTCATCTCCCGTCTCCTGTGACAATGACAGGAGTGGTTCCACTCCACAGTGGAAAGGCAGGTGACAGAGTGAGGTGGGATGGCTTCCATAAATGCACATGTGATGATGCGTGTCCAGCTGCTGTGTGGTGCACTGCTGGTTGGTTACTGGGTAAAATCTAGACACCCAATTCAATTTCAATTGCAGATAACTAATGCAGCATGTTTTAGTCTAAGCACCGTATGTTTACACTAAAATTTATGCCTTGTTTACCTGAGATTCCAATTCCCCGGCATCCTCTGCTGCTGTGTGGGGCCTGGCAGCTCACTTCCTAAGCCCTGCACATGCCCTGTGTGGGGGCCGGAGCTGGGAGGCCTGGCTGGGTTAAGTCCCTCCCTGCAGGCCACTTATCTGCTCCCATCTTCTGGCCCTCAGTGAGAATCTCCAACACTCTCTTGTCTTCAATCAAAGAGGATGGAAACTGCATTCGTCCCCTTTTTATTATTATAATGAAATACCCGAGTCAGTTTACTTTACAAAAAAAAAAAAAAGGTTTCATTGAACTCACAGTTAGTTAGAAGGCTGGAAGTTCAAATGGCACATTGCAGGTCCTGCCAGGGCCCATGGCTATGTCACACCATGGCAGGAATGCCCGGGCATCTCTGTGTCCATGTGGCCTTTCCCTGCCCTCACAAAGCCACCAGGAGTCAATCATGGGGGCTCCACCCTAATGCCTAATCTCACCTACTCATTTCCCAAATGTCTACCTCTGAACACCACTTGCCGCTGAAGTTTCTAGTTTCTTAATTTTATTAACATAAGATTTGGGGGGATAAAACCCTTGCATGATTTTGGGGGTGGGGGTGCATATTCAAGTGATGGCAGGACCTGATGTCTTTTGGATCCTGCTGGCCTGGGGAGAGGAGCCCCCTTTGTGCTCAGCGCTGGGCAAGGCCTGCTGGGTGAGGGGAGGTCAGCTCTGCAGGGAGCCCTGCAGCACTCCCCTGCCAGCCTCCTCAAGCTGCTGCACCTCTCCCTCCATCAGATCACCTGTGTAGCAGGTGCCTCTGCAGACCTGGAGGTTTGGGCAGCCACTGCCAGGTAACAGCCCCACCTGGGTGACAGGGAAGCCAGCTAGGACTCCTGTTTCCTGCCTTTGGCGTGGGTGTCTGTGCTTGGGTCAGCTTCTCAAGCTCCCTTCATGGGGCCTTTGATAATCAGGGACTGCTCCTCACTGCTGAGCCCTGGCTGTGCCCTGCCAACCTCCTGCCCTAGTGCCTTGGCAGCAGACACTGCCATGTGGGTCTCACTGGGCATGCGTGCTACACCAACCATGAGGCCATCTGTATTCTACCAACGAGCAGTCACCTTCCTCGAGCTTGTCTTTCTGGGACACCTCCTCAAGATGGATGACACATTTCCCACCCCTGGTCCTTTTCTTGGCCTCAGGACCTGACATGTGCACCTCTCAGCTCAGCACCACCTGCTGTGCACGTTATGCAGCCTCCCAGGAGCCCTGCCACCTCAGCAGCCGATTCCACTTCTTCATGGTCCCCCCAGACTACTCATCCCTTGGCTCTCTGAATCCTTCCAGGCCACGGATCCTGAGTGGGGCCTCATGGAGGAGACAGAAGTGAAGTCACTGAGGGACAGGAGTGGCCGGGCTGTCCTGGTCGACATCCCAGCCCTGGTACTCACAGCCGCGTGGGCAACCACTGAAATTCTCTGGATGTGAAGTCGCTCGTTAGAAACGGAGTGAAGATATCAGTACCTACTTCTGGGTGTTGGGGGGCTGCAGAGTTAACACACGAACGTGCTTAGGACAGGGCCTGGCACAGCCTCAGATATTCCAGGCGATGCAGCAGAGCCTCTGGGACTCTACGCTTGAGGCCTCAACCTTGATCCCTTCATTTGCTAATCGTGCAATGATGGGAAAGTGACTAACATTCTGTGGCTCATTTCCCCGTCTCTAAAATGGGAAGAATAACACCAGGTTATTAGAAAGATGAAATTTGATATTTGGAGTTGATATTTGGACATGCTCAGAATAGGGTACACCATGCTCAATAAATATGAATTGTTCTTATGGCCATTGGCCCCAAGACTTCTCCAACTTTCTATCATTTCTACATTCTGGTGATTTTACCTCCCTCTTCTGTCATGTCACTGGGACACGTCCTAGCTCAACTCCCCTAACCCCATCCTCCTGAAACAAAATCTGAATTCTCACTGGGACCCTCCTTTATCCCCACCCCCGCAGCATCTTCTGTCCTTAGTGAAACTCAATCTCCTTCCCACGGCCTCGGAGCCTCTTCCCCCTGCCTGGCACCTGCCATTCCCCCACCTCTCTCCTCTGCTGATTTCCACCACAGGCTCTGTGCTGGGTTCTTGAGCTGATATTTTTCCTGCCTGTGCCCTTGCTGGGGGACCGTCCCCCGCCCCCAGCACTCACCTCACACCCTTGCTCCACCTGGTAACTCAGCCATCCTCTGAGACACAGCTCAGGGGGTCACTGCTCCGAAGCCAGCTTCCCTCCTAGGGGAAGGCCCAGATAAGCTCCTTGGGTCAGCAACCTGGGCCCCTCTTACTGTCCCACTACTACTCTTGGTTTGAGGTGGAGACCTCTGGTCCTCAATTTGGCATGTTCACATCTAGTAGGGCCTAGCTCTCTGCACACATTGTTTCAAGAAAAGCAGTGAGACGACCTTGCAGTGACATCACACTTGGCCACCGCGCTGGTTGGAGTTTTGCACGTTGACTATTCTTTCCTGTTGTAAAGGAGTCTGGAAGTAGCTGTCCAGGAAATTTGCTACAGAAATGAAATTCCTAGTTTAGAAAATGATTAACAACTTTTTAAAACATTGATTTTGTAGTGCATCAGTCCAAAAGATTATTTTAGGTCTGCGTTTTATTTATTCCTAGCCACATGGGCAGCTTAGGCAGTCCAGGCTGGGTTCCAGGCCAGGAGGGCCACAGCGCCATCTGTACCTCTGAGATTCAGCTGGATTTAGTCATACCCTAGGCATTCTTCCTACCCAATACCTGTAACGATAACATTAAGATAGTAGCTGACACATATTCAAGTGTTTGCCACGTAATAGGCCCTGTGCTACCATTTTATATGTAGTAACTCATTAATGTCTCAAGGCAACTCAACGGGCAGAGATTTCTGTTTCATTGTTTTGCGTTTTTTTTTTGGGGGGGGAGGAAGTTTACTGGGGATTAGGGGTGTTTAACCACTGAGCCATATCCCCAGTCTTTTTTATTTTGAATTTTTAGAATTCTTGGGGCATACTGAGGATTATACTCAGGGACACTTGGCCACTGGGCCACATCCCCAGCCTTTTTTAAAATCTTATTTAGAGACAGGGTCTCACTGAGTTGCCTAGCACCTGCCTTTTTGCTGGGGCTGGTTTTGAACTCATGATCCTCCTGCCTCAGCCTCTCAAGCCACTGGGATTATAGACATGTGCTACCGTGCCTGGCTCTCTGCTTTTAATTGATGTTTTTACAGTACCTAGATAGATGTGTGCCTTGCACAAAGTGAGGACTCATTGGCATTTGTTAAATTAATGAACAGGTGGAATGACACTCCTCAGTCTGCAGAAACCTCACCTGTGCTCTGTCCTCATAGGTAAATGGAATCAGGGTAGCTGAGCACCTTAGACACCCTTCATCCCCCTGTGCTGCCAGGACCACACTGCACTGTTAAGAATGCAATTCCCATGCATCACTGCCAAGAAATCGTATCTGATCTTTTTATGCAAAATAACTTGTAAATTAAATCCAACCCTCTCATTGACTTTGTGGCTTCTGAGTGACTGTCTGCCTTCCTCCTGTACCCTTGTGTGGTGGGGGATCTGCACTTATTTTCTCTTCACCTGTTGTTTGAGTGGATGTTGATGAGGACCACAACCAAGTTAAGATGGCGCCTGGCATTTTGCCAGAGGGAGTAGTTTATGAAGTAATGCCAGCAAGCCATTAAGTGTGGAGATTCCTTAATGACTGATTGCTGTATCTAGTTTATGTTAATTAAGTTAAACTGTGTATAATTATTAAGATGATGAGGATTCCTTATTGGTTGCTGTATCTAGTTTATGTTAATTAAGTTAAGATTTGTGTAATTAGTTGGGTATATATGCTTCTATGTCCCATAATAAAGCGGCTCCTGCTACTACTGTATCAACCTTCACAAGTTGCTCATCACCCCCTGGTTATTTTGCCTAGCCAGACTGCGGCAGATGTAACTTCTAAACAGGTACTTGGCATGTCTAAAGATCTCACCTATTCAATAGATGGGCTTACTAAAGAGGAGTAAACTTGCCACAGGGATCCTTATTTCCTAATTTACCTTCTGGACCAGTCTGAGCCTCCTATTGCAGATTTCTTCAGACACTCCTCCTGGACCCTGACACCCTGTCTGTCTGGCAGAGGGCTTCTGTAGCAGGACATTTTCCTGGCAGATTAAGTCAAGTTACAGCCCAAGGCAAGAGTAGTGATAGCATAGCATAGATTAAACTGCATGAACTTGATTGAGGCCACTGACAGGCATGTTGTTTAGAATGAAAAGATCATGTTATTTATTTTATTTATTTATATGTGGTGCTGAGAATCCAACCCAGTGCCTCACACAGCTAGGCAAGTGCTCTACCACTGAGCTACAGCCCTACCCCCAAAGAGCACGTTATTTAGGACAAGAGAGCACACTGGGTTAAAATCCTCTCTCTGCCCTAATACATGTTAAGTATATAACCTAGGTTGTATTTAGGCTTTTCCCTTGTATGTAAAATGGTGTTGTGATTTCCTATTTCATAGGACTGTTGTAAGGACCAAACTAAATGACAATACATAAGCCCTTTTTCAGTTGCTTAATGCATTAAATGTTTTTTTATTTATTTACTCATTTATTTCATACATGACATTAGTGGAATGCATTACATTCATAATTATCCATTCACAGCACAATTTTTCATAACTGTGTATATAAAGTATGTTCACGACAAATTATGCCATTATACATGAGCTCTCTTATTGATTTTTTTTTGCATCACAATTCTTAATGCACCTTTATACCACAACTTATGATATCTCTATTTGTATATAAGGTATGTTGACACCAAATTCACATCTTCATACATGTATTTTGTATAATGATGACCGTCTCCTTCCATCATCCATACTATTCCCCTTCTTTCTCCCTTTCCCTCCCACTTTTCATCCAAGTGCTGGTTAACAGAATCCAACCCTCTTGTTGACTTCATGACTTTAGAGAGATTCTGTCTGTCTTCATCATGCACCCGAAAATGCATCTTGTCAGTTTGCTCTAGTTTGATTTCTGTGTTCTGTGGTTGGAGCACAGAAGCCTTTGCTTTTTGCTGTAGGACTTGGCTCCATGTAGTATCTTTTGCTGTGTAGGTTTCATTTGGAGAAACAAGATGTTCAGACCCTAGAAAATTTTGGATGGATGAAGGTCAATACTTTGAGCCCAAATTGACTTCTGTCTTTAAGGAAATAAAAAGGCAAGCCACAGATGGGAGAAAATGTTTGCAATACATACATCCACCAATGGATTGCTAGCCAGAACATACAAAGAGGATAGTCAATTAAAAATAGAATGAGCCGGGTGCAGTGGCACATGCCTGTCTCCCAGTGGCTCCAGAGGCTGAGACAGGAGGATTGCGAGTTCAAAGCCAACCTCAGCAAAAGCAAGGCCCTAAACAACTCAGTGAGACCCTGTCTGTACATAAAATACAAAATAGGGATGGGGATGGGGCTCAGTGGTTGAGTGCCCCTGAGTTCAATCCCTGGTTAAAAAAAAAGAAAAGAAAAAGAATGAGCAAGCCAATAGGAATTAAGCAGACAGGAAAGGAAGACAAATGAATGATCAGGCGCAGACACAGGAGAAGTTGGTCATGATCATTAATCATCAGGGAAATGCAACTTCAAAACCAAGGCAATACAATTTTGTACTGCTAGAAGGACTAACACTAAAAAGACACAAAGCAAACCATTGTCAGGGATGGGAGCAATTGGGATTCTCATGAGCTGCAGGTGGGAAGGAAAAATCACACAGCTGATATGATCAATGGTGTGGCAGTTTCTTCAAAAGTTAAAATGCAGCTGCCATATGACCTGCCTATTTCACTTCTACATGTTTACTCCAGAGAAATGGCAGGAAGCCGAGGCAGGAGGATCCCAAGTTCAAAGCCAGCCTCAGCCACTTAGCAAGGCCCTAAGCAACGTCGCCCTCTACACACAAAGTGTCACAAGTTGTTCATGATTCTCATGTTTTAATTCTGCTTCTGCTGGGAGTTCTGAAATGGACTGTGTGCTAGCCAGAATGATGGCCCCAAAGATGTCCACATCCGAAGCCCTACAACCTGTGAATATGGCACCTCACAGGGCAAAACAGACCTGGAGATACAATTGAATTGGGGACCTTGATGGGTTATAGAGGTGGGTCCCGTGTAGTCACAGGGCTCCTTGTACATGAGAGGAGGCTAAGAAGGAGTGACAAGGCTGGGGGTTCCTCACCTCATCTCCTCACCTAGTGGAAAAGAGGCAGCATGGGAGGGCAGGTGGGTGTAGTTACCTCAAAGATAGAAGGAGGAGGAAAGTCACAGAAGGTGGCCACCCGGAGCTAAGGTAGGTAACGAAGGGATTCTGCCCAGAGCTTTCAGAAGGAAGGCAGCCCTTAAAATAAGTGCCAGGGAGTGGTACAGCTTGGTCACGTGCGATTCCATTCCTAGCTTTTTGAGGAACCTCCTTACAGCTCTCCAAAGCGGTTGTACCAATGTGTGCACTGTGTGGCGGGCAGGAGAGAGTGACCTGGAGTGCGACCATGTGTTCATAGACTCAAAGAAGAAGAGAAGCAGCATCAGGCTGGGACAGGGGCCCCTGTGCGAAAGGAGGCCTGTGACTGGCCTGGTGGCAAAGCAGCTGGGCAGGGCATGGAGGAGACATTTTCCAAGGGAGAATGGTGTGTGGGAGACTCCTGGCTGCAGCTTTGCTGTGGTACATGGGTACCTCTGAAGGGCATGGGAAGCCTTGGGTGGTGACCCTGGGGTTCTGATGTCCCTGGATGCGCTCTTTCCCATGGCTGGCGGTACCAGGACGTTCATCACACCTCTCTGCTCTATCTGGCAGGTACGCGGGGGCCCTTCTGGATGAGGACATTTTCCAAGGGAAGGAGCTGGTCAGCAGCTGCGCGCTGCAGGTGCTGATGGCGGGGCTGAAGGCCTACAGCACCTGGGAGAACGTCGGCTGCCTGCAGGACTGCCACGAGAGCACGGGAGGCATGGTGAGCGCATGCGGTCCGGGGCCCCAGGAGTGCGCGTGTGCAGGGCAGCCCTGGGCTGGGCAGAGTTGGCTCTGAGCCCCCTGGAATTCTGACTCTGGGTACTTACCTGCGCGTGTCCCCCTCGTGCGATGCTGCCAGGACCCATGCAAACCCATCCGCAAAGTGCTTGGCCCGCGTGCCTGGCCCATGAAGCCCGCGCTACATGCCAATCAATTTGGTGGTGGTCAACAGGCCACGGAGCGTTCAGACAACCAAAGCCGGGCTCCTGCCTTTCAGTCCCTTGCTGAGAAATAGGAAATGACCCCCAAGGGTTTCTTGCCCTAGAAGGAGGCAGAAGGCAGAGAATTTTGACACTGCCCCGTGTGTCCCCAGCCCCAGGCTTCAGACTGGATCTTGCAATGAGGGGTGAGAAAGCCCAGCGTGAGTCTCTGGGAATGGACAGGGCTCCAAGAACAGGTGGGATCGGTGTCTTGTTTTGCGAAATTCTGAACAGAGGTACTTGTAGGGTCCAGGGCCCACCAGGTTGAGCCCAGAGCTGGTGGGAAAGTGGACCCAAAGTGATTCTGTGTGCACTGGACTGCAGGCTTGGGGTTGGGGACCTGTGACTGGAGGCCAGCAGGACTGCAGGCATCAGCTCGGCAGGACTGGGGCTCCGCCCAGATGGCAAGCCCCTATCAGTCACCCCGGGTGACATCCTTTCGTCTGAACCTGGCTGGATGCAGAAGCCCCTCCCAGAGGGGGAGGGACTCAGGGAGGTCCCTGCTGGGCTTTCCTCTGAGCTGGGTGCTGAGCACGGTTGAACATGGCCTAGACACAAGCTCCAGGTGTCAAAAGAGGAGGAGAGTTTTAGCCTCAGTAGAGGAGAGGCCAAGGGCAGCTGTGGAACATGAAGGGCAAGGAAGGGTTTCTGGAAAGCTCCACACCCTGCTCAGTGCATCAGAGTTGGGCCCACGAGGGGCAGAGCTCTGTGGGAGCCCGAGGGCTTCTCTCTGGGGACAGTGGTGTTGGCTCATCTGAATGGCGGCAGGGCCGTTCCTCAGAACATGGCCAAGTGAAGACGTGCCCCTGCCTTGTTCCCATGGGATGTCCCATGGGCGTTCATGTGGCAAAGAAGGAGGATGTAGAATAAAGTGGCCCTTGGCACTGAGGTGCAGCTGGCCCCTCAGTGGGCTGCCAGACCTCCCTTAATGACGGGTGTCCACCTGCAGTCTGGGAGCCGGCTGTCCCTTCAAACATAGGCTGGCAGCAGATGGGGACAGAACCCAGGGGTTCTGGGGTAGAATGAGCTTATGTTGGCAGGAGGGAGGTGAAAGCTGAAGTGACCCCCCAGGCAGGGGCAGTCCTCATGGGGAGGGTCAGGACACTGGGGGGCAGTGAACAGGTCCCTCAACAGGGTCTGACTGGTGCCTCCTGTAATCTTCTGGTTGTGTAGTCCTGCTCCCTGGGTCCTCCTGTCTGCTATGGAATGTGGTTTGTCCCCACCCAAACTCATGGGGCTTGATTCCCCGTTGTAATGGTGTTGAGGCGATGGGGACAATAAGAGGCATTAGAGGTCATGAGGAATCTACCCTCGTGTGCATAGATTCATGGTTTTTGTTTTGTTTTGTTTTTAGTTTTAGTTGGATACAACACCTTTATTTCACTTACTTATTTTTACTTGGTGCTGAGGATCGAACCCAGGGCCATGAATGTGCCAGGCGAGGGCTCTACCACTGAGCCCCAGCCCCAGGCCCAGATTCCTGGGTTTTAAGAGCCCTGTTAGTTCTCGGAGACTGGACATGCAGTCGGCTGTTGCCTCACTGTAACCAACATGCCTGACATGAACAGCTTACAGGAGGGAGAGTTTATTTTGGCTCCTGGTTTGAGAGGTTCATGGTCAGCCAGCTCCACAGCTCTGGGCTGGAGGGGAGGCAGGACACCGTGGCAGAAGGGCATGGAGGAGGAAGGCAGCTCTGGACACGGCAACCAGGAGCCCCAGAGCTCTGCTCACCAGGGACAAAATGCAAACCTGAAAGGCACAGCCCCACAACTCCCTCCAGCTGCATCCTACCAACCTACAGTTACCCCCAGTTATCCGTATCAGTAGATTGGCCCACTGATGAGGTTTCCCCTCTCGTAATTTGATCAGTTCACCTCTGAACACTTTTTCATTGTCTCACACGTGAGCTTTGGGGGGACATCTTATCTAAATCTAACACTGGAACAGGTCTTGCAGGACTGGATTGGTTACTGCAAGAGCATTTGTTATAAAGCAAATTTGGTTTCCTCAGCTCCCTGCAATACTTCCTCTCTTACCATGTGACACTTTTCCACCTGTGGTACTCAGTCATCTTGTGCACACTTATGCTATGGCGTAAGTGTCATGTTGAACATAGACAGAAGGCCCTCACCAGAGGTGCAACAGATGAAGCCACTAGCTTTCAGATTTTCAACCTCCCAAACTGTGATCTAAATAAACCTCTTTTCCTTATAAAATTCCCAGCCTCTGTTATTTTATGATAGCAACAGAAAATGGTTCAAGAATTTGCTGCATCAACTCACAGTACTCAGAAAAATGCATTTGCCTATTTATTATAAAGGATTTGACAAAGGATACAGATGAGGAGGTACATAAAATGATGTCTGGATGGCTCCTGGACACAGAAGTTTCTGTCCCTGTGGCTTTGGGGGTGCACCAGCCTCCCACTATGTGGATGAGTTTGATGGCCTGGAAACTCTCTGAACCACAATTTTAGTGGTTCTTATGGAGGTCTGACCACATAGGCATGATTAATTATTCAAAATCTCCAGCCCTGTCCCCTTCCTAGAGGATGGGAGGGAGGGAAGAGAGTTCTAAGCTTCTAATCCTGGCTTGGACTTTCTAGTGACCAGACCCACCCCATAGCTGTCCAGGAGCCCAGTAGAAGTTGCCTCCTTTGGACAAAAGATGCTTTTAATACTCAGGAATTCTCCAGGGGATTTAGGAGCTCTTAGGTCTTTCCAGGGTTACATACGAAACATTAAAACCAAAGGTGCTCCTCAGCCCTGTCACTCAGGAAATCCCCAGGGACTTCGGAGTCGTGGCAGAAACTGGAGAAGAACCAATGTGTATTTATTGTGCTAAATTAGGCACTCTGTGCCAGGACCAGGGATGGGGACCAATTGTACCTTCTTTGTGACACACAGGCATGGACACCTGCACACAGGAGGGGTGTGGCCCATCAAGGGACACCGGGACAGGCACAAGCTAAGCCCAGGAGAGGTACAGGGGAGGTCAGGGCTGAGGACCCTGGAGAGGGAATGGACAATGTCTGCACAGTCGCCTGTGACAGGTGCTCGGGGGACCTGGACCCAGGGCCACGGCAACAGCTGATGGTGTCCATTGAGACGAAGAAGCCAGCAGCAGCAGCCAGGCCCACGGCAGGTGCCAACCATCTCAGCTGTGCTCACCACGCCCTTTCCTAATGAGGAAACCGAGGCTGAATTGAGGGCAGCAATTCATCCTCCCTCATCCTTGGCTGCCCCAGCCTTGGGCTCACTGCAGTGGGGAGGCTTCAGCCCACTGAGGACTGAGTGGCAGATGGCCAGGTGCAGGGACAGAATGACGGAGTGAATGAATACCCAGGTAGCCAGACCCCTCAGCCCTGGAACTCGGCATCCATCCACAGACCTGTCCATCTGCTCTTCTCTTATTTTATTATTATTATTATTATTATTCATCCTGAACTCCGTGTGGCCAGGACTTCATTGTTACTTTTTAGAGAGAAAGAACACATGGTAGTGCCCATTGGCCCTTCATCTCCAGAGACAGGGTGCCCACCTTGACAGCTCTTGGCTGGGAACAATTTTTGTTTGTTTATTTATTTTATTGTTTCTTCTGAGTTATTCATGACAGTAGAATCCACTTTGATAAAATTATACAAGCATGGAATATATCTTATTCTAATTAGGACCCCATTGTTGGGGTTGGGCACAGTGATGGGGTTCACTTAGGTATTTTCATATGTGTACATAGGAAAATTATTAGATATATTTATTCTTGAGCTGGGGATATAGCTGAGTTGGTAGGGTGCTTGCCTCACATGCACAAGGCCCTGGATTCTATCCCCAGAACCACAAAACAAACAAACAAACAAACAAAAAAAGGAAACCCATTCAAATGTATTTATTCTACTGTGTTTTCTATTCCTACCCGTCTTCCCTTTCTTTCATTCCCCTTTGTCTAATCTGCTGATCTTCTCTTCTTCCTCCTCCTTATTGTGAATCAGCAACAGCACATCAGAGAGAACATTTGGCCTTTGGTTTGGGGAGACTGGCTTATTTCACTTAGCATGATACTCTCCAGTTCTAGCAAATGCCATGATTTCATTCTTCTTTATGGCTGAGTAATATTCCATTGTGTGTATATACCACTTTTTCTTTATCCATTCATCTGTTGAAATGCATCTAGGTTGGTTCTGTATCTCGGCTATTGTGAATTGAGCTGCTATGAACATTGAGGTGGCTGTGTCACTGTAGTGGGGACAAAATTTTATGTCCTGTGTCTAGTGTAGGAGCTGGGCTTGAGGAAGAGGAGAGGATGGGAAACTGTTGTACAATTTACCTCAATCTGAATGCATCTGGCACCTACATTTTGCCTCTACTCTCACCATTCAGCCCTGTGCAGTCCTGCCTCTCCCACCTGCTGACTTTAATAGTTTGTTGCTGCTGTCCAATGTGAACACCACAGGGAAGGGCAGCTTCTATCCTGAATAAAGCATATTTTAAAATCACAATTATTATATTATTTTTTATAAAAAGAATATACTAGGTGTGATGGTGCTCACCTGTAATATCAATGACTCAGGAGGCTGAGGCAGGAGGACAACAAGTTTGAGGCCAGACTCAGCAATATAGTGAGTCCTTAAACAACTTAGAGAGACCCTGTCTTAAGATTAAAAAAAAAAATAGGGCTGAGGACATGGCTCAGTGGTTAAGCACCCCAGGGTTCAGTCTCTGGTACCAAAAGCAAACAAACAAAAAACCCAAAATACCTATTATAGAAATTTTTTAAACATAGAAAAGCACAAGGAGGAGAGCAGAGATATCCCTCAGAGGCAACAGACTGTTCCTCACACCATGTTCTTTCCATGCACTGCACATGTGTGTTTTTAAATGTTTATAATCTCTCCTTTTCATCTCAGAGTTGATGAGGATGATCCTTCAGGTGAAGTTTTAAGAACTGGTACCACTTATCACGTGGATGTACCATAATTCATTCAACCAGTCCCTCAGGTTATGCCCCAGTTTTATTGTTATGCTAAATGACACCATAGAACATATTCTAGTACCTAACTTTTTGCTTGTTTGCATACCTCTGATTGTTTTCTTGGAATCAAGTATTTAAAGGGCATTGGCATTGTAAACAAAGGGGATGCCATGTCTACTCCTGACAGCAGTCAAAGAGAATGCTCAAGTTTCTGGGCCAGTGCACTTCAGATTCTTTGACCATGACCAGAGGTATAGGCACACTTTTCATTCCAACCAGGGCCTCACAAGCATACATACATGAAATTGGACAAAGAAGCTTTGTGGACAGCACTGGCTTCACTATTGTGAGGTGCTCTTAGGTTTTCAGTGGGTGTCGTTTTAAGAAAAGCCAGTCCTGGTGCATTAAATCAATTCCGTGACCACTAGTGTGTCACGGCCCGCTGTTTGCACAACATCCCTGGGACTCACTTATCCAACAGCAGTGGGCTGGCTGCATGTGTCTGCGGCGGCCACCAGAAGCCCGAGTGTCAGGGGAGTACATTTTCTGGGCCAGGTTATGGGGTGGCTTCTCCAAGGCCAGAGTCTCTGTAATCCTATTCTCACTGGAATGTTCCCAGTTTGGCCCTTTGGTACTTAGGAGTCTGCATCTGGAAATGGGAAGGAGATAAAGCCTTTCATTGGCTCCTCAGCACCAGAACACACAAAGTGGCCCTCTCTCCCTCCTGCGTGGCCTCCCTTGGATCTGGGGGTGGATGGGCGCCCAGCCCTCCCAGCTGGGTCTAGGTGAGTTCATGGTCCCTGCACGGTTGCTCTTGAACTACTCTGCGGAAACCTCTGGATTCTCAGGTTGTTTCCTCCACAGACTGATGTTCCCATAATGCTCGGTGGCTGATTTGAATGCCATTACTTCTCTGTGTCGGGGGGTCATGACAGAGTCTCAGGCAGGCTGTTTCTATAGGACTTTTGGCAGTTCTTGCTTTCTTTGGGCGTCAGGCTGAATGTTTTGAAAGTAATGTTTTTATGGTTAAAGAACTTTCTTAGCAGTGAAGTGGATAATGCAGGGTCCAAATAGAGTGGGACTTTGCGATTCAATCATATTTTAATCTTTTTTACTCCTTTTTCTCTCTCTCTGCCTGGGATAAAGGAGGTTTCATACAAAAAGAAAAATTTTTAGACGCTGATCATTAAGTGAGCCGCATGGCTGGAGTTTCCGTGGTCCTTGTTCCCACAAGCACATCACAGCCCTGATGACTGCTGGTTAGGGTCACTGTGGAGGGTGGTCAGTTCTTTGTCTGTGTGGGACAGGGTGCTAGGCACATGTTCTGGGTCCTGAAGGCCAGGGAGTCTGAGGGGGGCATGGTGCCCTGTGCCTGGAATTGGGAGGCCCTGAGGTTCCAGCCGCTCTGGCCTTGGGGGACTTCTGACCAAGTTGGAGTAACACACGGCAGCTATGCCCTCCTGATCCAGACACCAAAACCAGGTCAGCAGACACGCACCGAGGAGTTTGTAAGGCATGGACACCAGGCAAGGAAGGATGGGAACCTTTCAGAAGGAGGAGACAAACCACCCTGCTGTGCCCCTGTGGTTACCATGAGAGAGTTTCCAGGCCATGCCTGAGGAGGGGGACTGAGGCAAGTCGACAGCAGCGTCCTGAGGGTCGGAAACCTTCATTTCAGAAGCTGCTCCCAATGTGGGGGCTACTATTGAAGGACAGAAATATACATACCCAAGAACCATCTAGGGGTGATCCACAGCAGGGCCCAGAGAGTTCCCCAGGTGGAAGGCGTGGAGCTGAGGGGCCAACGGGAACAAAGCACGTAGAGTTCACAGGATGGAGTAGTGGATGGGAGAGAACTGGACCAGGGAGAGCTCAGAGGTCAGCAGCAGCTCTTCCCACCGCCCCATCCCCGAATATCCAGCTGGTACTGACTAGCGCAGGCCTGTGAGATGGCTCAGGGCTGAGGACAGAATCACCCAGCAGGATTAGAGCAGCAGTGCTTACACAGCACGGGAATAGTGCCTCTCCCACCAGCCTGTCTGAGGAGCTTAAGGAAGAAGTGTTCTGTATAAAAGAGCAGATAGAAGGATGACAGTTGATCTCTCATGTGGAACTCATCACCTTGGAAGGCAATGGAACAACATCTTTAAAGTAACGAAAGGGGAAAAGTCAGTCTAAAATTCTGTATCCAACAAAATTATGTTTAAGAAACAATATAAAAACACCTTTAGACTCGTAAAAGTTCACAGGATTCATCACTCACGAGCTTTTCCCATGGGGAGTACTAAAGGGAATTCTTCAGGCAGAAGGAAGTGATACCAGATAGAGAGAGGGATTTACACAAAGCAATGAAAAGCATCAAAAATACAGATAAAATGATCAGATTTTAGTCTCAGTATTTAAATCTTTTTAAAGGTTAATTGGTGCGGAGTGTGGTGGCTCAGACCTATAATCCCAGTGGCTCAACAGGCTGAGGCAGGGGAATCGCAAGTTCAAAGCCAGCCTCAGCAACTTAGTGAGTTCCTAAGCAACTCAGCAAGATCCTGTCTCTAAATAAAATATAAAAAAGGACTGGGGATGTGGCTCAGCAATTAAGTGCCCCTGGGTTCAGTCCCTAGTACCATTAAAAAAAAAAGTTAACTGGCTTTTCTTTTTTCTTTTTGCTACAGAGATTGAACCCAGGTGCTTTACCACCAAGCCACATCCCCACCCCTTTTTGTTTTTACTTTGATTCAGGGTCTGAGGCTGAGGCTGGCCTTGAACTTAGAATCCTCCTGCCTCAGCCTCCCAAATTACTGGGATTACAGCCTTGCACAATTGTGCCTGAATTTAGTTTACTTTTTAAATGAAAATAACAACCATGTAGAGTGAGGTTTACAACATATGTAAGAGTAAAGTGAGCAATAATAGCAGAAATGCCAGGAGGGAAGAAAAAGCACACCATTGCAAGGCTGTCACACCATATGTGCTGTAGGATGATGTCACCTGAAAGTGGACCATCATGGCTAACGATACATGCAGATCATTTTCTTCATCTGGAGCGCTGAGGGCCAGAAGCGTTTCAGGTTTCAGAGTTTCTTGGATTTTGGAATATTTCCATAGACTTGGCTGGATTGAAATGCTAAGTACTGTGAAATCTGAAACTGGAAGCATTTTGGATTTCCACCTTCAGATTAGGGAACCTCCACCCATACTATGAACTCTGAGGCTACCACTAAAATAAAAAGCCGTCTAGCTAAGAAGTGGTTAAAATGGAATTATAAGAATACCAAATTAATCTAAAAGGCGGCAGGAAAACAGGAAGGAAACTTAGGCCAGAGAGATGAAATAACTTGCCCAAGGTTAAGAACGAAAAGGCAGCAGAGCCAAGCTTCGAACCCAGAGAGTCCCTCCAAGCCCCTGACCCACGGCACTGCGCCATATGCAACTTGTATTGTTGTAGCCAAAGCTTCGTCCCGGGGTTTCATAAACTCACTTCCAGACCACTCGTGCATAATCGAATCAAGCCTTTATTGAAGCTCACTGGCGACTGACCAGAACATAAAGCTGTTCCCCTGATCAGCCCCGAGCAATTGCAAGGGCACTCCTGATAAGCCTGAAAACCCCAAAAGGGACATTCGGGGGTCCAGCCAATGCAAGCAAGCCGGGTTACAGAAGTGGGAGAGTGCAGTCAAGCGGCAGGAACCCTAACCAATCACAGTTAGCCCAGTCACCCCAGTTACAGAAACAGAGCCCCGTTCCCCTAGTTACAGAAACAATGCCCCATTAGGTAGTTCCGTGTTCTTAAAGGTTTCTATAGCAAAAGGAAAAGAACACCTTGCCCCAGTCATGACCCTTCTACTTGGCATGGTTGCTTTACAGGATGGAGTCACAAAACAAAATGGAGTCACATTTGCTCCTATTATCACAGTGTCTTACTGGTTTTGCCCACTCGATCCGAGAAAATAGCTAAGTTCTCCCTCTAGGACAAGCATGGTTTAAATAGAACCGGTGACTTCACAACCATGTTAAAGCTTGGCAAGGCCCCTCATGTGCCTGAGCTGGTTCCCAGTGTCATGGTTGGGTCTTGCTGGTTGCTCTGTGGTTAACACTAGTTGAACTAGACTTTCCCCTAGTAGGGGAGGGCCACCAACAGGACCAGACCGTTCTTTTCCTGAGATGACTCCCTGCTGTTTTGCCTGTGGTACAGCCCAGGGAAGTGAAGTGGGATTTAGTTAAACTACTCACCCCAAAGTCTCTGTGTTGAGCCAGGGAGGGGCTGGCACGGGAGCCGGCAGACTGGCCCAGCCTGCTCTTGGCACCCAGCTGCGAGAGCCCCAGTGGCCAGTTCTCTGTTCCCACACATGTTCTGCATTTCGGCTTCTAATCTCAGTATGTGGAAGGAGAGTCAAACAGGCTCCATTTAGACGTGATGAAAACCCTTCACCTGCTGACCGCACGTCTCTCAGTTGGCTGCGGAGACCCAGCTCTGCCTCTGGTTGGACGTGTGCGTCAGGCCCCTGCTGCTTCTCTTCCCCCCACCTTCCTTCTTTAAGGGTTGGTGGGGTCAACCAACTTCTAGAGCCTGTTGGTACTTGACTCTACTTACACATTGCCCCTTCCCCAGTGTTGGAGCAACCTAGAGAGGATTTCCTAAAATCACCTGAGAAGGGAGCGGGAGAAACAGCCTTGGACCTTGCATTTCTTAGATGAGCATTTCTGATGGGAGAGGTGCCTTGTCATGGGAAGGGGGCCACCAGGGTTGGGGTGGTGGAATCGCATGTTCAGGGCCCTTGGACCTCCCCACTAAGAGCTTCAGTATCCCTCTCTCTTGGTGCCTATTCCATGTAAGCACTCAATAAATCCAATCATCCACCCTCTGTATCCACATATTCACCCATGGATTCAACCAACTATAGGTTGAAAATATTCAGAAAAAAACTGGATCTGTCCTGAACCCATACAGACCTCTTTTTCCTTGTATTGTTCTCTAAACAATACAGCGTAACCACTGCTCACACAGCATTTACGTTGTGTTTGGTATGATAAGCCATCTGGAGATGACTTCAAGTAGACTATGCCACTTCATCTAAGGGACTTGAGCGTCTGAAGATTTGGGTATCTGCAGGGGTCCCATTGCTGAAAGCTTAGTCCTTGTCCCTGATGCCAACCCAATCATGAAGACACAATTTTGGAAAAAAGGAAAAGGAAATTTTATTGCCTTGCTAGCAAAGGAGGAACACAAGGGACTCCTGTCCCAGAGGCTGTGATTCTGCTCATCAGCAGGAACAGGGGGATTTTAAAGAGGTGATTCAAAGGTTGAATTCCACCTTTTCTCTGGAGTTGAAATTCACTTGTTTACTCGGGAGATAGTCATTGCTGAGAACTTCCGGTGCCATCCTCAAACTCTGGATGACTTTATTCCTATGGTAGATGTGTGCTCAGGGAGTTATCTAACTCTGCCTAGGATGGGGAAGAAAGGTGATCCACTTGTGACTGAGATTAGGGAGGGGAACAGATTAGGGAGGAGCAGGGAGAGAGGAAGAGAAAGAAACTTGTCCATTTTGAAAATCAGTTGCGGTGGCAGAGCAAAAAGGGCTACATTCAAAGCATACAGTGGACACTGTTACGATCCTACAACCAATCCCCCATGGATACTGGGAGAAGGTGGTACCTCCCTCTTTTCCCCTTTGTGGATGCAGTAACAGGCTACACTGAAGGATCTCAACTCTGTTCCCTTCCTTTCTTCCCTGTCCCCCACCATAAAGCACTAGACTTCTGTGGGAGCTGCCTGGTTGGGGTTCCTCAGAGTACTGCTTTGACGTGTGGAGGGAGGCTCAGCCTCCACAGGATTGTAGGCTCTACCCCAGCAGGGGAAGGCTTCTCACCTCTGCCCCACCTCTCTTGCTCCTCCTGTGCTCCCCCACCCCACCTACGGGAGCTTAACAGGCTGAAGCTGGGCATGCTCACCAAATGCTGACTCCGAAGCCTCAGTGTCCACCAAAACAGGCCTGCAGCCTGGATACACATGTGGGTTCCACTCTCCCTTTCAGCAGGGCGGATCAGTGACCCCCAGTCCTAGTTGCTGGCCTTGGCCCTGCAGAGCCAAACCTTCATGAGGACCTTCTACAGTATCCCTCAGCTTGAGATGGTGCCTGCAGCAGGATACCCATAGCCACGTCTTGTGCCATTCACGTTGCCCCCTGATACCAACACCAGATATCAGCCCTGGGTTCACAGGGTGCTCACAGTCAGTCTCCATAGCAGGACTTCGTGTCCCACCCCCAGCAGTGGAGGGTCTTTGCAACACCGCCCTGCTGCACCGGTTCTCTCCTAGGTGTCCCGCCGTCCCACATAGAAGAGTGGAACTGACCAAGCAAATAAAGAAATATCTGAACAGAACTGCAACAGGGTGGAGTCTCAGGAGGGAGCTGAGATCCAGAATGATAATCTTATCAGCAAAGGGCCTTGATCCTCCATTTCATGTTAGCTGTGGAGCTGCTGTTTGCAAATATACTCCAGCTGGAAGAGGCCCCAATGATTACATTTAATGATTGCACCAGAAAACACTGAAACAATTGCAAATGCTCATAAATTTGATACAGAGTCTCTTTCTTATTCAGTAGACTTGGCCATGACTCATTCCTCAGGGAGATTTAACACCTCATTTTTCTGGCATCCACTAACCCTTAGAATAGAGCAAAGTCCTGAAGTCAACAAAATGAATCTTGGGAATCCCAAAGAGATGCCGCCATGCCTGCGTGCTGAGGCTGGAGACCTCCTGCACTCCTGGAGGAGCCTGCCAGCTTCCACTGCAGGAGGAGCCTGCCAGCCTCCACTGGGAGTTGCTGTCGCTGGTTCACATGGCCAGCCGGTCCTGTGTGCTGACAATAGGTGTGGAGGTCCTTTGAATGCAGACAGAGAGGAGCAGTCAGGAGTGTCTGCTGGGGACCCAAGTGGATGCAGAACTGTAAACAAATCTAAGAACTCAATGGGGCCCTGCCCAGCCCTGCAGGGGAACACAGAGCCCCCCCCCCGCCCAAGGCAATGCAGGCAGGCAACCTGGCCCAAGGGCAGAGGATCCTTTGAGGGTCTCCAGTCTGTCCAAGAGCAGCTGATGCAGTAACTCCTGGGATAAAATAAATGGCATTGATTTCAATCCTTAACTCTTCACAGCCGTCCTCTGGATAGATGCCTTTCACAACACACAAGGGGGTCAGACCCACTCAGATCTGCCAAGGCGGAGGCTATCTGGCTCTCCATCCAACTTCTGGAGAAGAAATGCAAACAAGAATAACCCTGGCTGAGGCCTGGGTCATGTGTAGCTAGCTAGTGGTGCTGGTGGAGGATTCTGGCTCTGAAGGTCAAGGGTGCCACTGGCTGTGACTGCACATGTGTGAGGGGTGAGGGTTGGCTGGCCTCTCCGCGGTGCCAAGTAACAGGGTGGCAGATGGGAGGAGTTTGGACACTGCCCACACTCAGAGAGGCTCAAAGCTGGAGCTGGTGAACCTCCAAGAAAGGTCTGTCTCGGGTCCAAGTGTTGTTGTGGCCTCGCGGTAGAAGGGTCCTCTACCAGAAGGGGCCATGTGGGTACTCTAGTTGCCAAGACTGTTAGCACAAAAGGACCAGGCCCGATGCAAACTTCATGGGTCAGTATAGTTTTTTATTCAGGAACCGGGTGACACCTCTGATGGACCCACTTTCCTGGTGAAAAATGAGCCACTGGCCAGAGGAGGAGTGTGGGCTTATATAGGTTCAAATGAGAGGTGACTGAATTAATAAGCGTGTCAGTGTGGGCACTCAGGAATTGGGCATCTGTTTTACTGGGCAAGATGGGAGGGGGTCTGGTGTCAGTGGTCAGACCCCCTGGGATTTATCTTTTTCTGGGCCAGATAGAGGATCTGGGGTCCCTGGTCGGTACCTGGGAAAGGATTTGTGTGGGGAACGATCGATGCTCTGGCCTCTCCCAGAGGCTGTCTGTCAGACTTGGTGGATACCTCCTCCCTGGGGCCTGTCTTGTCACTGGGAAAGGATAGTGTGTCGCCTTCTCCCTCACTCCCTCTCCTGAGCCACACTGTTTTGGGGTGTGTCATTTTCCATATCCAACAGTGATGACTCTGTTAGCCAAGCTCTTTGCTCAGCTTCCTTCTCATTTCTCTAGAGAACCCAATGTCTCCTGGCCAACTCATCCCTCTTCTATTTCACAGGCCAGAGACCCCTTCTCTGGCAGTGATGAGGGCCTTCAAGATGAATCCCACCATTCCAGGGCTCCTGGATATAAACTCTAAGCCTTTCCTCACCCTCTGCTGCCATTTTCTGAGTATAACACAGAAGATAGTTGCCTTGAACTTGAGATGCTGCAGATTCAGCTTCTGAAGATACTCTGATCTGTAGAGATTTATAAAAGTCACCAATTCTCAACATTCAAAGAATCTTCTCTAAGATTAGTGGAATCAACCCTTATTTTTCAAGAGAAGGGTTCATTTTTGACTCCCTGACATTCTTCCAGTCCTTGCTAGGTACAGCAGCCTGTAGAGATGTTGCCACCCATAATCCTCCAGTAGCCCCAGGGGTAGGAGTCATTCTAATGGATTTATGGTTTTCCCATGGATGGAAGAACATGAGGTGAGATGTTTTCTCCAGATCTCATGTGGGGGGGGGGGGCTGGGGTTCTCTTTGTTTAGGACTTTGACTTTTTTTTTTTTCTCAGAGTAGGAGGTGACCACAACTTTGTTCCCCGACCCTCTGGGTCCTAGGTTAATCATTGTTTTACTCTTAATCCTCATTTAACATAGTCCATAGCTTTTAAACAGGCTTCTTTGTCTTTTGATGTTAATCTGGAATCCTGAGGAAGATTGCCCTGAGGTGTCCATCTTCTCAGTGAGAGTCATGATTCCTAGATCCTATCTTGTCAGGCAAATTACAGGGGGAGAGTAACAGACAGCAGAATGGTTCCTTACCCATTCTGAAGAGAAAGTGCTGAATGACCCAAGAATAACCCATTGGTATTGGTAACAGTCCTTTGAAGGTATCAACCCAAGTTTCCTAAGGGAATAAACAAGGTGATTATAAAATTTATACAGCATTCAGACATGTGATAGGATAAGGGGGTGGACTGGCATTGATCCTGCGCCAGTTTGCCAATTTGGAATCTACTATATGTTGTCATCTTTCTTGCTTTATTGTCCTTTGAGATGGTTTCATACGCAGTAAATCCTTCTCCAAAAGGATTTACTGCGTATGAAGTTTCCCAAGTTGATTAAAATTCTTTTGAATACAAGTAAGAGAATCATTACAAACTTGCTTAAGTGAAAAAGAAGACTGCACCTTAGGAGAAGAGTTGGGGAGGTGGGTTCTGGAATCCAGGTCTTGTGAGGACCAAGAACTGGGAAGGGTCTGGAGTCCAGGCATGCCTGTTTCAGGCCTCTCCGTCATTCCAGACCCATTGCCCAGCCTTTGCCTCTCTTGGTTGCCACTTCTCCCCAACTCTTCTTTGTATTCAGCTATTGCATCTACAGGCTGAGCATTCTCAATCCCAAATCCAAAAATTTTGAGTGCCAACACACCAATGCGATTGGAAGTTGCACACTGTACCTCATGTGGCAGGTAAAAATGCAGGCACACTAAACGTGCTGTATAAAATTACCTATGAATTATGTGTGTCCAGCCACACTCCAGATGGTCTCTTGCACATCCAATGCTGAATCCTTATCTCCGTTTGAGTTAAACCCTTTCCAACTCTACCATTTTTGGAATGTTCATGTATCATGAATGTGCCTGTTGATACCCCACCTCTGTGAGTTCTGTGGTTAGAGAACAGTGCTGATCAGATCTCAATTATGATATCTATGATAGCTCTCAAAACATATTCTAACTAACCCTTCATTCCTGGCATACAGAAATTGAGTTTAATTTTGTATGTTGATCTTATATCCAGCAATCTTGCTCAATTGTCATAATAATTCTAATGATAGGTTTATAGTTTGGGAAGTTTTTTATGAAGATAATTATGTTGCCTGTCAGGGAAAAATTGTAGCTTTGTTTCTTCCTTTACTATCAATTATTTACATTAATTTTTTGTCTTCTGTCATTGAAATGGCAAGGACTTCCCGTGCAATGGTTTACAGAATTGATGGATAACAGACACCTGCATTTTATTCTTGACTTTAAAGGGAACGTGCTTAATGTTTTGTCATCAAGGATATTATTTAGTATTTAGATTTTCTTTATCATGTGTAGGAAGGTCTGTTTTAACCTTAGTTTAGGTCGAGGTATGTATATGTATGTGGGTTGGGGGTGTTGGCTTTTAAATTCAAATGTGTTTGAATTTTATGAAATTATTCTTTATCTTCCTTTAATCTGTTTGTGTGGTGAATGTCTATTGACAGATTTTTCTAATGTTAACAAATCTGGGTTTGGGGATACACACCACTTAGCTGTGGTATGCACGTGTGTATATTTAAAAAACTACTGATTTTGTTTGCTAATGTTTGTTCAGGTTTTTCCATCTGTGATGGAGTGATTAGCCTGTGTATTCCTTTCTAGTAATTTCATTACCTAGTTTGAATATCAAAGTTTACACCCCCACTAAATGCCCTAAGGGTGTCCCTTCTCCTGTTATCTTGGAAGGGTTTGCTTGGAACCGAATCATCTGTCCCTTGCACTTTTGGCATAAATAGCTACAAGTCCGTTCAGGCCTTTGTGGTTTCCTTCTGAGAACATTTTCAATGATTGATTCTGTTTCTTTAATGATCATAAGCTATTCAGGTTTCCTATTTCGTCCTGTGTCTGTTTTGGTAATTTATATTTTTCTGGTGATTTGTCCCTTTCTTCTTGGTTTTAAGCTATATTGGCCTTAATTCCTGCTGCATCTGGGATTTATGCCTCCTTTCCATTTCAAAAAGTGTTTATTTTTCCCATTACTTTACTCTCTGAATCTATTTTTGTGTTGTTGGTTTTTTTTTTTTTTTCAAATAATTGACTTTGGCTTTGTGATCCTCTTTGTTGCGTCTGGTTTTTCTATTCCATTGATTTTTATCTTAATTATTTATTTCCTTCTATTTTCTTTGGTTTTATTTTCCTGCTCATATTCTAATATCCTAATTTGGATGTTATTAATCTTCTCTATTTCTTTTTTTGGATAATAATAACATTTAAAGCTGTTATCTTTTAAAATACTGTTTTGGCTCTTTCAATCATGGTTTGATATATAAGATTTTCTGTCTGTTGATTCTGAGTATATTTTAGTTTCTATCGTGACTTACTTGACTCTTACATTCAGTGAATATGTCTATCAATTATGTCCCCGGCATTCCTTATTTGAGACCTGGACATAGCATTTACCCAGGACCACACATGGCAGAGCAATGTCCCAGCCAAGGCTAAGAATCACAGCCCCTGCAAGGACAGCCTTCTCAGTCACTGCTCTTGTCATTGTTGGTACAATATTTTATACTAGGTGTTCTTTTACCATTTTTGTGGAGGGGGGACGGTATGGGATTGAACCCAGGGGTTCAAACTGAACCACATCCTCATGTTTTGAGACAGGGTCTCTAATTACATAGTGCCTTGCTAAGTTGTTGAGGCTGACTTTGAACTTGTCATCCTCCTGCCTCAGCCTCCTGAGCCGCTGGGATCAGGTGTGCACCACCGCGCCCAACAAATACTGGGTTTTCCACCTAATTCCACTATCCTCAGAGAAGAGGGCCAGTGTAATACAGAGTTTTCAAAATCTATTATGATACTGGCCTTGTCGACTACCTGTCAGCTGTACAGTGAGTCTCCTTCTCTGTGGTCAATTGCTTCAGTACCCCATTTTCTAATCCCACCAAGGACCGTCTGTGCATGACTTTATGGAAACCCTTTTTCTCCCTCCTCTCACCACCTTTTTGGCCCCTAGTTCCTTCCTGCATCTTTGCAGTCATGACCCCTGCTCTGCACTGCTCTCTGGTGTGGGTCTGGGTTCCATCTGGACATGTCCTCCTTCCTGCTGGTCTTGAAAGGCTAAGCGTGAAGTGTAGAGCGTACCTGGACAGTGGCTTCTCTCAGTGCGGAAGTTCCTCTCTTTGTCTTGATTCCTTTTCACTGTTGAGGAATCAGCCATCTAACTAATGGTAACTTCATGGCCATCTACTTTTCTCCCGTTTCTTCTAAGAATTCTATGTGTTTTGGTGTTTATGGGAAATGCATGATTACGAATCTGTTTTCACTTCTCCTATTTGGGTTCATTTGAACTTGCTGAACATGTGGCATGAAATTGTGTCACTCAACAATCTCAGAAAATTTTAGGCATTTTGAAGAAGGGCTATTCCTTCTTCGTGGTGTTTATATTGTCTCCTTCTAGGTGTATAAGCTAATACTGGTATCTGCTGCCTCTGTGGTTTGGTTCGGTTGACTGCCACTTCTTCTGGTTGTCCTTTATTTCTCTTACACTTTGTGATTGGGGTGGGGAACTTTGGTCACTGGAACTTTATTTTGGTAGCTTTTTCAGGCCAGAGAGGGTCTGTGTGTGTCTCTGTCAGGTGCCTGGAGACCATGACCCAGGCCCACTTTAAACCACCCTCGCTGCTTGGGGCTTGAGTGCCTCCTAGGAAGTCTAGATGCAGGCCCTTGAGCCCTGTGAAGGCCACCATGGTTGGGAGTTCTAAAGAGAGAGATTTTCCCCTCCATCCACATCCAGAGCTGAACCAACATATCTGCTCGAGTCTTCTTGAGTGGGCGGTGGCTTACAGCACTTTTCAGAGGACTAGGTTTGAATGGTCTCATCATATAACTGCTCACCTGGCCTCCAACATCTGGTACTGACCCTCTTCGCAGTCATATCTTTTGTTGTGAGGATTGAATCCCGGGGCTCTTTACCACTGAGCTACATTCTAATCCTTTTAATTCTTAAGTTTTGAGACAGAGTCTGACTCAGTTGCTGAGGATCTTGCTAAATTACTGAGGCTGGCCTTGAACTTGCAATATTCCTGCCTCAGCCTTAAAAGTCGATGGGATTACAGGAGTGCACCACCCTGCCTGGCTAAGCTACTCATCTTTTAAGAAATAATTTCACAAGCATATTTTTGATGGTTTCTATTGGAGAAGATTATAAATAATATCTAGACTGCCATATTGCCAGAGACATGACCCAAGCAAATCTGGCTTCCCCACTTCTGCTACCCGAACTATTTTTAAGTCACCACAGATTCCCAGTGGCTTGTTCAAAGGGCCCTTCTTGGTCTTCCTGCCTGAGCTCTGGGTAGACTCAGGAGGGTAGATTTCCTCGCTGGATGTGCCTTTCCTCTCAACACCAGGGTGCCACACTCACTGGCTTTCTTCCTAGCCTCTTCTGCTGGTTTCCCTTCACCTGGCCTCTTGAGCTTGGTATTTTCCAGAAATGGCCTTGGGTCCTCCCCTCTCTGTGCACTCACCCCATTGATGATTCTGTACCTTCCCAAGATTTTTAAATGCAGCCTACATGGCGAGACACTAGACGTCTTTTTTACATCTCCAGATTCTTGTGTTTTGTGTTCATTTCCACCAGTCCCCTGGGATGTCACCCATTCTCACACCTAATGTATATGAATGTTTGCTCCTTCCCACAGACATAGGCCTCCTCCAGGCTTCTCCACTCAGTGGACCGCACACCTCCACCTACTTGTTCCTGCAGCAATCTGTGTTTCTCACACACATCAGTCCCTCTCCGAGCCATGCACCATCTATCTGTCCCGTTCTTCCTGGGTTGCCCATCTTCACACCACCAGCTGGTCAAACTCTCTCCTTCTCTCCTGCTTCCTATGGTCTCTTCCATTCAGCAGCTGGAGTCATCTTTGAAAACCACAAGCCATCTTCTTCCAAAGCTTAGCATTTATTTTTGACTTTACACTGCACATAAGCTAACGTAAAAGAAATCCCCAAGATGGCGCCTGAGGCCCAGCTGATCTGGCCCCTGTCTGCCTCCCCAGCCTTATCCTAGGCCACTGTCTCTCTAGTCCTAGGCATTCTGCAGTCCTCCATGGCCTCAGGGTGTCACACCTGCTTCTCTGTCTCCTGAGTGTTCTCCACTGCTCGACTGACATCTCTCCTCCGAGGTTCCGGATGACATAGCCCTTCGGAAACCCTCTCTGGCATCCAAATCAGAGAAGGTCTCTTTCTCTATGTTTCTCACAGACAACTCCCACTTTCCCTTTCTAGACTTTGGCACACATTTTAAATTACCCATTTTATTCGTCTACCTCACAAATACCCGTCTCTCTCACGAGGACAGGACCATGTCTGTGGTCATGTCTGTGGTTCACCATGAGTAGCCTGGGACACAGGGAGCTTTGGTATGTGTTTGGTGACAGGAGCCAGGAAGGAACTCCCTCTCACCACTCTCTCCAGTTTATTTGTTCTGAAAGTCACCTCAGAGCATGCCGGGCAGGGTGGGGCAGTGGTCGGCCCTTTTGCTGACTGCATTTTGCTCTCAGCCCAGGCCTGAGCTGTCATAGGGAGGGTGGCAGGTGCCTTCCTACACCTACCTGTTCTCAAAGATGGGCTCCCGTGACGGGGATGGTGCAGGTGCTGAGGCATGTCACCAAAACAGCTCTAAGGCACAGTCCCTGTGCATGGCAGGTCAGCCTCTTATGTTTTTAGTTGGCTCTCCCCTAATGAATAAATGAGATTGATTTCATCTGTTTCTCCTTCTTCAAATTAACAAAATTTACCCTCAATTTGTTTAAAGAGGGGAAAGAGAACCTGTTTCTAATTTGTTCTGATACATTTATTAAATGCAATCATCCATTAAAAAAAACTTAAAGATGCTAAAAACAGCAGGAAAACATTAAACTTTCAGCGGATGAAGTTTGAATCATAAAGTATGTGTCACGGGGCTCCCTCTGAAATGAGACGCAACCTTGGTGACACTTGCAATTAGTCATAAGGGGCTAGATGGAACCCAGAAGGTGGGCAGGGTGGGCGTTGCCAGGGCTCTCTCTTCCAGGAGTCAGGATTCGGGCGGATAACCTCCTGAGGACTCAGGTGGCTTTTGGGACATGGGTTTAGAGTTCCCTCTGTCTGTCCCACGTTTCCTTCTTTCTTCCTTTCTTATTTTATTAAGAGGGAAGGAAGCTAGTGGAAAAATGTTACTCACTTTTTTGGAGGATGAAACCTTTTTATTCCCTGAATCCCTTCTCCTTCCCACCCTCCCCTGCCAATCCCACCATGAATAAGCAAATGTCCCCAGCCAGGAGCCCGGTGTACAGAGGGAAAGGTCCCTCTCTAATGAAGAGGATGGGACCAAAGTGTGAGTAGGGCTGGTTTCTTTGGAGACAGCTCTCCCGGGCTTGTAGACTGCTCTTTTCACTGGGGGTCTCCACACGGTCACCCTGTGTAGGTGTCTGTGTCCAAACAGGCTCTTCCTATAAGGACTCTAGTCACATTCGCTGAGCATCACCCTACCTCTTTAAAGACCCTTTCTCCAAACACAGTCACATCCTGAGGTACTGGGGTTAGGACTCCAGCACATGGACTATAGGAGGGAGATAGGTTAGTCCATGTGTGCGCGTGCACACCACACACACACACACACACACACACACACACACTTGTGTATGGATTTCCTGTGCTGTTTTTGTGGGTGTACCCAAAGTATATTTTCACTTATAACTTTAGATATGCCCAGGGCAATATTTTCAGGCCTTGCACTGGAAAGATTCTCAACAGAGACACAGGGCGAGAGCCCACTCCCAAGAAGCCTTCTACATCAGGCCCTGGAGACAGTGAGCAGAGTCCATCAGAGCCGAAGCAGCCATGACTCTCTGGAGTCCCTCGTGCCACAGAGAGCACAGCCTCAGCTGAGAGGGGCTCTGGGAGACCCCAGCCCTCCAGCTCGCATTCATCAGCGGCTCCAAGGGCACATGGGGGCTGAGAACCTGGCTGACATGGCGGCCTCCCTGCCGCATGGGCGTGTGTGTGTGTGTGTGTGTGTGTGTGCGCGCGCACTGCAGTCTGGCTGAGCACAAATAACCTAGCCACCACAAAGCCTTGTAGGTTCAAACAGCAACTCTTTATTTCCGAACTCTCACCGGCACTCTACACACACTTCCCAGGAACACACTCCCTCCACCAGGCTCTGTGTGCCGGAACCCCTGGGAGAACTCAATGGGAACTCCAAAGTAGCGGGCGCCCGAGGCAGCAGGATCTGCTTTATTCCCGCCCCCCCCAGGATCCGCCCTAATCCAGGAGCTGCCCTAATCCTGGAGCTGGGTCACCTTTCAACCATTCCCTCTAGCAAAATGCCAGGCGTCATTCAGATTAAACTGTGGCTCTCAACATCTCCCCACTTCTGTTTAATTAAACACCAAGCATGTGGCTTAGGGACCGTGCCTGTCTTAGGTTGTCCAATACTACATATGGTCCTTACCCATCATCAGATGAGCTGACCTCAAGGCGTCGGCCTCCTGTCTTAGGTTGGTACCATTGCAGTTGGATCTTACCCATCACTGACTACCAGTCCAGCATACAGCCATACTTGTGGATAGGCCTTTGCACCAGTAGGGGGGTGAGGTTCTTAGCCTCACCTCTGTGGGCACCCAAATTTGGCCTTTGCACCAGTGTGTGGGGGGGTGAAGTTCTTTGCCTCACCTCTGTTGGCGCCCAAATTTCAGACCATCACAAGCAGAAAGGGAGGAGGTGCCCAGCCCTGCATGGGCCTTTTGTCACTCCAGTTAAAGTGAGATAATTAGGAGACTTATAAAAATTAGAACCCCCAGTGGGAAGTGAGGGAGGCTCACAGATGGAGGAAAAATCCTACCCCAGGACAGAAGTAGGATGGGGCACATGAGATACTTTTCTGGAAAGTACCATGGAAAGAGCATGCCCTTTGGCATTCTGGAACACACCTGAGAGGAGAAAACATGGCACTGGGCATCATGGAGGGGTCATCAGCTCTGTGCAGGACTGAACCTGCCCTGCCCTGGGGCTAATGGGTCTCTTCCACCTGCAGTAAGAATGGACTTGGTCTTGTACTCTCCCCACAGTGGGACTACCCTGGCCAATGTGGCCTTCTTTGGGCAAATGAGACTCTTGCTGTAGTCTATTCCCACCAAAACTCATGTTGAAGTTTAATCCTCAGAGTGGGACATTGAAAGAGAATAGAAACTTAATCCCTTGTGGGGTCTTTGCAAGGTAATTAAACAAGGCCATATGGGTGGGGCCAATGGGATATTGTAAGAGGAGGAGGGACTTGAGAAAGCCTGCTATGTGTGACCATGTGATGCGCTGAGCCTTCTTGGGACTCTGCAGAGAGTTCCTACCAGCCAGAAGGACCTCACCAGACATGGCTACCCAATCTTGGACTTCTCAGCCTTCAGAACTATGAGCTAAATAATTTTTTCTCCTTATAAATTATCTAGCCTGTGGTATTCAGTCATAGCCACAGAAAACAGATGAAGTCACTCCTGAGTAAAGTGCAGGTCTCTGGCAGAAAGGGTTTCAGGAAAGAGCTGGGCAAATCTCCAACACTTGCTTGAAGGAACAAGGACAGTACCTTTGGTCTGACTTGAGGCTTCAGACATGGTTTCAGCCCTTTCTCTTCTGAGCCAGAGACTCTAGCCCTACAGTACACTCTTGCTTTCTCCTCTTCTCCCTTCCTCCACCCTCCTCTAGAAAGACTGATTGCTGCTTGTGGCTTTTGGTCCTTGGGAGTAATGGCCCTTCCCATGTGGGCTAAGAAGAGGTTCACTTCCTGGAGGTTCACTTCCAGGTGGTGGAGCAAGATGGCAACTGTCTTTGTAGGCAGATACCCTCATAGGAGCTGTGGAAGCCAGGTGAAGAATCAGAGCACTTGGTTCTGACATAACAAGAAAGGATAAATGAGGGGGTAGGAAAAGAGAAGTTTTGTGTTGCTCAATCACCCTTCTCCCAACCTTAGGAAGCATAGTGTGGAGAGAGACAAGTGAGCCTGGGACATGGCCTTGGAATCCACACCATGCCTGCCACAGGAGCACTCGGCCCCGAGAAGAACCTCAGCCCTGTTCCCAGGCCAGAACCAGAATGGAGGCTCCAGATCCACTCTGGTGACAGAGAGGAACCCCCAATCCCAGAGAGGTGGGCTCCGGTTCTAGCCTACACCACTCCTGGCTGATCATAGTGACCTCAGGCCCTGCATAAACTTCAGCAGCAGAAGTTGCATGCATGTGTCCCGGGAAGACCACGTCCCACCTCACTGACATCGGTGGCTCTGGGTTTAGGTAGGACCCAGTGCCACCCTCTCCTTGGCAATCATGGGTTTCCAGCTGCAGTGTTCTCAGTTTAGGGCACTTCCGAGTGCTACGATAGCTGAAGTGGTCACAGGCTTAGGGACTCTGCTAGTGACCTGCTCTGAATATCTGGACAGGCTTTATTATTGAAATACACTTCCTAACAAAGCCGGACTGCAAAGATTGAACTCAATGTGCAAATGCTGACTAGTGGTCACAGGATTAAGATCAATCACGATCCAACACTTGGAAAGCTGAGGCAGGAAGATCTTGTCTTCGTCAGCTTTTCATTGCTGTGACAAAAATACCTGAAAAGACAACTTAGAGCCAGACATGATGGTGCACGCCTGTAATTCCAGCAACTCGGGGAGCTGAGGCAGGAGGATCATGAGTTCAAAGCCAGCTTTAGCAACTTAGTGAGACCCTGTTTTAAAATAAAAAATAAAAAAGGGCTGGGAATGTTGCTCAGTGGTTAAACACCCCTGGGTTCAATCCCTGGTTAAAAGAAGAAGAAGAAGTTGGAGGAGGAAGTTTATTTTGGTCTCAGTGGTTTGCTCTGGGCCCAAGGTGAGGCAGAACATCATAGCATAAGGGTGTGGCAGAAGAAAGCCACACAGCTCAGGACAACAAGGAAGCAGAGAGAAGGAGAGCACAAAGAGCCAGGGACAGGGACAGGATATATAATCCCCAAGGGCATGCCCCCAGTGACCTCTTCCTCCAGCCACACCCCACCTGCCCACAGTTATCACTTAGCACAGTAATCCATTAAATGGATTAATCCACTGACTAGGTTATGGATTACATCATCTAATCATTTCATCTCTGATCACTGCTCCATTGTCTCCTGAGCTTTTGGGGGACATTGCATTTTCAGATCACTTGACTCCATGAGTTTAAGATCAGCCTGGGCAGCATAGTGAGGCCCTATCTAGGAAGACAGAGAGGAAGGAGGGCTCTCCTCCATAACTAGAAAACAACCCACAAAATGGCATTAGCAAACACATATACTGTGTAAACAGATAAGTAAATGTATTTATGTGTGAGTGTTTATATAGATACATATATGTGTGTTAGTGTAGCTATGGAGCTGTAGTAACCCCAACAGCATGCTACTGGCATCAAAGTAGATATGAAGACCAGCGAAATAGAAGGAGGACACAGGGACAAGGCCACATACTTACAACAATCCATTAATTGACACAGGTACCAAAAATATTATGTTGAAGAAAAGATCAATGTTGCTGAGAAAACTGGATATCCATATATAAAAGAATTAGATCTTTTTCACCCTACATAAAAGCCAAATCAAAACGGATCAGACTTAGGAATTAGACTAGAAACTATGCAACTGCTAAAAGAAAACATGAAGTCAATATTTCATCATATTGGTATAGGCATCACTTCCTCAACAAGACTCCCAAAACCCAAGAAAAAAAACCCAAGAATCAATAAGTGGGATGGCATCAAATTAAAAGGCTTCTGCCTGGCCAAGGAAGCAATTAGGAGTGTAAAAAGAAGAGCCTACAGATAAAAAAACAAACAAATAAACAAATCAGAGATGAAGAAGGAAACATTGTGACTAATAGAATACAACGATCACAAGAGATTATTATGAACAGTTAAGTGTCAGCAAATTAGAAAAACCTAAAAGAAATGGATGAACTCCTAAGCACATACAACCTCACAAAACAGAGCCATGAAGAAACAGAAAACCTACACAGACTGATAAGGAGTAAGGAGACTGCGTTGGTAATCAAATGTCTCCCATAAAGAAAAGCCCAGGATTTGATAGCTTCACCGCTGGATTTGTCCAGACAATTAAAGAAGAAGAAATGCCAATTGCTTTTTAAAATTTTCCAAGAAGAAAAAAAATAAATAAATAAAAATAAAAAAGGAAAGAAATTGTTTCAAACTTATTCTAGGGAGCCAACATAATCCCAACACTAAAACCAGACAAGACCCTGCGCATGCACATGTGTGCACACACACACACCCACCCACAGACACACACACACACACAGAATTACAAGTCAATGTACCTGATGTATTAGGATGCAAAAACCCTTAACAAAATGCTACTAAACCAACTTTAACAGCACATTTAAAACATTATTCACCATGACCAAGTGTAATTCATGACAGGGACACAGGAATAGTTCAATATAGGCAAACAATGTGGCACATCACATTATAATTCTGTTAAAATAATAAAAAATATAATCATTGCTCTAGTCGCAGAAAAATATTTGCCAAAATTTAACATCTCTTCTCAACAAAAACTCAACGAATAAGTACAGAAAGAATGTATCAACACAATAAAGGCCATATGACAAACCCACAGTTAACATTACACTGAATGGGAAAAGTTGAAAAGTTTTCCTCTAAAATCTTCCAAGATGCCCATTTTTACCACTTCTATTCAGCATAGACGAGAAGCCTTAGCCAGAGCAATTGGCAAGACAAAGAAATAAAGGGCATGCAAATTGGGAAGAAGGAAGTTAAATTGTTCCTGTTTGTAGATGACATGTTCTTACATGTAGAAAATCCTTAAGACTTCACTAAAAAAAAAAACTATTATAATTCATAAATGAGCTCAGTAGAGTTACAGGAGACAAAATCAGCATACAAAACCAGTATCATTTCCATATGTTAAAAGTGAACTATCTGAAAAAGAAAATTTCATTTACAATAGTTTAAAAAATCCCTAAAAATAAATTGAACCAAAGAGATGAAAAGCTTCTGTGATGAAAACTGTAAAGCATTGATGAAAGCAATTGAGGAAGATTCCAAAAGATGGAAAGATATCTTGTGTTCTGGAGTTGAAAGAATTAATATTGTTAAAATGATCATACACTTCCCAAAGGGATCTACAGATTAAATGCAATATGTATCAGAATTCCAACATCATTCTTCACAGAAATAGACAAAGCAATCTGAAATTCGTATGGAACTGCAAAAGACCTTGACTAGTCAGAACAATCTTAGCCAAAAGAAGTAACACTGGATACATGTCAGTACAGGACTTGAAACGACATTGCAAATCTATAATGACCAAAACAGCAGGATTCTGACATAAAAACAGACATGGACCAGTGACTTGGAACAGAGAGTCCAGAAGTAAATCCACACACTTACAGCCAACTGATTTTCAACAAAGGTGCCAAAAGCACACATTTGAGAAAACACAATCTACTCAGTAAATGGTAGTGGGAAAGCTGAGTGTTCACATTCAGAACAATAAAATTAGACCCTTATCTCTCACCATGTAAAAATTGGTTACAATTGATTAAAAACTTAAAGCTACAAGAAGAAAGTGAGAAATACATTAATATCTTGATCCACAATGGCCTGCCAGGCTGTCCCTTCTCTGGGCTCCTTCTGCAGTGCTGGTTTGTGAACCCTTGTGGAGGTCTCCTCTGACTGTATCTCTATGCTCTGTCATGTCCTCCTCCTCCTGGAACAGTCTATGGCTCCCTTCCACTCAGAGCTGCTCAGTTGTTTCTGCTCCATCCCCTTCTTCCTCCTCAACCCTGACAACTCCTGTTTCCATCTTGTACTTCCAATTTCTAACCTAAGCCCTTTTGTTGGGGTTATTCTTTCTTAGGCAATCATTTACCTCTACACTGTGAGGTTGGATGCTGATTTATTTATTTTCCTTTCGTTTTTGTTTTCTAGGATTTTTTTGGACACTGCTTATGTATTGTTATTTTTAGAAATAATAATTTTTTAAAACCTTCCTGTTTAATTAAAAAATGACAGCCTGGCATGGTGGCCCATACCTATAATCCCAGCAATTCAGGAGGCTGAGGCAGGAGGATCACAAGTTCAAGGGCAAACTCAGCAATTTAGTGAGGCCCTAAGCAATATAGCAAGACCCTGTCTCAAATCAAAAAATAAAAAGGGCTGGGGATTTGGTTCAGTGCCTCTGGGTTTAATCCCTAGTACCCTACCCCAAATGACAGATTCTCTCTCTCTCTCTCTCTCTCTCTCTCTCTCTCTCTCTCTCTCTCTCTCTCTCTCTCTCTCTCACACACACACACACCACACACACACACTTTTTATAGTCACTTGTCCCCAAAGAATGTGAGGCTCAGAATTAGAATTGAAGTCTCTCGGGAAGAGGGTTACGAGTCCCCATTCAGGAGCTTCTCACAGCCTCGAGCTTCCTCTAAATTCTTACACACACTCACCCAAACCACAGAGTCCTGGACTTTCTGAGCCTGGTTAGTTTCTAAAGGAGTCACCACATATGTCCCAGGATTTAGACTTCAGTGAGGCTGGGCCTTCTGGGCCTATTCTTTTTTGGGGAGAGGGCAATACTCAGGATTGGACCTAGGGATTCTTAACAACTGAGCCACCTCCCCAGTCCTTTTTATTTTTGATTTCTATTAGATCTCACCAAGGTGCTGAGGGCCTCCCTAAGTTGCTGAGGCTGGCTTTGAACTTGCAACCCTCCTGCCTTAGCACTCTGAGATGCTGGGATGACAGGCATGCACCACCATGCCTGGCTTTCTGGGCCTATTTTAAGGAAATTAGATGGTAAACACATCCTTGGCAATTTTGGGAGATTGAAGCCACGTGCCACCCACTGCCACTGCTGCCTCACACATATGGGAGTTTGGTTTTCTCTGCTAGCTATTGCATTTCCATTTGCCTGAAAGCTCTCTGAGGGTCTTCATCCTGTTGCCTCAGCTCCCAAGAGCCACAGAGTCCAGAATCTTCCCCCAGTCTTTCTTGACCTTTGAACTAGTCAAGGGTTTCACAGTGGAGTTCTGTTGAGGGGGAAAAATAAACTATGTGGCATTGAAGACCTGGTAGGAGACAAACTGTGCCCCAGGCTGTCAGGGCCGGTCTTCTTCTAGCCTGTGGGTGGGGGCTGGTTCTGCCGTCCTTTGACGAGAGTGTTCCTTCAGTCATTTTGAAACCCTGGTCACCTGGTTTCCTGGGCAGTGACAGATAATGACCAGAAGAACCTGCTGCCCTTTCCTGCATGGGGGACAGAGGAGCAACACCCATTGTTTCTTCAACATTATGATGTGGAGTGTTAGCAGCTGTGATTCTTAGTGTAACTACCACTTCTCGGCTCTGAGGTGTTGGACTTAGTGCTCCTCTTTTTCCACAGGGGAACTTGAAAGATGATTCTAGAACATTCCAGCACCTCTTCTGAACCTTACTTTCTTCATCTGGAAAGTGGGGGTGACATCCCTTTCACAGGGCTGCTTTGAGGATGGAGAGGAGGAGATGAAGTGAATGAGCCCCCCACCCTGCATGGGATGTGAGGGGACTCTGGCCTTGGGGTGGGCACAGGAGGGAGGAGGATGTGCAGTTGGAACCTGATTTCTTGTGGTTTCCTGGTGAGGGGAGGAGCCCTTGGCTGTGGAGGGCAGGTAGGGAGGGGGAGGTAGAGCTTCTCCAGGTTGGAGTCTTACTGATTATTTATAGAATCGGCTTAACCTCATGAAAACAATGAAGAATTCTGGTGGCCTTCTGAAGACTCCTCTGCTTCTGTCACTACAGGTGGTTTATACTGTCCAGTTGTGATGCTGAGGAGCATAAAGGAAGGGCCAGGCCCTAGAGGGTTTTCCTCATGGCAGGCAGCAGGGCTGATCCTCACAGATTTTCAGAGATCTGAGGGCAGCAGGACCCTGGAAGTTCAGGCTTCCGTAACTCCTGTGCCCATTTTCAGCAACAAAGCAGGTCCCCCAGGCAGTAGGTCCCTGAGGCTCAGATATATGAACTGCCCTGTGAGCACCCGTCTGTGAGTTTCTGTATCCTCTGTGGCTGGACAATTTTAATAGGGGTGAAATTTGACATTCTTTTTTTTTTTTTTGCTTTTATTTTATTTTATTTTTTATTGGTTGTTCAGAACATTATAAAGCTCTTGACATATCATATTTCATACATTTGATTCAAGTGAGTTATGAACTCCCCTTTTTACCCCATATACAGATTGCAGAATCACATCGGTTACACATCCACGTTTTTACATATTGCCATACTAGTGACTGTTGCATTCTGCTATCTTTCCTATCCTCTACTATCCCCCCTCCCCTCCCCTCCCATCTTCTCTCTCTACCCTATCTACTGTAATTAATTTCTCTCCCTTGTTTTTTTCCCTTTTCCCTCACTTCCTCTTATATGTAATTTTGTATAACAATGAGGGTCTCCTTCCATTTCCATGCAATTTCCCTGCTCTCTCCCTTTCCCTCCCACCTCTCCTCCCTGTTTAATGTTAATCTTTTTCTCATGCTCTTCTTCCCTGCTCTGTTCTTATTGCTCTCCTTATATCAAAGAAGACATTTGGCATTTGTTTTTTAGGGATTGGCTAGCTTCACTTAGCATAATCTGCTCTAATGCCATCCATTTCCCTGCAAATGCCATGATTTTGTAATTTTTTTAGTGCTGAGTAATACTCCATTGTGTATAAATGCCACATTTTTTAATCCATTCATCTATTGAAGGGCATCTAGGTTGGTTCCACAGTCTTGCTATTGTGAATTGTGCTGCTATTAACATTGATGTAGCAGTGTCCCTGTAGCATGCTCTTTTTAGGTCTTCAGGGAATAGACCGAGAAGGGGAATAGCTGGGTCAAATGGTGGTTCCATTCCCAGCTTTCCAAGAAATCTCCATACTGCTTTCCAAATTGGCTGCACCAATTTGCAGTCCCACCAACAATGAACAAGTGTACCCTTTTCCCCACATCCTCGCCAGCACTAGTTGTTGTTTGACTTCAGAATGGCTGCCAATCTTACTGGAGTGAGATGGTATCTTAGGGTGGTTTTGATTTGCATTTCTCTGACTGGTAGAGATGGTGAGCATTTTTTCATGTACTTGTTGATGGATTGTATGTCCTCCTCTGAGAAGTGTCTGTTCAGGTCCTTGGCCCATTTGTTGATAGGGTTATTTGTTTCCTTATTTAATTTTTTGGGTTCTTTGTATACTCTGCATATTAGGGCTCTATCTGAAGTGTGAGGAGTAAAGATTTGTTGCCATGATGTAGGCTCCCTATTTACCTCTCTTATTGTTTCTCTTGCTGAGAAAAAACTTTTTAGTTTGAGTAATTCAGAGCCACTGTGCTACCTGAAGATAGATGCTCCTGGGAGAAGTAACGGGACAATCACTGCTGATCTGATGGTGTTTTATGGAAGCAGATCTGGACATTGGGCAAGGCTCTGGAGATTTTGGGTGGGAGAACACCAAGCTAAAGGAGAGTGGAGAGGCTGGGAGGGGGGCAGAGACAAGCTTGGCTTCCTTCACCATTCGCCTGGGCCTAACCCTGTGTTCTCTTGAGTGGGCAGTTCTTTGTGTGAGGAAACACTTAATACTTTGAAAATGAGCAGTGGGCTGCTGCCATTGCAGTAAGGATCTCAGGAAGTTAAAAAAGAACAACTAGCCACAGTGCAAGTTTATGGTGCAGAATAGTTTAATGATGTCACCATGCAGAGTGGCAATTTAAGATTTTTATGTGGCCTCCCAAGAATTTTTGTTGGTCTATTTGCCAACTTTTAGAAAGTTGTATGTCACATGTGGGGGGTGCTATTTGCCTGTATATGGTAGGGTATAATTACTGATACCTTGCTATGTATTAGAATTCATAGTATTTGGAAGAGAGAGAAATATCAGTATCCCTTATTGAGATTCTTTTGAAAAATATGACATGATAATTTTAAAATGTTTTTTACTATAGATGAAGACAATATGCAAAATAGTATTTGTGAATCAAAAGTTAATGTGATGGATCAAAATTCTTACAGTGATTATCATGATTAGAAAAAATATGGCTATTTTATTACTTTCAACTTTCTTCATTTTTCCCCCCAAAGGAGATCAGTAGAGTGGAGGAAGGGGACAAGGGGGAGGCAGGAGGGAAGGGAGAGAGGGAGGAAATGCTGGGGATAATGTTAGTCAAATCACGTTGTTATATTGTGTGCGTGTGCAAATGTGTGACAATGAATCCCACTGTTATGTAAAACTATAATGCACCAATAAAAATATAGAAAAATTAATTTTCTGCATTTTTAATTTCAAAGAAAGTGTTAATCCTGTATAATTATGGGATTGCAAATTTAAAATGTGTTTCTTATTTTCTTTATTTCTTCTGCAATAGGGCTACATGATGGAAAACCGAATCTCAGACTTGAAGTGTGATGCAGATGTGTTTGTAACTTTCGAAGGCGACAATGTTATCATGCTTCAGGTAAGGTTCAGGTAATGTTTATTCATTTTAAACAGCATAATTTTGAAGTTCAAGAGTTATCCAGCAATCTGTAGTGCTTCACATGTTTTATCTTCATCTGATGTCTTTATTTAATTGGCAGGTGTTTTCCTGTTAGGTACTTTATGTTTGCAGTAGCTGAACAGTGGATTAGATCATTGCTCTCAGCTTATCTTCAATGTTGAATTATATTTTTTGGTTTCAGAGAACTACTCATATGTATTAAGTCAGATTTTTCTACTAAGAAGGCTCTTCCAAAGGAATATGGAAGCCCTCAAAGATGAACAGGAAAAGGACATAAGATATCAAATTACAAAAGGAGGGGACCGAACAGCCTCACTAGTGATGAAAGAAATGTATCTTAGGAAAAATTGCAACACTGTTTTCTTTTCTCTGTCATATTGACTCATCCTCAAAAGCATATTGAAGCCCCATTGTTGGTGAGAGCACAAGGGGTCTCCTTGCATGTTGCTATTGGGCTGGGTATAATTTTACTCCTGGGACTCCACCCTAAAGTAATAATCCTAAATACAGCAAGACTTTAGGTACATTCTCACCAGTACATTATTTATGACAGCAATAATGTTAGAATCCGAATTTTCAACAATAGCAAAGTGATTTTATAAATCATGTTTCTGACCACTCAGTGGGGAGTTCTATAGCCTTTAAAATTGAACTGTTTGTAACAGAAATTAAAAACTTATGGTACATAAAATGATATAAAATAGTACATGGAATGTGATCAAAACTTTGTGTTTTTAAACAAGAAGAATGGGGACTTCTGGTCCACCAAGATGGACTAGCCCCATCCCTCGCATCTTCCCTCTCAACCATTAGAAGATCTGCATGTAAAACAGCAAACCAGCAGGGAGACTGAAAGGGAACAGGGAGACAGCAGCTTCCAGGGTACTTCAGAATCTGAGGAATGGAGAGATAATAATTGATTTGGGTTTCCTTGTTGCCTCCCATATATCCCAATCAGGGTACATATCTCCTGGATTTTTAACAAGTGCCAACAAAATATACTCTAAGAGGAAGCCTGCTCCCCCTAGCTGAAGGACCAGGAAGATGGAGGCCTACTAGAAAATCATGTTGGCAATATCCACTGGACATCAGTTAGATAGAAGAAAAAACCTAACTACTTTCCCAATCCTACCCTTCCAACAATTTCAGCAGGTCCAGCTGGGAGCTGATCTTCTGTCTCACCCCCGACCCAACAAAGTCAGCAGAACCAGGTGGTAGCAATCCTGTTTCTCCACCCGGTGGTGTTGGTGGGTCTGAGTAGGGAGCTAATCTTCCTTCTTGCTCCTGGTGGCAGCAGGAAATGTTCAGCCTCTACCATCATGGAGTATCAGCAGGACTTTCTGGTGAACCAAGTTTTTACATCCACCATTCAGGCGATATAAGGTGGAACTAGTCACCATTATGCTTCAACTGCCCACCCTGGTATCAGGCAGGGTCCAGTGGAGAGCAGAGTCCCAACCTCTACCTGACATCTTAGACTGAACCAGGAATAATAGGGGGTAGTTGACAGTTTATATTCTCTCCCTCCCTGGTGGTAGTTGGCCCACCAAGGAGCTGACACCCCATAAAATACAGCAATAAGAATCCAAACAAGGTAGTGTGACCAGAGTTGGTGGATATTGTCATCTCTTCCCTCTCATCCTTCCCAGGCCCCAAAGGGGTCACATGAGAAGCTGAGCCACAATCTCACTTGACATCGATAGAATGAAGTGATTTTCTTTCCCCTCCGGGCTTCAGCAGAAGCCTCTCTCCTCACCCAGCCTTAACAAGGCATAATGGGGTGGTGGGAGATGGCAGTAACTGGCATTCTGACTCCTCCCTCCCACCCACCTGTATCATCAGGGCCAAGTGTGGGCTGAATTGTCAGCTACATGCAGACAGGGCGAGTTCCTGCTCTGCTTTTGCCAGGGCGCTGTTGGAGAGAGACAGTAGAAAGATGGACATTCTACTAACCCAAGATTGAATAGAATTTCATAATGCAGTATGCAAAGAGCCTGATGTAATTTTAAAAACTCACCTGTCATTACAAATAATCAGGAAATTTACAACTTAAATGAGAAAACCAACAGATACTGACATGGAGAAAAATCAGATCTTGGAATTATAAGACAAGAATTTTAAAGTCCCTATGATAGAAGTGCTCAGGTGATAATAACATATGCATCCGAAACAAATAGAAACAACAGAAAAATATCAACAGAAATATAGGATAGTTGAAAGGGGGGCCAAATACAAATTATAGAATTGAAAAATAAAATAACTGAAATAATAAGTTTGTAGAATGACCCCAGAAATAGAGTAGAGAAGACAGAGAATGGAATCCATGAACTTGAGAGAAGATCAATAGAATTTACCCAATCCAAATAACAGAGAACTTAGAAATGAACAGGGTCTTAGGGACCTGTATAACTATAGCAAAAGAACTAGCATTTGGTGGTTCCATTCTCAATCTTTTGAGGTATCTCCATGCTGCTTTCCAAAGCAATTGTACCAATCTGCAATCCCACCAGCAATGTTTAAGTGTACCTTTTCCCCCAAATCCTCACCAACATTTATTATTATTTGTATTCTTTACGATCATCATTCTGACTTGAGTGAGATAAAATCTCAGTATAGTTTCAATTTGCATTTCCCTGATTGCTAAAGATGTTAAACATTTTTTTTCATATACTTGTTGGCCATTTGTATTTCTTCTTTTCAGAAATGTCTGTTTAAATATTTTACCCAATTAGTGATTGGATTTTCTGTGTTTTTTGTTTGTTTGTTTGTTTATTGTTAAAGTTTTTGAGTTCTTTATATATTCTGAATATCAATCCTCTGTCAGAAGAGTAGCTGACAAAACTTTCTCTTATTCTCTAGGCTCTTTTCCACACTCTTAGTTGTTTTCTTTGTGTTACAGAAGCTTTTTGATTTTATGCCATTCCACCAGCTCTCCCACTCCTTGGTATTTATCCAAAAGAACTAAAATCAGCACACTACAATGATACATGTATATCAGGGTTTATGGTAATGCAATAGTCAAGTTATGGAACCAGCCTTGATGTCTGTCCACAGGCAAATGAGCAAAGAAAATATAGTATATATGTTCAATGAAGTTTTATTCAGCCATAAAGAGGAATGAAATTAGTCATTTTCAGGTAAATAGATGAAACTAGAAAACATCAAACTAAGTGAAATAAGCCAGCTTCAGAAAGTCAAAAGTCAAATATTTTGTTTCATATGTGGAAACTGGAGAGAAAGAGAATTTTAAAATGGGAATCTCAAGAAAATAGAAGATAAATCAATAAAGTAAAGGAAGAGGATCAAGAAGGAGAGAGGAGGGGCTGGATTAGCTCAGTGGTAAAGCAAAAGGCCCTGGGTTCGATCCTTAGCACGACATAAAGATAAACAATTAAAAATAAAGTTTTTTTTTTTAAAAGAAGGAGGATGGAGGAGTATTGGGAAATTAAACTTCCAAATGATGCTATATCTGTGTATAAGCATACTATAATGGATCCATATATAAATATACACTACCTAAAATAATAGAAGAGAAATCAGTAGAGTATAGGAAGCAGATCTGGAGGAGGAAAGAGAGATGGGAAAGGGAAGGCACTGGGGAAGGAGATCGATTCAGTTATGTGCATGTATGAATCACACTGTTATGGATAAGAATAATGCACCAATAAAAAAGAGAACTAGTGTTTGTAGCATCAATCTCAGAGAAGAAAGAAGGACCAAGAATGAACAAGAACTCAAGGAAATAAAGCCCTAAAACATCCCAAATTTGTTGAAATATATACAACTGCAGAACCAAGCAATAAATGGACCCCAAAAAGATCAAACCTAAGAAATTCACTCCAAGACATGTCATAATTAAACTCATTTAAACTCAAAACCAAAGTTTGAGTTTCTATTCAAAAGTAGATAAAAAGAAATGATGCATTATAGGGGACATCAATTCAAGTGGCAGCAGATTTCTCATATGAAACCATGGAGGCCATAAGAAAGTGGCACAACATTTTCAATTTCTGCAAAAAAAAAAAAAAGAACCATCAGTGAAAAGTTCTGTATGAGGAAAATATATTTCCAGATTGAAGGAGAGATAAAGACATTGTCATATTAAGGAATGCAAAGAGAATTTGTTGCTGGCAAATCTGCACTTAAAAATGTAGCTAATGGAGATAAGCATGTAGCTCTGTGGTAAAATGATTACCTAGCACAAGAGAGGTCCTGAGTTCCAGCACCACATATGCATGCACACACACACACACACACACACACACACACACACACACACACACACAGTAGTCAAAGAAAGTTCTCTAGAGAAAAAAGGAAATGATAATGGAAGAAGGCTTAGAACTTCCAAAAGAATAGAAGAGCAGTGAAATGGATAGGGGTAAATATAATATACTGTCCCTTCTTGTAATTAGGTTTATAAATTATATTTGATGTTTGAGACAATAATTATAACACCTTTTGATATATTGTTCAATGTATATAGAGAAAATACTTCTGAAAATCATATTTTAAAAGTGAGAGTGTAAAGAACCCTAAGTGGAAATAAAATTTCTGAGGGGAAAAGAGAATGTAACCAATGATTGAAGACTTCAACATATCACTCTCAGCAGCTGACAGAACTACCAGATAGAAAATCAGAAAAGAGGTGGATAAACTGAACACATTTGAGCAACAGGACTTAATTAACATGGAAAGAACAGTTCACCTAACAAGAGCAGAATGGGTGTTTTGCAAGCACTCAAGGAACATTCACCAAGATAAACTATATCCTGAGCTATGAAATAAACCTTAAAAAATTAAAAAAAATTATGTGGAATATATTTTCTGACCATAATAGAATGAAACTAAAATTAATAACCAAAAGATAAAAGAAATGTTTCCAAATACATAGAAATGAAGAAAAACATTTTTAAAAATCCTGAGGTCAAACAGAAAGTCTCAAAGGAACTTTAAAAATACATATAAGTGAGTAAAAATTATGACACAACATAATCAAAATATGTGGGATACAGATAAAGCTGTGTTGAGAGGGAAGTTCATAGCACCAAAGGCTTACTTTAGAGAATAGGAAAGCCAGCCATCTGAGTTTCTACTTCAAGAAAATAGTGAATAAAGAACAAAATAAGTACAAACTAAGAGCATGAAAGGGTATAATATATATAGAAGCATAGATTCATGAAATTGAAAGCAGGGGACTAGTAGGGGAAATGTATGAAACAAAACAGGTTCTTTCAGAGGAAAAAAATCAATAGAGTTGATAGCACTCTAAAAAGAATGGTAAAGATAAAAAGTTTCAAATCACCAATGTCAGAAGTGTAATAGTATATATTGTTAGAGTTCATATAGTCATTAAAAGAATAATGAGAGAATATTAGACAGTAACACTTGTAAATTGGATAACTTAGAAGAAATGGACTGAGATTCCTCAAAAGCCACCAACCACTCAAACTTAACAATGTTGAAATCAGCAACCTGAACAGGTCTGTAATATTAAAGTAATTCAATTTTAATAATAACAGAAAAGCTCCTGAAGAAATCCTCAGACCTAGGTTTAGTTGGAGAATTCTAGCCAACATTTAAGATATTTTAAACAATCTCCTCCAGAAAATAGGAAAGAACACTTCTGAGGTCATTTTAGGGGCTGGAATTGCCCTTGATCCTAAAACTAGACAGACAGTACGAAAAAGGCAAAACTATATACCAATATCTCTCATAAACTTAGATACAGAAATCCTCAACAACACATTAGCAAGTTGAATCTGGCAGTGTATAAAATGAAATATATACACTATAACCTGGGAAAATTTATTTCTGATATGCAAAGTTGCCTCAATAAATGCAATTTATTCTATCAATAGATTAAAAAAGAAAAAATTATATGATAGCTCTATACAGAAAAAAATTTGACAAAACCCAACAATCTTTCATGATTAAAAACTCTTAGTAAACTAGGAAGCAAGGGAATTTCCTCAATCTAATAAAATTATGTATAAAACTTATAACTAATATCATGGTTAGTAGTAGAACACTGAATAATTGACTTCCAAAGTCAGGAAAAAGGCTCAAAAGTTGACTATTACCATTGTCATTCAACATAGTGCTGGAAGTCTTAGTTGCAATAAGGCGGGAAAAATAAAATACAAAATTAGAAAGGAAGAAAAATTTTTAAAAATCCCTATTTGCCAATTACACAGTTGTCTACATGGAAAATCCCAAAGAATGTTCAAAAAGACTACCAGAACTTACTGAGTTCAGCAAGATTCAGAATAAAGATTGATATACAAAAATTAATTGCTTTTCTATATACTAAACATGAACATATGGAAAATGAAATTTAAAATACAATACCATTTACAATTGTTCCAAAGAAAATGAAATGCCTAAGTATAAATCTAACACAACAAGTATAAGATTTATATGCTGAAAATCACAACACCTGCTAAATGATGTCAAAGAAGACCTAAATAGATGGAAAGACATACTATGTTCATGGATTAGAAAACTCTGCATGGGAAAGATGTCAGTACTCTTCATATCTATAGATTTAATGTAATTTCTGTCAAACTTACAAAATAAGATTATTGTGGACAAGTTTATTCTAAAATTTACATGGAAAAGCACAAGACCTAAAATAGCTAAAATAAAATTCTGAAAAATAAGAATCAAGTAGGATGAATTACTCTATCAAACACTGAGACTCATTAGATAACTATAGCAATCCATATGGTATATGGTGAAGAGAAAAACACACAGATAAATGGAAGAGAAATTTCTGGGCCCCCAGAAATGGGCCCATAAAAATGAGACTTATTGATTTTTTTAAAATGAGAAGCAATTCAATAGAAGAAAGACAGTATTTTCAACAAGTAATACTGAATTAATTGGATACCCTGAGACAATAAAATGAATCTCAATCTAAGTCTCACACATTATTAAAAATTAACTCAAAGTGGATTATTGACCTAAATGTAACTTGTGAAATTATAGAACTTTTTAAAAAAATGTAGAAAAGAATTCTTGAGACCAGGAGCTTTAAAAAAGCTATTTTAAACCTGACATTGGAAATATAGTTCACAACTAGAAAAATTGATAAACTGAACTTCATCAAAACTTAAACTTTTGTCCTGTGAAAGACTCTACGATCTTTCTACTGTTGAATTTTGAGAGTTCTTTATATATGCTAGACCCAAGTCCTCTGTTGGACATGTCATTGGCAAATATGTTCTCCCTGCCTTACTTTTCTTTGATTAATTTCTAGAGAGTCGAAAGCATGGAATACAATTGATTGATGAATTCAGGGGGATGTAGCTGGAGGTAAAGTTATTTCTCTTGGCCTTTATCTGAAAAGATGTTGGACCCAGGAACTGCCCAATAGAAGGTCTGCAGTTTGCCACATCCAAGCACCTGACTACAGGAAGTGCATCTGCCACAGCTCCTGACACCTGCTGTGGGCAGAACACTCAAGCCCAGGGAGGGCTTAGGCACCTCGAAACCAAGATCCCTAGGTGCATTCACTTAGAGATGGGGGGGGTGAATCAGCCTGTTGCTTGTCATCAGTGGACACACACTGTATGCCCTGCTGTGCTCCCAAAGTTTTCAAGCCACTTGGCATCCAGAATCAATGCCAGTACCATGGCAGGGCTGTATCATGCCACAGCCTGCACCATTCAGCTGCCCTTATTCTTATATATTGGGATCCATTCACCCTAGAGAGGCTGCCGTTCTCTGTCCTGGATTCTGCTTTGGCTCTCCTAGCTGAAGTCAAGAGGGGAAATTGAGAAGACTAAAGGCAGAAAGTAGCGAGCGAATTTCACAGTATTCTGGTATTACCTACAGGGCTTGCACATCGTACCCTGAAGTGAAACTCTTGCAGTCCTAGAGTTCCTAGCGATGTTGGGGTTGCTGGTCCAAGATGGGGAAGATGTGTTTTCCATTTCCTGCAGGCTTTCTTTTAAGCCAAATAGAAGGTTTTCTGACCCTTCCATTATTTCCCAGGGCAGAGGCTGTAAGCCTTTGGTGAAATTTAATTACATCCTCCACCAAATCCAATTATGACCTACACCCATGAAATCCCATTATAAATTTATTTTGCTTCATTAGAGATACATCAAGACAGGTCCTCTCCTAATCCTTTCTGGCAGATCTCCTAAAGAATGTTACTCAGAGGCTTTGCACATATTGTTCATCACCCTGCAGTGCACATAAGCAAAAATGCAAATGACCTACTGTTAACTTACTTAATGACCAAGCGGGGGCACTTCTTGCTGCCTGGTCAGAGTGCTTGTGTTGTAGACTTGTGTCTCAGAGCTGCTGATATCAAGTATGTGTGCTTCCTGGCTGGAAGCTTGGCAGAGGTGCTACTAAGCCTGACGTCCTGAAAGCAAAGAGTATTTCTCCAAGCAAGTGAGCGCTGGGTCATTCCAGTGCCAGATATAACAGGCAGCCATGAGAACAAAACCTCTTGTACTTTTTCCATGTTTAAAACTCCAGATCTTAAACTCAGCCAAGATGTAGTGTTAGGACAGGCCTTGATGCAGGGGCTGAGGAGGTCAGCCTTCTTTGCTGGCCTGAGCTGTGCTATTGCAGCAGGCCCACAGAAGCTATCAAGTAGTAGTGGAGTGTTAGCCATTGATCTTTTGTAGTTTCATTTAAACTTAAACTGAAGGGGAGGGGGGAAAAGACCAAATTGTTATCAGATTTTCTATTTTAAAAAAAAAGCAGATTATATAGGGATCTTAAAACCCTGATGGTATTTTTTTAAAGATATTCAGAGAATGAACAATCAATCATCATCAGATACATTTTTTTCCTTATTTGCAATGTTTACAATGAAAAAATTCTAACAAATTTCAAGAGAAAGTTGGGAGACTAGTATAACAATCCAACAAAAAGTTGGGAGGCTAGTACAATCAAAATCTGGGCCCACCTGTTTTCATCATAGATCAACAGTGTTGTCATATTAAAATTTCAACTTTCTTAAAATCTATGCACGAGTGTAAGTGTGAGTGTGGGTGTGGGTGTGTGGGTATGTGCATGTGCATGCACACACAAAGCCATTTAGAAGTATATTGTAGACATCAAGACACTTCATCCCTAACAATTTTAACATTTGTGTTCTAAAATTAAGGGCCTTTTCTTATAAAACATCATCACACTTAAAAAATAAACATAATTCCATATCATCTAATAAATTCATCAGACATGACGAATCATCAACAGCATGAAAAAGAAAGTGCCAAATAGACAAAGAGAACAACTGGAACTAGAGGAAGAAAAGCAGCTGCACGAATCACTGCCTGTAGAGATGTGTGATGCTATTGAACAAGAACAGCCTGCTATGAAAAAGGGCATTCAGAGAATCCTAAAATGCCTTGCAAATTAGAAGCACACAATTGCAAAACAGACACAGACAAAAACAAAATCTAATCTGAGGGTTAAAGGACCAATTTGAGAAAAGTTCTCGATTTGAAGACCAGGAAGAACAAGGGAAAAGGAGTGAAAGGGCAAGAGATATGAATGATGGGTCCAGGGGATCTGTGACATTCACGAGAGAGGGAGCCAAGAATATAGCCAGGCCGGCAAAACCAGAGATCTAAATAAAGAGTGTCCCAGATCTGAAGACAGGCACAAGCCTCAGGCATGGTGGAACCCACTGGAAAAGATCGGAGCCTTCAAAGAGCCTGGAGAATTTTACAACATCTAGTAAGGACAAAGAAGGGCCCCAAGCCTCAGGCCAAGTCATGTTAGATCACTTACTTAAAAGGGAGAGTCAGATTGACCTCAGGCCTCCCAGCAGCAGTACCAAGGATGCATCAGCCCTTCTCAGCTCTAATGTACCCTGGGGATCTTGTTCAAGTTCAGATTTTGGGGTGGGGAACAGTGCGTTGCCAACAAGCACCTCAGTGATGCCCCATGACTGCTGGCCTATGGACCACACTTTGGAGGCAAGGGTCTGGAGTAACATTTAGAGTCCTGAGGGAAGTTATATCAAATGCAAAATTTCATAGCTGGTTGAATTACCAATGAAATATGAGGCAAAATAAAGACAGATTTTCAAATGCTCAAGAAGTTTACCTGCCATGAATTTGCTGAAAAAATATTACTTGTGAATGAATTGCAGAAAAGCAGAAAAGGAAACAAGAATTTATATATTTATTTGAAATTGTTATATTTTCATTAACATATGTAATTGTACATATTAATGGACTTCAGTAGGATATTTCAATATATGCATACAGCATGCACTGATTAAATCCAGCTTCCCTTTATCCACCCACCTTCCCAACCTCTAGTGATCACTTTTCTACATTCCTATCATCCTTTTTTTTAGCTTCTATGTATGAGACAGAATACGTACCTTTACCTTTCTGTGTCTGGCTTATTTCATTGAATATAATGCTCTTTAGTCCCATCCATTTTGTTACAAATGATAGTTTTCATCTTCTTTAATGATGAAAATTATTCCTGTGTATGTGTGTGTGTATGTGTGTATGTGTGTGTGTGTGTGTGTGTGTGTGTGTGTGTGTGCTTGCACGCTGGCATACACAATCCATTTATCCATTGATGGGCACATAGACTGATTCCATATTTTAGTTATGAACAGTGCAGCCATAAGTATGGGTGTACAGTTATGTTTTTGGTATGCTGATTTCATGTCCTTTGGATATGTACCCAGAAGAGGGACATTGGATCATATGGTAGATACATTCTTAAACTTTTAAAGAACCTTCATACTGTTCTCTGTAGTGGGTGATCTCATTTACATCCTCACCAGCAGTGTGAGAGCGTTCTTTTTTCTCCATATCCATATATTTTTTAAATTTTTTGATAGCAGCCATTCTAGCTGGGTGAGATGGTATCTCACGGCAGTTTTGATTTGCATTCCTGGAGGCTCATGACATTGAGCATTTTTCATGTATTTGCTGGCCATTTTTATTTCTTTCTTTGAGAAGTGTTTATTCAGATGTTTTGTCCATTTTTAATCATGGCTATTACTCCTTGTTCTGATGAATAGAAATTATTTCTCTGGCTCTATAGGTTGTTTCTACACTTTGTTGGCTGTTACTTTCGCTGCACAGAAGGTATCTAATTTGACGTAATCCCATTTCTCTATTTTTCCTTTTGATTCCTCTGCTTTTAGGGTTACATTAAAAAAATATCATTGCCTATACCAATGTCTTGAAGTCTTTCCCCTATGTTTTCATATAGTAGTTTTAGGACTTGCAGTTAGGTTTTTGATCCATTTTGAGTTGATTTTTATACAGAGTGAGAGATGGGGGTCAAATTATCTCTGTAGATGATATGATTCTATACATAGAAAAAAAAAACTAAAGGCTTCACCAGAAGATTATTAGAATTAATAAATAAATTCAGCAAAGTTGAATAAGTAGCATTTGATACACTAATAATGCAATTGCTGAGAAAGAAATCTTGAAAGCAATTTCATTCACTATATGAAAATTCCAAAACACTGATGAAAGAAAATGAAGAAGAAACACACAGAAAAGAAAAATCTTCCCACATTCATGGATTAGCAAAATTAATATTGTTAAAATGTCCATGCTATTCAAAAAAATTCACAGACTTAGTGAAATCTGCATCAAAATATCAATAAAGTTTTTCACAGAACTAGAAAAAAAAACAATGCTTCAATTCATATGGAAGCCCAACCCAAGCCATCGTGAACAAAAGTGCAAAGGTGAAGGCCTCACAGCACCTGATGAGGTCAGTACATCCACAGAGCACAGCAGCTAAAGCAGCATGGGAATAGGATAAAAATGACACACAGGCCCTGGAACAGCATAGAGATACCAAAATAACCCCCACATCTTCAGCCAACTGATCCTCAGCAAAGGTGGCCAAACCAGACCCTGGAGAAGGGACAGTCTCTTTGATAAATGGTTCTGGGAAAATTGGACATCCATGTGCAGAAGGAATGAAGAATTTAAGAGACAAGATACTTTCTGGAGCTGACCCAAGAAGAGTCTGCATAAAGAAACACCTGGATGGTGGGCACAGGGCAGCAGAAAACGGTGAGTCCAAATTAGACCCGGAAGGCTCAGAGGTCAGGAGCATGGCCTGAGGAGGAAGTGGTTTCCATTCAGCACTTAGCATGATTAGGAAACAGGAAGATGGTGGTGGGGTGATGGAAAAAATGCATGTCTCTTCTTGAAATAAAAGAAAGAAAAGCCCACCAGGACTCCAGGAAAAACAGAAGCTCTCAAAAACAGCTGCTCCACCGTGTAACCCAGCTGTCCCCCTCCTTGGTCTATACCCAAAGGACTTAAAAACAGATACTACAGTGACACAGCCACATCAATGTTCACTAAACTGGAACCAACCTATAATGCCCTTCAATAAATAAAGAAACTGTGGTGTGTATACTCAATGGAATATTACTTAGCAATAAAAGAGAATAAAATTATGGCATTGCAGGTAAATGGATGGAGTTAGAGAATATTATGCTAAGCAAAGTAAACCAGTCCCCAAAAACCAAAGGCCAAATGATTTCTCTGATAAATGGATGCTCATCCATAATGGGGTGGGGGGGCATGGGATGAATGGGACAAAGGGGAGGTGGGACGGGGATAAAGGGTAGGAAAGATGGTGGAATGAGACATTTATCACCCTAGGTACATGTATGATTGCACAAATGTTGTGACCTTACTTTGGATACAACCAGAAGTCAAAAATTGTGCTCCGTTTGTGTACAATGAATCGAATAGCACTGTCACGTATAACTGATTAGAACAAATAAATAAATTTTAAAAACCCAACTGCTGCAACCACAGAGCAAACTAAAACAGGGTGCAGGAACCTTGACCCTCTGCTGCTTCTAGGAGAACACCTACTGAAAACTGGAAGGGGTGCTGGAGGCAAGGGGCTGGCCAGGACGCTTTTTACTTGTGACCCACCATTTAATTTGGTTTTGAGTTTTTAAAATCAGTGGATTTGAAGCCATTAAAACATAGCTTCTTTCTTAATATGAAGTAGGGGAGGGAGAAGGAATGAAGAGTAACAAAGAAGAGAAATCCTGTCCCAGAGGACAAAGTAATGCAACACACACATACACCACACACACCACACCACACAACCCACACACACCACACAACACACACATACACACCACATACCACACAAGACACACACACCACACAACAGACACATACACACAACACACACACACACACACACGCACACACACTTGTCTTCCAGTCTAAACACTCCACCACTGGGGAGTGCCAAAGTTCTCCCATGACAAGCAGGACACTGGCACCTGGAATGAGCCCCAGGACTAGTCTGGTGATGGCAATAAATGAGGCAGGACGTTGAGCTGGAGGACTCAGGTTCCCTCTGCAGCAGGAAGGGGCCCGCACAGCAGTTCTGAGAGAACATTCTCTGCAGCCCTCTGGCTGCAGGTGAGCCTCAGTGATCAGCAGGTGGAGATGTTGAGATGCCAGAGGGAAGGCTGTGCAGGTGCCTGGGACCACAGAGGGGCATGAAGGTCAGGGCACCCAGATGCCTGGCCAGGGAGCCTGCTCAGCTCCTCAGGGTGGAGCTTCAGAGGGCCATGGGGCTGGGGGACAGCTCTGCACCCTGGAAGATCAGCAGCCTCCCTCGTCCCCAGGCCTTCTGGAGGCCTGAGGACCTGCCTAAGCCAGCAGAGCCAGAGAAGAGTTCAAGGGACCTTCCCTAGGACCTGGGTGGGAAGTGACACCCTGAAGTACCTGTAGTGATAGCAGGAAAAAATTAGGCGGAGGCCAGAGGTGTGTGGAAGGAGGCTCAAGGGCAGACAGAGCCCTGGGTGGTGATGAGGTTGACGCAGGGTACGGAAGGGGACAGGGCAGCCACAAGCACTAGGGACTGAGGTCTAGCTGTCCGAGAGCGGTGGTGCCCAGCCAGGGCAGTGGCATGGCAAATGCGGGAAGAGGGGGCTTGAAAATCTGTTTGGGGGAGAGAATTGATTGAAAGCATTTCTACAATGTGAACATTCAATTTGGGAATTTGGGTGGACTTTGGGATTGTCTTTAAAAAGCTGACCAAGGTGGTTTGAGCAGACATTCTGTTTTTCTGAATCCATTGACCCCTATGCAGAGCTGACACTAAGTTTTTTCAAAACCAGATGTGGCTGCATCTAAATATTTAAAGCTCCCTTCAGGGCCTCCATGTGTGAGCTTTCGGAAAAAGGGAACCTTCTGAATCTGGGCCACTTGTTTATCTTTACTTCTCCTAGCTTCTCAGAGCGATGCCTTACTTTTCTGTACAAATTCTGAGTTTGGCCACGAGATTAAATGAGATTGCATTGCTGTGAAAACTGGCAAACACGAGTTCTTGACAAAAATGCATTAATTGTGTGTTTTAATTCTGATGCTGATCTAAGCAGAAATTGTCTAAAAGGGGGTTTTCATTGGGATAAGAGCCTAGTAACCAGGACCTCGGAGGGGCTTCCAGCCTTGGTCTTTGTACAGTTGTCCCCCTTTATCCAAGGGGCTGCCTTCCAAGACCCCCAGCCGGTGCCTGAACCACGCGCAGTGCTAATCCTGGGTATACTTGCTTGTTCTCCTACGTACACACCTATGAGAAAGCTTCATTTATATGTTAGGCCCAGTAACAGCAATAATAATAACTAAAAATAATGAAATGATAGAAATACTTTAATAGAAGTTATTTAATTGGAACTGTTTATTACTAGAATTTTCCATCTGATGTTTTTAGACCGTAGCTCACCACGGGGAACTGAAGCTTGGGAAGTGAGACTGTGCATAAGGGGGACTATGTCTCTATAAGCTGTTGGCACCAAATAACATCACCTTGATCACCTGGAGCCAAAGAGGGGGGAAATATAGATTTTATAGAACCATAAAAAAGTGTGCCCAGTGAAGGGCACTGGATGGTAGGATGTGCTGCTGGAGGGCGGGTGGCAAGGCCACGGAGAGGAGTGGTGGAGGGAGTCGTGTCCCCAGCACAGAGCCAGCACCACCCCAGGGACCCACAAAGAGCAGGCTGGGCCTGGTGTGGGGCAGCCTGCCATCCGCTATTAGGACTGTTAATCTGAATCTCACTTGGTTTGTAGTTTCACTTGTATTTAATTTCATAGTTTATAGTTGAACAAGAGTTATAAACACAAGGTGTTTATATCTGGGTTTGTATTTGAACATGTTTAAGTAACATTAATTTGAAACAACTTCAGTCAACACGGGGGAGGGTTTTCCTCCTTGGGGAGGGCTTTCTGAGTTACTCAAGTTGCAGAAAACTTCATAGGATTTATTTTTTAATGTGTTCCTCATTGCCATTTATTTATTTTGTTGTAGATTTAAAATTTTAGTTACTTTTTCTTTTCAATAATAACTTTTTTTAAAGTGCTCTAGGAACATCTATTCCAACTGCCCTAAGCAGTTAGATGGTGTTGTGACCGCCGCGGCCAGGGCGTGGGAGCCAGGAGGGGACTGGTACTTCATGCACCCCAGGGAACTTGCTGGAAGTGAGGGAGAGTGGGGAGGGAAGGAGCAGGGGGGAGAGGGGGGTGGGTGGGGGTTGGGAAACCACCTGCACACATCAGTCTTGGGAGTTCAGTGGGGACCTGTGGTCAGTGTGTAACGTCCCAGTAACATGGATAAAACCACCAGAACACCTGTGGTCCTCCATGGCCCTCCATGGTGACCCCAGTCAGTCAAGCTCGGTGGCCCATCTGTCCTTCAGGCCCAAGCTTCTTTTCAGAGGTCAATTCCACTGAACTGACCCTGGAGTGCTTTTTGGATCTGTGTCTCAGAGTAGATGCTGCAAGCCCTGGGGAAAGACGGGGCTTCAGGGAAGACCTTGGGGTCATTTAAGAGATTTCTGGTGCCAACTGTGTAGGCGGCTGGGTGAGTGCCACACATTTTCCATATCTTGGGTGGGAGGTTGGAGGGTAGCTGTGCTCTGGAGCAGCCCCTGTGCTGGGCTCGGGCCATTCATCAGGGTAGGTGATGGCGAGGGGCAGGGCTGGGGCAGGGGCTCACTCCAGGCTTCTCTTAGCGGCTGTATGGGACCTTGGAAGAGGCCCACACCAGGGCCACCAAATCACTTGCCTCCTGGGCTAGGCAGGGCCCTAGATTACTGTCGCAGTCCTAGGAGGCTCAGAGAACAGAGAGTACCTGAACAAACAGAGAGTCCTCACCCCCTCCAGCTCCACCAGCAGCTGCCTTGAGGGAAATGGGTTCAGATTCCCAGAATTTCCATTTTTCCAAGAGAAGGCGAGCACACTATTTTTAATGGGAAATAGCTAAGGGTCCAGAGGGAGCCTGGAGATCAAACAGAACTCATCTGTGGGGAGGGATGAGTCTCGCACCCAGCAGGTACATGCCCTTTACCGACTGCTAACTCTTCTCAGTGTTCCTACTCTGAACAACTTGGCCCAAGAAGCCTGTGGAGGGTTTGGTGCCCCCTGGGGAGAGGCAAGGACCACGAGTGGGCTCACAAGTTTCCATCCTTCCTCAGGTCCAGAGCACGCATGGGGGATTGCTTCTAATAACTGGCAGTCCCCAGGCTGGTCCCTCCAGGAGGCTGCAGAGGTGCTGGAGGAAGGAAGTGGGGTCACCCACACTGACTAACCTTGAAGTCCCGGGCAAGGCTAGCCTCTGAGGGCAACAGCCTGCATCTGCAAGATGGGGGCATCATTGCGCCTCCCAGGGTTTCAGTAATTATTACCAAAAGTTTGCTCTTTGTTCCTGATGCCACTCTAATAACAAGGACACGTGACAGGGGTTCACTTGATACTATATGACTATGGCTTTGAAACTTATACTTTTTTTTTTTCGTTTTCCCAAACCTCCTCTCTGATCTTCTTTTCCCTAAACTTTTCCTTCCTGATCTCCTCCCTGATCATCTCTGATATTCTTTTCTCTAAAATTCTCCTCCCTGATCTTCATTTCCCTGATCTTCTCCTCCCTAATCTTATTTTCTCCAAATCACCTCTGTAAAAGCCCCTGTTCCTGCTGATGGGCAGAATCACAGGCTTTGGGACAGGAGTCCCCTGTGTTTCTCCTTTGCTGGCAAATCAATAAACCTTCTTTTTCCTTTTTTCTCAAAACCTGTTTTCATTACTGGATTGGCATCAGTTACGGATGCAGTTTTAAGAAAAAGGCAAAGAACTTTTCTTGCTTTGCTAGCAAGGGAGAACCACAGGGTGCTCCTGCCCCAGAGGCTATGATTCTGCCCTTCCACCAGGGGGAGCAGGGGGCTTTAAAAGAGGTGACTCAAAGGCTACATTCCAGTGTTTTCTGTTGGAGTGTAATTCACTTGTTAGTTTGGGAGAGAGCCATTTCTGAGATTTCTGGTGCCATCCCTGAATTACTTGGGTTCCTGTGGTGAGTGTGTGCTCAAGGACAGATCACTCTGCCTAGGATGGAGAAGAAAGCTGATCCTATTTCTTCCAGAAATCAGGGAGTGAAAGATAGGGAGGGAGGGAGAGAGAGAAGAAGAGAAAGAAACGTGTCCATTTTAAAAATAAGTCGCAGTGCCAGAGCAGCGAGGGCTATATTCCAAGCATAAAGTGGACCCCTGTATCATAATCACTCCCATAGCATGCTTAGCACATAGTAGGGGCACAATTAAGGCTGTTTGTGGCACTAGATTACTAGTTCTTTCCTCCACACCAAACGCAGCTTTAGCTTCTGCTAGACACCAGGGCTCAAGCCCCTGTGCCCCATGAACTAGCCGGGTCAAGTTCTAAGCAGGGGAGCCAAGTGCTACGCGGCCATGCTGAGGGAGAGAGCCCGGCTGTGGCAGGAGGACTGCTGAATGGGGTCCAGGTGTGTGGATGGGGAACGGAGGGAAGAAGAGACCCAAGGAAGGGACAAGGAGCTGGAAGAACGTCTGTCCCCATGGTCTGCTGCTACCAGCCTCTCCTCCGGACCTAGAGACATGAAGCCACGACCACTTTGTGGTGTGTACAGATTCTGTAGGTCAAAAGCTATAACTAACAAGGGTCAACAAACCCCACCCTCACGCACAACTGCAATGCACCAATAAAATATGGGTGGGGGAGAGCTTCGTGGGTGCTAGCCATGGGCTCCTTGCAACCACTTAAGTCTGCCCCGCAGCAGGAAAGCAGCCATCACCCAGTGAAATGAGCAGGCCCGGTGGTGTGGTGTTCCCTAAAACTTCGTTATGACAGGAAAAAAAATAAAAAGTAACTCTAACAAGAGACAGCAGAGGTGGCCCATCTAGTAGCCTCCCGCCCTCCATGTCAGCCTCTGTGCCTTTCAAGGTCAGCCCTGAAGGCAGGTCCTCCCCTCGCTGCCCCTGCTCAGGTGCAGAGCTGCCCCTCTGTGCCTGCTGCACTTTGGCTTTACCTGTTACTGTGGCACGAACATGTGGAGCTCTCTATTCCTGCCTGTCTGCCCAGCCGCTGTCTGTCCCTGCCTTCTCTTCATACCCCAGTGCCCAGTACCGAGCCTGGCATATAGTAGGTGCAGTTTAGGTGTAGGATTATTAAGAGCATGGACTCTGGGTTTAAGTCCCAGCCCTTCCACTTCTTGGCTGTGCGGATCCTGCTTAACTTCTAGCCCTGAGCTGTCTCTTGTGGGCCACAGGGTGACTCTATTAGCTCCCCAAAGTTGTCACAGGGTTAAATTAGTTATTCCATCTAAAGAGTTGGAACACAGCTCAGCCTTAGTACATGCTCAAGAGTGCCTATACACAGTAGGTGCTTCATAAATGTAGCAAAACAAAGGAAGAAAACCCCCAAAGAAAACACTTTCATTGTCCAATTGGGAATAAAAATTGAAAAGATAAGTTAAATTGGGTCCAGATTTAACTAAAAATAGCAACAAAAAACTAACCACTCTTAAATTCAGTTGAACTATGTATAAATTTTTCTGGGCCTAAACATTTTTTTCCTTTGTTTAAAAATGAAATCTGTTTAAGGCCCAGCGATTACTCGGAGCATCATACATATTGGTTTATAAGTTAAAGTAGTCTTTCTTCTCTTCTCCTGGGCTCTTTTCTCTCCCCTCCTCCCCCTCCCCCTTCCTCTTCCTCTTCTTCCTCACCCCTTCTCTTGAACCTTCTTGCTATGGAATTTTTAAATATTCTCTTCTATGAACTGTTTCCTTGGGATACCCAGCATCTAAGAGAAATTAACTCTAAATTGGGTTCTGGAGAATCATGCCTCTTGGTCTTTTTTTGATCTTTGCATCCCTGGATGGCCCCTGGCCTGCCTTCATTGTTCCAGATACTGCAAATAAAAATATAGATACCCGAAGACATTCTTATTGCAGGTAAACAACAAATAATTTATTAGTGTATGTCCTGTTCAATATTTGGCTGCCCAAATATTACTAGGGTGTCCTGTGTTTACTGTGGCAATCTCATTGGAGCCCCCAGGACAGGGCTAGCCTTGTGCCGCCGCTCAGGCCCCTGCTCAGTTGACTGTTCTGTCCTCACAGTCTGGAAATGCTCAATCATTTTTTTTAACAAAAGGCTCCCCATTTTAATTTTGTATGGGGTCCCCAATTATGTAGCTGGTCCTGTTTCAGCCTTGGAAGAAAACTCTCCTTGTTGGACTTTTTTTGGGGGGGGGTGGTACTGGGGATTGAACTCAGGGGCACTTGACCACTGAGTCACTTTCCCAGCTCTATTTTGTGTTTTATTTAGAGACAGCGTCTCACAGTTGCTTAGTGCCTTGCTTTTGCTGAGGCTGCCTTTGAACTTGCAATCTTCCTGTCTCAGCCTCCCCAGCTACTGGGATTACAGGTGTGCACCACCGTGCCCAGCCCTTGTTGGACTTCTTAATCCAAGTCTCACTGTACCTGGCATAAATCAGGGGAATATTTAGTGTAGAAATGCTGGTTGCCTCCTAGATGTCTTGAAAAGTGATTTGACTTAAAACCACTTTTATTGGTGTTACACAGTCCGTGCTGCATGATGAATGTGACATTGATTATGAACGTGGGCTTCTGATGTCATGGTTCTGCACAGTTGCCACACTCATCGCTTCCAAATGTCAGCTACAGATGAACTTGATTTCTCCTGCAGATGGGGCCTTCCTTACAAGAGAAGGTGGTGGCTGTTCTTGTTGCTCAGGTGGCCTCTCGTTCTCTTAAGGAAAGGGTTCCATCAGGCTGAGGTTGTGGCTCAGAGGTAAAGCACTCACCTACCATGCGTAAGGCATTGGGTTCAATCCTCAGCACCACATAAAAATAAATAAAGATAATGTATCCACCTATAAGTAAAAATAAATAAATAAATAAAATTTAAAAGAAAAGAAAGGGCTTCTGAGCAGATAGACCAGAAAAGGAAGAGTTCAGGACCAGAAAACCATAGAAACAGCTGCAGAGGCATCCCCCAAACCGCACGCCCCCACGAGAGAAAGCACATCCCAGGTCGTCTCAAGGAAATCCGGCATGCCCTAGACCCCTGACTTTGCTCAGGATGTAATCACTGCAAAAAAACTAACGTTTCATTTTTAAAAAGGACTTACTCAGAGGTTCATTTTAACTCATGAAATCTTGACTACAACTAAAAGATCCCATGAATAAAAATGGTAGTGAGTTTCCTGGTTTTGACAATCACTTTTGTTATATAGGAGATCACTTTTGGTGGAATCTAGGTGGTGGTGGCTAGAGAGAATATCTCTGTAATATTTTAATTTTGCAACTTCTGGTAAATCTGATTATTTAAAATAGAAAGTTAACATACACACACATATGTGTTTGTATGTATGTATGTGTGTGTGTGTGTATATATACATATATATATATACACATACACATATATACATACATATGTGTGTGTGTGTACAACCAGTATGCTATGATGCTATATTCAGTAATATATCTAAAAGGTTAAAAACAAATGCCTCTTCATTGCAAGCTCTGTCTAGATGCTCCCTGATCTATCTTTGCCTCCTCCTTGTAGTTTGTCAAAGTCCTGGGTCTAGAGATGGCAACCCACAAACCTCATGGTAACTGATGGTTTCAGTCACTTACCTTTTATGATGGGGCCTCGACAGCAGAAAACACCTCTTCTTAAAAATTACGTTGGCTTGTCTCATGACCTAAAAAAGAAGCAAGCACCCCCAATGGATTATCTTGTCATGTAGGCCAGGACCCAGCTTCTCTCAAATTTAGCACCTGAACTTGATTGTTATGTCATTCTAATTTTAACACTAGTTGGAGTGAGCTAATTTTCCCAATTTAAGTTGCTTAAATCAGAAAGGTGGAAATGACCACGAGGGAGATTTTAAGGGAGGGAATGTACTAGATGAGATTCTGAAAACAGCAAGCAGACTCCTCAGCTCCCAACTCTGTGGTGCCTGTCTGGGGATACAAGGAGGGACACTTGGCCCTCTCAGTGCTTAGCTTCTGGGTGGCAGGTAGACCACACACCAGCAAAGAAGTGGTGCTGTGTCCTCAGGTAGCAGCAATTGCTACCAAGAAAAATGGAATGAGAGAAAACTATGGAGGATAGAAATCAGAGAAAGCCATTGCTCAATGCTTGGAATGAGGTTGCTTTTATGGAGGTTTTTTTAATAGAGAGAGAAGCGTTGGAGCATTATACACCTAATAGATTAGCAGGAACAAAGAAGTGGACGTGTCAATCCTGGTGAGAAATTAGTGAAGCTGAACTTGACTGCCAAATCACGTTAATTTCAGCCCTAGTTAAAGTTTGTTCCTTTTCTTACTTTCCCCACTGTTGGCAGTGTTTGATTTTCACACTTATTTTGTATAGCAACAACCATAAAAATGTTCCTATTCTTTGATGCGTAATTCAGTGACGAGCAATCCCATGGGATCTAATGCATTACCAGAGATACCTAGTAACACTCCCTTTACTATCCTGAAATGAAATCATGGATCATAAAATCCATCTAGAGACATAATTTTCAGAATTCGAGGCAATACTTCAAAGAAATCAAAGAGACATAATTTATAATAAAGCAAAAAGAAAAATCACGGTAAGACATTCCCGTGCCTGCCTCCATACACAGGATTACCAAGGCAACCTCAAATGCAGACCAAAGCCCAGGCCTAAGGACCCTTGGCAGCAGGGACGTTGCAGGTTTCCATGGAAACGCGAAAGGAGAGAATAGCCAGAAACACCTGTATCTTCATGGGGAGGGGAGTTAATCCTTCCATGGCCCTGGGACTGGAGAGCCTGACAGCCTCTGTGTCACTGCGTCAGGCCTGGGCTCTCACTAGCCTGCTGTTTATCTGGATATATTGATGTCAAGGTTATTGACAGTGTAAAATTGGAAAGAACCTAAGTGTCTTACTGAATGGGAAATGTTTAATTAGCATGATTTATTCAAACAAAGAACACTATATAGCTATTAAACAGCTAAGTAGAATCCTATATAGCAATGCAAAATACCCCCAAAATATCACATGATATACTATTAAATGATAGCATATATAAAATTTTATATAATTTCTGTAAAACCATTTATACAGTGAATAAGGGAAATTCTAAAAATAATAACCAAAAGAGAACGAACTAGCACTCTACTGATTAGTTAATAAATCACCCCAAACTTAGTACTTTGAGACAACAGTTTGTTAGCGCATAGTTACAGAACACCAGCAGTTTGGGCTGGGCTCGCTGTTGGGGAGGCTGGTTGCAGGCAGCTGGGTCAAGGTAGCCTCACTTGTGTCAATCTGTCAGTGAGTGAGCCACAGACATCTTTGAACAAAATCCATGCAGTATTTTAGGCCCGAATTATATCTTTAAAGCTGCTGATGGGGCGGGGGTGGTAGAGATGGCTTAATTTGGACATTTTAATATTATTCTCTAAAGGCCTAATTAACCAGAGAATGTCAAAGGCAAAGAAGAGAATAGACTGGCCATCTGATCTGCAGAAGGCAGGCAGCTTTCATCCGACATGTCAGTGAAAGTATTCGGTTCCAGGACCAATGTTGAGGCTGAGGCAGACAGGAGGCCGAGCTAGTTAGAAATCAGCCGTGGGGGGAATCGGAGTGGTGGGTAAACACAAGGCATTTGCCATGGGCACTGGAGGTCCCTGGAAGGAAGGGGTCTTGCTCTTGATTCCTTCCAAGGAGGTGCTCATAGGGAAACTGCCTTATCCAGCGGCAGTATTTATAGGTGCTCTGGCCTCTCTACCTTTCTGAGCATGGCTGATGAGGACTGAACTCTGCACAGGTGGTGGCCCGGGAACTGCTGGCTCAATACACCAAACAGCACAAAGACCAACCACTCGATGGCCTGCTCTGGAGCTGGGTGACGTCTGTGAGTGACAAGCTGAGGACCAGGTATGTATATCACTCAGGGTGTCCTTGTCACCTGCCTTCAATATCTTATTATCCAACCTAAGTTTGCAAAATCTTGACATGCCCAACTTACACTGGTTTGAAATTTTTTACTATCTAATGTACACAAAAATGTGAATATGTAAATTGAATGCTTTTGCAACCTCTGACCACCATAAGAATTCAGACAATGCTGATTTTCTTCTTTCTCCTCATGCACCTTCTTTCTTATACACCCACTGCTCCTAACGCATTATAGGTTTTAACCCTCAAGCCGCATTAAGTAGGTTTTTATTTCCATTTCATCAATGAGGAAACTGAGGCACGGAGATTAAGTATTTGCTCATGGTTGCATGGCTAATGAATGGCAGAGCTGGAATTTGACGCCACACGCAGGATACATGATTTCAGGATGTTTTTATCATTTTAATCAGTTTTTTTGTCTTAGCATTGTCTGTAAGCTCTGAAGATAAGGCATAATATATGCTATATCAGGGACTTCCTGTTTTCACTCAATATTTTGTTTCTATGGTTTATCCAAGTTGTTATATGTGGCCAAGAAGTGTCATATCATACCCAAATAGTCCATCATATGTATATACCGTAATTGGCTAATCCATTCTAATCTCCAGTATTTGCGGACCTTTAGGTGTAAGCAACATTTTGATATTTTGCACAAAGTTGTTACAAAAAAATCTTTCTCATGTTTTCTGGGGAACCCACAAGAGTTTGTACAGGGCTTTCAAACGTAGTTGACATGATCTAGAGTCAAAAATGCATTTCAATCATCACAACACCCAGAGCCCTCCACTCCAGACAACTGAAGCAAACTTTCCAGGAAACAGTGCCTGTCCTGCTACTCATGTCTGGTGTTTTTAAATTTTATTTTTTAGAACACTGGATATCAATCTTTTAAATGGATTTCATGGCCCATCCGTGATTTGCAACCTGTTGTTTGAAAAACATTCCTCTAGGGTAGATATCACCCAGAAGTGGGCTTGCTATTGTGGAATATGCCAATCTTCAACTTTACTAGACAGTGACAAGGTATTTTTCAAAGTGGTTCTACAAGTCTACCCTCCTGCCCGAAGCACACATTCTGTAGAGCCACAGCTGATTCTCCTCAGCACTTGATCTTAACAGATTTCCTAAGTTTTCTCAATGCAACATAAAAAATGATATCCTATCAGGATTTTAAATCGCATTTTCCTTATTACTTCTAAGGCATACCGTGTTTTCCCCCTCTTCATTTTCCTTATGTTTTTCTTCTTTGGTGAAATGCCTCTTCATGTTTTTATCCTTTTTTTTTCTATTTTGTGTGTGTATGTCTCATCTTAATGATTCTGAGGGGTTCTTTTTTTCTATGTCACTATAGATGCTACAACCCAGTTAGTGGCTTTTCTTATACTTTCTTTGTGGTATCATGTTTAATTCCTGAATTCATTGGAAAATTTTGTATGTGCTTTGAGGAAGGGATCTAATTCCATTTTTTTCTCAATTTTCGGAGTTGTTTGTTGTTCCAGTACCATTTAATAAACTAACGATCCTATCCTAGTTATTGGCAATACAAACTTGCTAAAATTTTCCTTGAAATGTATTCAATCTATGGATTTGCAGAAAATTTAACATGTCAATACTTTTCTTACTTTGGCATTTGTTAAATTTCCACACATGTGGGAGTCCATTTGGGGGTTATTTTGTTCCTAGAGGGAGTTTGTATATTTTTGACCCAACAAACAGGTTATAATTACCCTGTCTTTATGATAAAATATTACTCCATTATTATAGCTGAAATACAACTTAGAATTATGTATTGCCCTATAGGCAGGCACACACACACACACACACACACACACACACACACACACACACACACACATATAAATTACGTATTTAGAATTTTGTATTTCCCTATAGCTATTGATATCAGTTTGTCAAATTCCTCCAAAAGAAAACAACAACAGTCTTATATACTAAAGGCAGTGTTGTAAGACTGAATGTATATTATCATGATTGGATGTAAGGTGTCCCCCAGAAGCTCATGTGTGAGACAAAGCAAAGTTTAGAGGATAAATGGTTGTGTTATGGGAGCCTTAACCCAATCAGTAAATGAATGCCCTGACAGGATGAACTAAGTGGTACCTGAATGTAGTAGGATGTAGCTGGAGGAGGGAGTATCGGAGTGTGCCTTTGGGTATATATTTTGTATCTGGCAAGTGGAATCTACCCCCCCCCCATTTCTGATTATCATGTGAGCTGCTTCCCTCCACCACACCCTTCTGCCATGAGGTTCACCTTGAGCCCTGAGGAATTGAGACAGCTGCCTATGGATTCAGACCCCTGAAACTGTGAGCCCCTAAATGAACTTTTCCTCCTCCACAATTGTTCTGGTCAGGTCTGTTTGTCACAGCAGCAAAAAAGATGACTAAAACATGTATGAAGTACCCAGAGTACTCAAATTAACAAAGACAGAAAATTGATTATAGGAGCTAAGAGAGATGCATAGCCATTATTTAATGGATCCAGGTTTCAGTTTAGAGTGACGAAGTCCTAGAAAGGAATGAAGGATCCACCAAAATGATTAACATGACAAATGCTTCCACATGTTTATTTTACCACAGTTTTGAAAACTTGCTAAAATTTTCCTTGAAATGTATTCAATCTATGGATTTGCAGAAAATTTGACATGTAAATACTTTTCTTATTTATTTTGTAAATAAAACAGATATTTTTTCTCAAAGATTTTAATCTTCTAAGAATCTTCTAGGGCTGTACAATTTTACCCATACATAGTATATCCTCTGATAGATTTTTTTAAATATTTATCTTTAAAATTTTTTTTTCAGTTGTAGATAGACACAATACCTTTATTTTGTTTGTTTTTATGTGGTGCTGGGATCAAACCCAGTGCCTCATGCATGCTCGGCAAGTGCTCTACCACTGAGCCACAACCCCAGCCCCCTTTTGATAGACTTATCATTGTTTTGTTGTTGTTAACAGAATTTTTTAAATTCTATTTTTGCTCTTGCAGTTGGCTTTTCTTTCATTCTTCTTCTCCTCCTTCTCCTCCTCCTCCTCTTTCTCTCTCTCTCTCTCTCTCTCTCTCTCTCTCTCTCTCTCTCTCTCTCTCTCTCTCTCTCTCTCTTTGGTACCCTGGATTGAATCCAGGGGCACTTATCCACTGAGCCACATCCCCAGCCCTTTTTATTTGTTTAGTTTTTATTTTGACATAGGGCCTTTCCAAGTTGCTAAGGCTGGCTTTGAATTTGTAATCTTCCTGCCTCAGCCTCCAGAGCTACTGGGATTATAGGCAAGTTCTACCATGACTGTCTGCAGCTGGCTTTTCTAAATAAATCTGACTGTAAAAATTTTCTTCTAAATGTATCTAGATTCTTTGTTTCCCCCCCACACACAGGCAATCATATCATTTGCAAATCATGATTTTCTATTTCTTCCTTTTCAGTTGTTTTTCTTTTATCCTTTTCACATCTTACTGCAAGGCCAGGAACTTTGGTGCAATTGGATTAGAAGTAGACAGAGAAAGTATTTGTTTGTCTAGTTCCTGGTTTAAAAAGATGAGTTTCACTGTTAAAAATGTTGGCTGGAGCTTTTGCTAGACACACTTGTTATCCTAAAGAAGCTCCATTTCTTATTTTTAACACATTTGCATTATTACTAGATGATGAATTTTTCAAATGAGTTTGCATCTATTGAAATGAACCTACCTTTCTGTATTCTGTTAATTTGATAAATGACCTGTCAGTCTCCTGGTGCTGAACTACTCTGACATTCTGGGGAGATCCTTGGCTTTCTCAGGCTGGGTTATCATCTTCACGTTCCTGGGGCTTGGTTTATTCTAATGGGAGCGGTTTTATACTTATTGGCTCATAATTTTCCGTTCTTCAACGTCCCTGGTTTAGATTTGTGTCAAGGTTTTACTAGTCTCCTGGAGCTAGTTTGGGAGTGGTTTCTCATTCTGTGGAAGAATTCAATTATTTGAAAATGATCTGCACTTGGGGGAATATTTTAAACTATCAATTTAATTCATTTCATTATTTTAGAACTGTTTAGGCTTTTCCTCTTGTGTAAGTTTTAATAATTGTACTTTACTGGGGAATTTATCCACTTGGTGCAAGGGTTTTCATACTATTCTGATTATCCTTTGAACTTGTGCTGGATCTGTGGCTACGTCCCCTTTGTCCTCCATAGAATTATCTCCTGTACCTTCTCCCTTCTCTGCTGGTGCTTCTCAGTATCACCAGATGAGTGTTGGTTTATTGTTACAATTATTATTATTTTTCACACCACCAACTGTTCCCTTTGTCGATCTTCTCTGTTGTACCTTGTTGTCTATTTCATCTTTTTACATCTATAAATATGTCATCTCTTTTATTCTACTTTTGGAGAGCTTACTGTGTTTCTTTTGTGTATTTTTAAAAATATATTATTTTTTATTTGGAAGCAAATAAAAAATGATTACTCTCTCAATCCCAATGTATTGAGCTAATTTCCAGAGGATCTATTCATGAGACAATACCATAATGCAGTCCTGATTAAAAACATGGAAAATACAATAAATGTTTATATGGGACTTTTTGTAACCATGGGGGTGAAGTGAAATTTAGAAATCCGTAGTCCCTTCTCTTCTTTCTATTTAAAAAGTTGCTGCTCAGGTTTCTGTTTATTCCAACCATGGTTTATCTTAAAGCTTGAAAACACGAGTTCCCACATCCCTGGACTATTTTGCTGAAGTTTCTGTTAGCTTTATGTCTCAATTGGTTCTCGCACACTGAAGCAACTTGGTGCATCTTTTTAAATATGTCTAGCCCTGAGTGGGCATTGTATAGCACCGATGGTTTTCTCTCCAACTTATTAGGTTGAAAATTTTCCAGTGTAGGAGGAGTCAAAGGACTCGCACAGTTCTCCAGCAGAGTCGGTTTCTTCCTTTCAGGAAACTTGTTCCCCAACTGGTCACAAATCATCTGCTCTTTCATTTCTTTTCCAGAGAACAGAGAAGGGCTTGTTTCCATTATTTGGAAAGCATGACATACTCTCACACATATGCAAATCTATATTCCTAGCAAATTTTTCCAGGACAGATTTGAGATGTGCCAAAGGCAGTATTCCAATTGTAAATATTTGGAAAGTTCTAGCCCATTTATTTTTGTCTCAGTTATTAACCTCCAAAACAGTACACATGGCTCCCCCACACATCCGGTTCCTGCTCATTCACTCCCCCTGTGCTTATCTACTTAAATCCCCACACTTTACTTACCCTGATTTTTACGTGAAGGAAGGAATTGTCATGGACACTTTTCCAGCTCTCTCTGCCACTGGCCACTGCCCCACACTTGGACACAGCAGGACCTGGGCTCTCAGCTTCCCCGGAGTGTGCACCCCCATAGAGCAGCAGGATATCCATCACAGTGACAAAGCACAGGAGAAGTGCCCATGTGCCATGAGAATGAAGAAAGGTGGCCGAGAGCTTCTGTACTCTGAAACCTCTCCAAGTGAGCAGCCCTTTGCAGGGCCACCCAGAGGCTACCCCTCATTTGGGCTGTGAGGGGATTAGTCGTTGTCCTAGAAAGGCCCCATGAGACCAGGTGCTGCTTGGCACCTGTGAGGGGCAGTCTCTGACTCTGCAGACAGTGCCACTCCACCCCTGCTCATCCCAGGGAGTGCGGCCTCCCTCTGTCCCCAGGGAGCCTGCCACTGTCCTCCTCACTGCTCTCACCAGCCCAGGGATCCCAAAGAGGTGGTGAGTGTTGAGCAAAGTCAAGATCCTGTCCTGCACTCCTGGGCCTTTCTATATTATGAATATTTTCAAATATTCAGCAAAGTTGAAAGGCTTTTACAATGTGTCTTTCACTGGGTGTTGGGGGGAACCTGTCTCGGAGAGGCTACTGTGAGTACACTACTGTTCTTGCCAAACCACCATCACACATACACAGTCACGTGCCACTTGATGACAAGGACGTGCACTGAGAAACACGGCAGCTGGCAGCCTTGCTGTAGTGTGAGCATAGCAGGGCACTGTGTGAACCTTTTGGTAGGTCTGGACCCAGCAGTGGCCTTGGGGCAGCGAGAGGCAGGAGGCCCCTGCTGGTGGGACTTTCCATGGTGCACCCAGACAGCCATGAGATCATAGGAGAGCAGCAAGTCCATAAGCCAGGACCAGAGGTTTCCCACCAGGATCCAGGATTGGGTACTGCACATGGTAACACGTGCTTTCAAAGGACTGGGAAGCGGCACATGTGTTTACACCAGTGTCCCCACACAAGTGAGTGATGTGCTGCAGCCTTATGATGGCTGTGGTGTCACTAGGCCACAGGAATCAGCTCCACTGATGCTGTGGGATCATCAGCTAGGCAGTCCGTCATTGACTGAAATGTCCTCATGCAGCACATGACTATCTCTCCATGCATCAGTCCCTGGCTCCTGTGTCCATTCTCCTTCTCCTTTTGACACATTTCAAGGTAAACTGCAGGCATGGCCAGATCTCTAAATAATCCAGCAGGAACATCATTCACTCCAGTTCAACATTTGGCTGTGGTTCTCTTTGTTCTTCTGCAGAAAATTTACATGCAATGAAATGTACATCTGTTCTGCATTCACTGAATTTTGATAAATGCACACCTCTCTATAACCAACACACCTGTTAAGGGCTAGTCCATCACTGATCACTCCAGAAAGTTTTCTCTGTACCTCTCGGTCAATGACCACCACTCCAAATGAAGTTATCACTCTGATATTTTCCCATCGCACGTGAGATTTTCCTGTCCTAGAAGTTCACATAAGAGGAACATAGAGTCTGACCTCCTTTGCGGTGGGCTCAGGAACCCCGCAAGATCCTTTTGGAGATTCTCTATGGTATCACGTGTTTTTGTTCCTTTTTGTTGCTGAGGAGTGAAATTTTACTTCATGATTCTCTGGGATTTGTTTCCTATTCTCTCATGATGAGTAGACACCTGAAATGTTTCCACTAGGTGTTCCAGTACAGTAAGTAGAACGGCCATGGATATTCTCCAATAAGCCTCTGTGAACACTTGTTTTGTCTCTCTTGGGCAAATAGGTGTGGAATCACTAGTTCATAGCATAGGTATTTGTTTAGCTGTATGAGAAATGGAGAGACAATTTCTCTTGAAGGGCTTTACCATGGCAGAGGTGTGAGGCTCCAGTCTCTCTACATCCCTAGCGACATTGGACATCTGTGTCATTAGTCATCCTGGTATATGTATATTGTGACCTCACTGTGGCTTTCATTTGCATTTCCCTCATGACCCATAATATGCATTTGCATATAATCTAAATTTTATTTAAATATAGAGTCATTTCACCTCCTTATAAAACACAGGTTGCCTTTAGCTATATTCCTATTTTTCACACTAGATGAGTTCCTAGGGCTGCATGTGTGGTTGGGCCTGACACGGGACTCTGAGGGCCCGGTAGGCGAGAGCCTGTCGCACAGCAGTTTGTAACCTCAGGTCGGCAAATGCTGGCGTGCAGCGAGCATCCCAAGACACAAAGGCAGTCCTAACAACAGCACTGACAGCCTCCAGGTCTCATAGTGACATTCCCAGAAAGACTAAAGCCTGCTTTTCAATTAACTAAAAGTTCTTTCTGCCTTCTGAGAAATAGACAAGCAGAAACTCAACCGTCTGAAGCCCAGATTCAAAATAAGCATTCACAAACAGTAATTTGAATTTCCTGATAACTGCACATAAATAACTTCTACTTGCCTTCCCTGTCTAAATGGGTGATTATTAATTCAGGATTTGGCATTCTCCTAAGCACTATATCAAAAGTGTCTCAGAAGTGCTTCTTGAAGTTTCTCTCCTGCCTCTGATTGTCAACAACAGCTACTTGAGTCTTTAATTTTTAATGACTGGAAACCTAAGTTATTTGGGTACTATAATAATAATTACTTCCCCAGGATGTGGGAGAAAGGAGGGCCAGATGTGGCTGTGCTCTGGGGATCCTACGTGGACTAACCCCTTACCTTTCTATAGACGTTACCTGAAAGGTTCAGGGGGAGAGCCACAAAATTAGCCCAAAAGGCAGAGTTGATGGGCAAAAGGTCATGGGGTGACAGTTTTGAGTCTGTTTGTGGTTAAACCTTTTAACTCCCTGTGACTCAGTTTCTTAATTTGCCAAATGGGGAGAGTGGAAATTACTACCTGATGAAGATAGTAACATCATTCTTCTTTATTTCTTTTTTTGGTTTCAGAGATTGAACCAAGGAGTGCTCAATCAGAGCTCCACAGCCCCACAGCCCCACAGCCCAGCTCTTTTTTATATTTTATTTTGAGACAGGGTCCTTTGCTAAGTTGCTTAGGGCCTCACTAAGTTGCTGAAGCTGGCTTTGAACTTGCATTCCTCCTGCCTCAGCCTCCTGAGTTGCTGGTATTACAGGCATGTGCCACCATGCCCTGCTGACAGTCACACCATGAATCCTTAACTTGCCCTTGCCCAAGCCCTGGAGGGCTCCTCTCCCTCAAATACTGGTGCTCCCCAGGACAGAGCCGAGCTTGATGGTGTCCTGCGTCTGTGCTCCCAGCAGGTTACTCCATGTTTCTGAGCCTCCTTTTCTTGAGATATGTTCTAGTCAGCTTTTTTTCTTCTTTTTTTTTTTCTGCTGTGAACAAAAGACCTGACAAGGACAATTTTAAGGAGGAAAAGTTTATTTGAGGGCTTACGGTTTAGAGGTCTCAGTCTGTAGATGGCCGACTCCATCCTTGGGGCTGGAGGTAAGGTAGGACATCAAGTTGGAAGAGCATGTTGGAGGAACATGGCACCAGGAAACAGAGAGAGAGAGAGAGAGAGAGAGAGAGAGAGAGAGAGAGAGAGAGAGAGAGAGAGAGAGCTCTCCTTGCTACAACAAAATATATACCTCAAAGGCACATCCCAGTGACCCACCTCCTCCCCCACACCCCACCTGCCCACAGTTACCACCCAGTAATCCCTATCAGGGGATTAACTCACTGATTCGGTTAAGGGTCTCGTAACCCAATTATTTCTCTTCTAAACCTTCTTGCATTGTCTCACACAGGAGCTTTTGGGGGCCACCTCATATCCAAACCATAACAAGCTGTAAGTTGATAATAATTTCCACATCTGAGAATTTTTATACTATCAAAAAATTAGCAGCCAATACTTATCACAGATCCTGATATGTAATGTATTTTATAAATGTTATGCTTTGTGGCCTATACATATATATTTGATTGTTCATATTCATTTTCGATATTTACTTATCAATAATTGAATATATTATCACCTGATATAAATTATGTAGCTGTTAATATAGACTATACCAAGTATTGAACATTACTTATAACACATAGTTAATAGTAAGAAAAGAAAACCAAATAACCTCTATACCACAAAACAAAAATGTAGAATAAACTAGAACCAACCATTTACAGAAAAATACTAAAAAAAGTGCATGTACAGTCAGTGAGAGAAGGGACGGGAGAGGATGTGTGTTTACACTGCTTTCTCCGCGGGGAAGAAAAAAAAATGGAAAACACGATTTCTTTCAAATGAAATTCTTTGGTGAAACCAAAATAATAACGATGGCCATTGTATTTCTCTTCCAGTTTCCTGGCATTTAACACCGACGCGATTGGTAACCTCACTTTTCTGTTGAAGGCTGTGAATTTCCGCGAGAGGGTTCTTCAGCGGTGTTTGGTGGCCAGAATTTATTACAAGGTAAAGATCAGTCATGTTGCATTTCTTCCTTTTGACTCGTGTTTGAGGCCCTCCTAGCTGGTGAGCTAGCTGCTAAATTTAGCAGAGGTTGAGTCAGCTTAATTACAGGCTTGGAAAGGGCCAGTGGGCAGCCTGGGCTTTGGAGCCAGCGCCCCTGTTTAACCCCTGCGTGTCTTTTACGGTCCATCTACCAGCCTCATTCGGCTGCCCTGGGAGGTGGCGAGTGGGGTGATTTTTAAAACCCTTATTGAATTGAAAACTCATTGTTCCACACGAATGACAAATATATTGCTCTCTGGAGGGAAAGGTTTATCAGTTAACGTAAAGATTAGCATCGTCTTAGTTTCACGCACCCTTTTTCCTATGAATCTGAGAAGCATCGTCCTTTGTATAAGCGCTGGTGGGAATCCAGAGGGAATATCCACCATGTGCAGTACTGGCAGGGTTGGCCTGAGGAAAGGTAACCCCACCCAGCAATGTCCAGTTGTCCTCTGCCCCAGCATAAATAGCCAGGAGATCCTAGGAGAAGGCTTTGCTCACCCGACATCTGTCTTGGCTCTGTGTCCAGGGCTTAGCATGCTGTAGCCAGAATCAGGCTGCTGCTCTCCCTTGGCACAGGAATCAGGTACCCAGGGGTCAGAATTGGGTGCCAGCAACTCTCCTGCTCTGGTTCCTCTCTTTTTATATCAATTACACTGTCTGTTTTCCAAGCACAGAGAGGGTAGGAAGGAGAGGGTAGGCGATGCCTGGGGACGGGTGTGCTCTCAGAAAATACTCTAGAGGCAGAAGAGTCCTGGAAGCAGCCATGGTTCCTAGGGGAACAGAGTCACACTGGGTGAGAACCTGCTGGAAGCAGGGCTTTGGGATTGTAAATCAGTTCGCCCTCCAGGCATCCATTTGAGCTGAGGCTCTGCCAGACCACAAGGGCACAATCAGATGGGTGCAAGTGGGTGCATGTCCCCTGGCCTTATCACACATGGAACCAGCCAAATATTAGAGAAGATTTTAATCAAAGCAAAAATGCTGTACTTGGAGAAGTACATGGAAGACAAATCAAAGAAGATGAATAAGTGGCAGAAGTTCATATAACAATGGAGAAAGGGCAAGGGTAGCTGGGTATGGTGGAGCAGACCTGTAATCCCAGCTCTGGAGGCCGAGGCAGGAGGATTGCAAATTCAAAGCCAGCCTCAGCAACTTACCGAGGACCTAAGAAACTTAGTGAGACCCTGTCTGTAAATAAAAAATAAAAACAGGCTTGAGATGTGGCTCAGTGGTTAAATACCCCTAGATTCAGTCTCTGGTATCAAAAAAAAAAAAGAAGAAAAAAAAATAAAGAAAAAGAAAGAATGAAAGAAAAAAGAAAAGGCAATATGTAAATACAGCTTCCCAAGACTGTAGGAGAGCCAGAGCTAAAACAGCAAGAGAAGAAAATAGACGCAGAGTGAAACTGCGGCAGAGCCTGCCTAGGGGTGGCACGTACCCTGAAATGTCCAGACGAAGGGAGCAGAGACGGTCATCACAGCCATAATGGAAAATATTTCCTTAGTGTATAAACATCCCAGATGTTAATGGAAAAACCCTGAAATCCAGAACAGAGAATATCATATAAGCAACAGACTGAGAGTGATAATTTACTCAAAAAGAGTGATCAGACGCAGTTTCATTCACATGGCTTTTCTAGAAAATTACTCAAAAACCTACTCCATAGGACATTTAAAAGAATCAAAATCAAATCAATAATAAGTTTCAATATATGTGTTTTTTTAAATAATGACAAAATTAGTATAGATGCTAAAGAATTTTTTTTAAATAATGAATTAAAAAAAACTTGAGTAACTGGTTGTGCAATAGATTGGATCTATCCTATTTTTAAAGGTAAGAGGAAAAGTAAAGTGAAGACATGCTGAATTTCTTATTTTAATCACAGGGTAGTTGAAAGGTCTTGTTTTATTCTGACTGTGATATTAGAGGAACTCAGATTAAAGTACATATTTCATTAAATTGAAAACTAACATGAATACTGAACACAGGATACTCATTTTTCAAATCACCATGGAAGACGAAGCAAAGAAGATAAATAAGTGGCCAGAAGTTCGTATAATCAGAGGGGTTGCAAAAAACAGCCCAGAAAGCGCGTCCTCAGAGCTGCTTCAGGAGTTCCCACTGCTGATCCTTGGCTGGAGAACTTCTCCAGGATTGATTCCCAATCTGCTTCCCATTAATTGTGCCTTTGTCTCTAATTTGGCTCAGTATAGTAGCCCACTCCCTGTCCCTGGAAGATTAGTGCTTTGATCTGGGACTGCATTGATCTGGTAATTCCTTGAAAACTACACTTCATTACAACATGATCTCTGGGTTCAGTCCACAGTAAACCATGGAGAGGAAGCTTTGATGCATTTCCATCCTGGAAAGGCAGAAATCCCTCCAGCTCCCACCCTTGGAAGGTAGGGATTAGGTTTAGAATGGGTTACAATGTGAAATAAAAGAGGTGTCAATCCTCTCAGTAAAAGTGCCTACTGTCAGAGAATAGAAACAAATCTAAGTACAGACATTCTGAATAGAAGCAAATATAATGGCTGTATATACATTGGCATATATATATCACAAGAATAATTTTCAAATATACTTTTGAAAAGAAGATGAGTAAATACATATTGGGTAATAACAAGATATTTTCAGAAAGTTGGTGTCTCAGTCAGGTCAGGCTGCCTTAGCAAAGTGCCACAGGCTGACGGCCTTAAACACTGGAAATTTATTTTCTCACAGTTCTGGGAGCTGGAAGTCCAGGATTGAGGTCCAGAGTTGGTTTCCCTGAGGCCTATCTCCTTGACTTGCAGGTTGCTGTCCTGTTGTTACCCCTCATGACTGTCCCTTTGTGCATTTGCACCCCTGGTGTCTCTTCTTATGAGGACACCACAGTCATATTGAATCAGGGCCTACCCTAATTAACTTGATGCCATAGGAAAAGACCCTATTGCCAAGAAGGTCACATTTACAGGTAGTGGGAATTAGTACTTCAAAATGACTTTTTGGAAGATACAATTTAACCAATAGCAACAATATTCATTTTTTAAATGGCTTCAAAGCAAAAATATAATCTAGGGCATTCCCAGAAATGTATGGTCTAAAGATAAAGCCCAGGTGTGAGTGTAAAATCTTCTAAAAAACTGAGAAGCATCAAAGGTAGGTCTTCAGCCAGGCAAAAGGCCCTTTGAAGAGGTTAAAGATATGCTTCACAGACCCTCTCCAACTATAGAGCTTCTAGGAAAATTAAGATCACTGTCTGAAGCCTTATTCATACTCCAGTGGTGTAATGTCAAAGAGATTTGTGATGTGACTCTTGCCTAATTGACTGAACCTCCACAAAGATTCATAGGAGATGCACAAAGTTTTTAAGAGAATTATATTAGCCAAGCCTCTTTCAGCTCGTGCTGGAAAGTGCTGAGACAGTACAAAATGAATACAGCCTGTGAGCCACTAAGCCTCCACCATCAGGAAGCAGACTAAGAAAAGCATCCAGCATGAATACACGCTGCCTTACATGAAAAAGGAAGGATGCCTCAGAAAGAGGAACCAAGAGCCCAGGGATGGAGCCAAGAGCCATGGATAATAAATTTCCCCCAAGTAGGAGTGAGACCTAACTAGGGAAAGTTGCCTGGCTGAGTTCAGATTGTTTTAATTTAAAAAAAAAAAACTTATTTATTTATTTTTTGTCAACAGATAAAATCCCACTGATTCTTAATTAGACAGACTCATTTAATGCCTGCTGTGAAAACTCTGTTGATTGCCCAGAAGTTCTATGACCTGAGAGGCTAGCCCTCTTCTTCCCCCACCTAGTGAAACTCCATACACTGTTTTCATCGTAGATGTGCTTTCTGCATTTCTCAGCACAGGAGTCATGTTTATGCTATTTGCTGTCCATTTTGATTGGAGCAGAGATGATCAGCCTGGGCCAATCAGATCCTCTTTTCTGTAACTAGGGAATTGGGACAAAACCTTCAGTTATGTTTTGTGGCCATTGGCATCCTAAGATGTCCCCCAATCTCCATTTTGTTGGATATAATGCTAATTTAGTTATTTTGGAAAAGTGCTGGCTGATGCTACTATTAATACTTTCTGAGGAATGGACAATAATCTGGTCCTTTGCAAAAAGACCATTATGACTTTTGAGTTCTTTTATGATTTCAGAATTTCTATAGACCACTAATGCCTATGTTCCTTCTTTTTGAACAAGAGCAGTTATCCTGTCCTGTCCCTCCACTATATGTTGGCCATGTGGAGGACAAGTAACTTGCCTCTTTAGTTCAAAGCAAGAGGAACCCTATGTGAGGAATGGCACTTGACTGGGTTTAGATGATGATATTCTGGAATTTGAGCTAACTCTATAGTGGTATAAAACCCTCGTGGGAAGGTGTGAATGTGTTTTTGGAGGAATGTGAATCATGGTGGGCCAGGATGGCCAGGATCCAAGATGGCCTTCAGAGATCTTTCCTCCTGATAGTCAAACCCTTGTATCGTCCCCACATTGTACACAGGTTGGTCTGTGGGAGTAATAGAGCACACAGATGAGAGGGTATCTGCTGAAAGCAGGTTATAAAAGATACTGTGGCTTGTGCCTTAGTTTCTCTATCTCTGTCTCTCTTCCTCCTCTTCTCTTCCTCTTCCTCTCTCTCTGTCTTCCTCTTACCTTTCTTTTTATATTTCTCTCTACCTCTTCCTCTCTCCCTCTCTCTTCCATAGTTCATCCTGGGGAAAACCATGTCATGAGCAGCCCATGTAGCAGGGAACTGAAACTTCTTACCCAAGTTCTGTGAATGATCCTGTGAGAGTGTCCTCTAGCCCTAGTCAATTCTTCAGAGCCCACAAGGACTGGGACAGTCAACAACTTGACTACAGCTCACGTGACAGCCTGAGCCAAAAGCACCCAGCCAGGCCTGGGTTCTTGACCCTCTGAGACACAATGTGTGACATAATGAGTCTTTTTTTTTTTATTTTAAGATGCTGAATTTGGAAATAATTTGTTGCATAGACATAGATAACAAATACAGCATCCCAAATAAAAAATGATTCAAGATTAGTATTAAGATATACATTTTTTCAAAACAAACTATATATATATATTTTTTTTCTAAACCAATATTTCCACTTAATAATATAGTGTAATGCTCCTTTATGCCAAAAGAACATGACTGCATTGGATTCCGACACCTCTTGTTTTTCAGTAATTATGGACTGTGCCATACTGAATCCTCAACAGCACAGTGTTTAGACTTTATATACTGCCAAATTGTTCTCTACAAATGTTGAACCAAATTGTACTTTCCCAGCACCATATCAGGGTTTAAATCTCTCCATGCTTATTTTGCTAAAACATTCTCCAACACTCTATATTCAGGAATCTATCATATTCTTTTCATATGTTCATGTTATCCATACTAGAAAAATAGATCCACTGTAAAATATCTGCTTTAATTCTATTTCAGCATAGTATTGGATGCTTATTGGAACTAATGAAATATTCAGAAGTCTATTTTCTACCTATAGTTTTTCCCTACCAGAGGAGTTGTTTATTTTTTCCTAAGTGTCTGTTTTGTAGTTTGGAGAGAAAAAAACTTTCACACACACATGGATGTTTTCTGAGTATAAAATAAACATCAGGCATGTAGTGTGGTGGGGAAAAAATGAGGGTTTTAGAATCAATGAGGATTTCCCTTTTCTGAGCTGTAGCTTCTCCTTTATAATTTGGGATAAGAAAAATGAGGGTAATACAAACTTGATGCATGGATGTAATGAGATGAAACATGTAAAAAACTATTTTAAAAAGCTATAAGTCTTATGGTCATGTTAATTCTTTTAGTTACTGCCATTGATGTAACCATTTTTATGGTCAATGCAATTAAGTATCATTGAGCTGGATTTTCTAGGGCTAGGGGTGTGGGAAGACTGCAGACATTGTTAAGCAAGGCTCCTGCCTGAGCTAGGTCACATCTAGTTTTAGCCCAAGGCAAAATGAAATAGGTACTAAGAGAAAACCTGCAAAGTTAGAGAAAGAATGTGCACTTCTATATTCTAGTGTATATTTCTGGACCAGATTTTTGCTCAGCTAGCTATAGACTGGCATCTGTCCACCTGTATTATTTTGGAGTATCATGAAATAAAATGATTCTGTTTAGCATTTGAACATCTGGCCCAGAGTCTGGACAATAGTCTTTGGGTGCTGTCCAAGGAACGGTGATTTCATTGGAATTCCACATTCCCCTAAAAATAACCCTGTGATTCGGTTCAGAATCTTTAAATAAAAGAGGCAAAAAATATGAATGGGCTTCAGAAATATGCTTTTCTCCTCAGCTCTTCAGTAATCCTCTGGAATTTTCTTCAAAAGCACATTTCACTTTAGAGAAGTTGGGTCAGCCTTCAAAGAACATTCTAGAACCCAACTTATTCTGGAGGAACTACCTGGTCCCCACCAAAGAATATGAGCATGCACTCCTCTGAGAATGCATTTCCCCTTGGGGTTGCTGGTGGCCATGGAGCGAGCCCTCCCTGGACTCCCTGGAAGCTCGCATCTCCAGTTTTCCAAAATTGTCTGCAAACCCCCTCTCATCAAGGCTGCTGCATCACTTTCCCTTTGGTGGGGGAGAGGGAACAATGACCCATGGCTCATCACATTGAGAACACCCTAGTAGAGACCTTCTGTCATTTTACAGAGAAAATCTGTCCAGAAAATACGTTTAGCCAGTGATTTTATTTTCAAATATGCATGACAGAATCAGACAGAGGATGAGGCAGCGGATGGCTGAAAACAGCCAGTCAACCAGGGGCAGAGTCGTGTCTGTTTCATCTCCTGGAACATCCTCCCACTCTCTGTCTACTCACTTCGTGTGTGTGAGTCCCCTGGGAAGGGTCTCTTACAGCCACCTAAAGCAGGATACCCTCAGCACCCTGCCAGGCTAAATCACAAGGCAAGGGAAAGGAAAGGGGCTTTTCAACGAACACCACAAATGATCATGGAAATCCAGGGCAGTGTGCTGGCTTGCTTGCTACTACCCAGGGGCTTGTTCCTTATTCAGGGTTCTAGATGTGAAAGGGGATTTGGTGGAGACTGGCAATAAGATGATCAGAAATGGAACATTCTGCCTTCTATTTAGAAAAATTCCTGTCACCTACAGTTGTTCTTGTTGTGGCCAGTGGACGACCTGACTACTCTTTGAGTGTGCATGACTTTAAAGCTCTTGATTTAGATTTTTAAAACATAATTAAAACCACAGTCTTTGTAGCAACAGTATCTTCACTTAGCTCATCTGGCTGGGCTTGGGAGTTCATCTAAGTTCTCATTTATGGAATATGCAAGATGTCTGTTCTATGTTGATAGCTGGAGGCACGTTTATGGTGCTTGTGGAGGAAAAAAGGCCATTGGAACATCCTTCAGTCAGTCCTTAAGAGCCTTGGTCAGGGGGTAGCTGGTAGGCTCAGAGGGAGCTGAGACATTCCTTTGTGGGTGAACCCGGAGAAAGTCCAGAGCTGATTTGCTCGTATTCCATGAAGAATTTAAGGGTAGGTGTGGGGGACAGAGTGGTAGTAGCCAGTTATTAGAAAGTTACATTTTCAATAATCTGCATTTGTTCAATTTCTAAAATCCAATACAAAAACCTGAATGGCAGGTATTTTACAAAAAAAAAAATTTCATGGCACAGAAATGTCAAGAACTTTGTTCCAGATTCTGATCATCAAAGACAGGAGAAAGGATTAGAACCCAAATCCCTGAGCTCACAGTTTGCATTGAGCTTGATGCATCTTCTCATTCCCTAGGCAGAGCGGGGCAGGGAAGCCTGAGGGAAGGGACCTTTTTGTGTCTCCAGAGCACATCAGCTGCCTATGCAGAGGCCGCTTTGTGCAGAACTGAGGCTTCCTCTCTGCTGACTGGTGCTTGAAGGTCCTGGATGTGGAACGTGTTCCTTTTGCTCAGTGAGCCATCAGATTCAAATCCTGACCCTCCTGAGACGGGGAAAGGGTGATGTCCTGGTTAGCTACATGGTGGCCCAGGAAGGAGTAGGTCATGGTCTTTGCCCAGGAGAGGACAAGAGGGAGACCCAAGGCAGGCTGAGGCCCCTGTTGGTTCCCAGGGCTCCCCTCACTTCCAACTTTCTCCATTTTTCTCTCACAGAGAAAGCCCTAAATCCTCTTTCTAGAGAAATTTTGAGAAGGGAATGGAAGAGAAAGGAGGAAATTGAGGTAAAGGTAAGGGACAGAGAAAGAAGCCACAGTCCTGATCATGACATGGGAGGTACAGGGTTCCCATGGGAGTGTGGGGCTGGAAGGGCCCCTCGGGTCATTGAGTCAGGCCTACCTTCAGATTGAGGAGGGCTTCCTCCCGGATCACAGTCACCCAGGGCAAAGGTGGGACAGGGCTCTGACTAGGCAGATGGCAAATATCTATTTTTCCTCAAACTCCCACCCATTATTTTCAGCAGCCATCAGTGGATCTTTCTGGGTCAATCCCCCTCGTGTTCACCCACCAAGAATTTTCTGTTTTCCTCCTTCCTACCACATTTATTAACTGGAACCAAGAGGTGTTCTTTCTCCCCCAGTTATTTATGTATTCCATTATTATTTGCATCAATATGTATCCATAGATATTCATCTTGCACTTTGTGTTCTAATTTAATAGTATGGAGGGGCCCCTGCCTTTTTTGATCATTTGCTCACCTGGGGGCTCTTTATGCAGCATTCCTGCCAGCCCTGTAATCCATCGTGTCTCCAGGGAGCCCTGGGTCCTTCTCTTGGAGAATGGTATTTAAAAACCAATGTCTGGTCACAGCACTGTCACTGCTGGGGACTGTCCAAAGCTGGGAAGTCAACCTGTGTGTCTGTGAAGTCACATGCATTGGAATCATGAGCTGTGCTCATGGCTCTGTGTCCAGGGCAAAGGGCTCATCACCTACCTCCTGTCCTCTCTGTGACCTCTTTCTCTGGGACAGTGGAAACCTGGCTTTTACTGTCTATTCCCCTCTTTCTTATCTGCTCATCCTGGCATGCACGTGAAGCAGTTTCAGAATCATGGGCTCATGCCCCTGTGAGACACGTTTGCTAACTGGAATACAGTATTTTCCACTGTGACTCTATCCTTCCAAGCAGCATTGCCAAAGTATCTTTAATTATTTTTTTCTTCCCCCTGTCAGCATGATTATGCTATTTATTTTATATTTATTTTTTAGTTGTAGTTGGACACAATATCTTTATGTTATTTATTTATTTTTTATGTGGTGCCGAGGATCGAACTCAGGGCCTCGCATCTGGTAGGCAAGCACTCTACCACTGAGCCACAGCCCTAGCCCTATGCTATTTATTTGTAACACGCATTCCTATTGGTGTATTCCACTTTGAGTTCCTCTACATCCACTTGAGTTTTCTTGGCTATGTGAAACATCGCTAAGTTTGCTATACAGAGAGTACCTTCAGGGACCTAGAGGTCCTTTCTCACCCTAGCCACTCCATTTCCATCTCTTTCCTTTTTTTCTTAGCTAAGTGGCAAGTTTCTTTAGTTTCTGATTTATCCCTCCTGGATTTCTTGCCCATAAATGAGCAGACGCATGTAAGTCTCCTCACATTTCCTTCTTTCTCCTATGGAGGATAGAACACTGTGTTACTCCTTGTATTTATTTTTCCACTTAACAGTATGTCCTGCAAATCACTCTAATAAGTTTATAGTGATCAACCTTATTTATTTTTAAAAACTGCAGAGCAATGAAGTGTGTGGATATAATTTGGCTTGCTCAAAGTCCTATGTATTCAATTATGTGTTCAGTCCCCCCCCTCAATTTTGTAACTATAAATAATGTTACAATGAAAAACTTTATAGATATAAATTTTGACATCGTTGGAATTGTAAGTTTTAGGCAGGTTTCTAGAGATGTAATTGCTGGGTCTAAAGGTAAGTGCATTTGTAGTTTGGATAGACATTGCCAAATTCCCCCTCAGAGTAATGTGAGGCTCCCTCCCTCTGAATGCTGCTTGAAATTCCTGTAACGGGGAACCTTTTCCCCTTTCTCAGTGAGAGATAAAGATTGAAACCCTGGAACTCCAGCAAGAGGGAAAGGGTAGCAATGGCAATGTCTATTTGTCAGTCTCCTCAGCAGAATCCATTCTTGTGCCTTTTGAGTTCTGGGTTTGGCAGGTGAGAAGTGGTGTCTCCGCATTGCTCTAAACAGAGTGACTACAAGCGGTTTTCCAGCTGTGAGGGGGTCACTGTAACATATAGTTCAAGTATTGCTGGTTCTTGTCATTTTCCCTTTTCTCCACAGGGTTTTGGTATATTTTGTCAATCAAGTTTTTAGAGTACTTTCTACGGGAAGGATCATTTTGTCATAATGCAAAAGTTTTCCGTCAATTTGAAGTTTGTCTTTTGACTTTATTTATGGTGCTTTTTAGCCATGCAGAAATGCTTTTTATAGTCTTTGGGTTTTTAGCTCACAGTTAGAAACCCTTTCCTATCCTTGGGAAAGATGAATTCCCCTCATGGGAGCTTCAATATTAATTACCTAGAGAGTCAGCGGATCGAGTTTGGAATTGCCAAAGCAACTGAAAATTGAGGAGGAACATCCAAAAACAGGAAGAAGTCACAAAGGGAACCTTCAGACTATGGGTATGCACACCATTTAGATCCTTGACCAATTCTTGAAATACCCGTGGAAAGGCAGGGACGATGACAAGGAGCTCAGGGAGTTTTAAGCTGGAAAAGCTTAAAGAAATTCAGCCCCTCATGCAGAAGTCAAGTTTGTAATTGGAATCCTGACAAATTAGAGAAGTGCAGTACACTCAGCGGGATTTCCATGGAAATGCCAGAAGGGTCACAGCTTAGAAGTAAAATGATGTCCCAGGAAAAGGGATTTGCCTAAGGATTAATGCTAAAACTAAAAGAAACCAAAGCAAACCAAAGTAGACTCTTCCTGACAAGGCAGAAAACCAAGCCTCCACAAGTTGAAGTTTACCTGCTAGCAGTTTAACTGCATGCTAGAATAAAACCAACACTCTTTAGGGGAAGATATCAAGATTCCAAGTCAGTCTTACCACAGCATCCACTTGACAATGAAATAAAAGACATGTAAAGAAATGGGAACATGTGCTTCATAGTCAAGGGAAAAATCAGTCAATAGTAAAAGACCTAAAGGTTGAAACAAATGACCCAGATGTTGGATGTAGCAGACAAGGATCTTTTAAAAAATATGAGTAAATATATTAAAAATTGGTCAGGAAGATATGGATGCAATGAAGGAAGAGAGGGTGTTTCAGAAGACTTTGGAAACTAAAAGTATTAAGTGGGAAATATAGAACTGAAAAATCCTCTAAATACAAAATTAATTGGATGATATTAACAGCAGACTGCACACAACAGAGACTGCACATATCTGTGAACCTGAAGATGGGTCAACAGAAATTATTTGAACTAATGTTCAAAGAGGAAAAAAATGGATAAAATGAACAGAGCATTGATGGCCTGAGAGACAGGATTGCACACCCTGGTATACGTGCAATCAGAGTCTTAGAAGGAGAGAGAGGCAGAATGAGAGAATTTTAAAAATTTTTAAATGTTATCAAAATAGCAGTACACAAATTCAGAAAGCTTAGCAACATTGTAGCAGGAAAGGATTAAAAACAAATATAGACATGGAACACCTTATAGTACAACTTCTAAAAATCAAAGACCAAGTTCAGTCTCAAAAGTAACTGGAGAAAAATGCCACTAGGTGCAGACAGCAATGATGAGCAAGATGACAATCAACTTCCCATTAGAAATTGCAGAGCCAGAGGACAGTTGGGAGATATCTTTATAGTGTTGCTGAAAGAAAAAAAATCTATCTAGAGTTCTCAATCCAAACATATGCAAGACCTGAGCTCCAAGAAATGCTAAGGAAAAACTATATAAACTATATAAACAAATGGATCTAAATGAAAATTCAGATCTAAACTAAAGACCACTTAAATTGCTAAGTGTGCAGGATTTCTTAGAATTTAATTGGTTGTTTAAAGCAAGAATAATTATTTAGGGTTTATGACATATTTAAAAGTGAAATATATGGCAACAGTGTCATGAAGTATGGACTGTTGTATAAATGAAATCGTTCTATTCTAAGGTCCCTGCATTACACATGAAGTATGGCGTTGATTCAGCCAGTGTGGCTCAAGAAAGTACCCAGACTTGGGTGGCCAGCGAAGGCAGCAGAGGCAGCAGTAACACCTCTGAGCTGGCTCTGCAGTCTTCCCTCATTCTCATCCTAATTGATTCTCCTTATTCTGTGACTTCCAGAACTTCGTTAATGTCAACCACGAAGCTCAGTATATTCTTCAGTGTCTTTTTTTTTACTCATCTGAATTCTAATAAGTTTTTTGAAAGCTCAATTTTAGGAAAAAGTTGTATGGACATATGTTCTTGGGTATATCTTAGAAACAGACACAGCAAAATAAGGTGACTTCAATTGTGAGGGAGGAATTATCTCTGTCTGTACTCAATGACACCAGAACCACACTGAATCACTATACAACTATAATTTGACACTTTAACCTTTATTGGAGATTTTACATATTGGATTTCCTTAAGCTCATGACACCATAGTCATCTTCTTCCTCACCCTAAAATTCCCTGTTAACTGAAGCTCTAGTCCTCAGTCCTAAAAGCTTTAAACTAGCCTTACTTAGATGCCCATTGATCCCCTTCAACCAGAAAATGATCATGCTGGGCCATTCTGCTTTCTTCACCATGCATCAGCCCTTCTTTTCTCCTCTTTCCCTCTCCATAGCGCCTTCATGGTACGGGGACACAGGCTGCTCACCTGGTCTCTGAGGGCTTCCTTGACACTCACATCCCTTCTCTAGTGCACACGTCACATAATTTCCCAGGTCAACTTTCTGTAAATACTCACTGTAAACCTTGCTCTTCTGCTCACAGAAACCCATTAGCACTATCTCCCACTTAATTAAGATAAAACCCTTTGTCACTTGTCCAGAGATTCTCTATTATGAGGATCCAGGTGTCATACCTGAGAACCCTCCAGAAGCAGATTCTGATAGATCTCTGCTGATTTCATTTCATGCTTTTGTTTATTTTTGTTTTAGAATTAAAAATGCTCGAAGAATAAAAAAATAAATCAGTCCGTGTTGCATTTCTACTCACCTAAATAATTTCCATTCTCTGAGACTGTTTTTTCTTGACTTGAAATATCTTCCAATCTCCAGGTACTATGAAATATATCCCTTACCTCAAGGCTGTACATCAGTGGATCATCCATCACTTCCTTCTCTGAATGCATTTATCACTGACAATTTATGTAGCTCAATTAAATATTTAAATATTAAAAAGAAGAAAGTATCCTGGGGCAAAAATAAAAACTTGTCAATACAAAGGAAAACATGGACGAAGGAACAGAAATTCAAGGAGACAGACTACAAGTAGCCATGTGGTAGACTTACACCCAACAGAATCATTAATTATATTAAGTGTAAATGGCATAAGTATTCTAATTAAAAGGCAGATGTTGTCATAGGATGTTAAAATAAGGTCAAATGTTTTAAATGTAAAGACAATAACAGGAAAAGATATAGCATGAAACTACTGAGCTCAATAATATCAAAGAGCTCATACTGATATCAGTTAAAGCAAAATTTAAGACTAAAGTATAGCCAGGGAGAAAGAGAGTCATTTCATGACTATTAAAGAGCCACTTGAAAAGACAGAATAATCCTAAATAGCTATATACCATAACAGAGATTGAAAAGACATGAAGCAGAAATTGACAAACATGGGAGAAATGGATGAATCCAGTAACCAATGAAATAAGTAGGTAAGACTTCAGCATGGCTATAGAAGATGTGAACAACACTATTCTTCAGTGCAGCCTTCTTGACATTTATAGGTTTTTGTTGAAAAGTACATGCAGAGACATCATGTTGGCTATAAAATATCTTAATAACTTTGTAAGAATTAAAATAGTATAGAGTGGTTTTCTATTGACAATGGAATTGAATTAGAGATCAATGACAAAATGATATCTTAAAAATCTCCCAAACATTTGGCAATTAGGCAATACATCTTAAAATAAACTGTGAATCAAAGAAGGAATCACAAATGGAATTAGGAAATATTTTAAACTGAGTGACAATGAAAATACAACATGCCAAATTTTGTGAAGTGAAGGAGTCCTTAGAGGAAAATATAGAGCTTAAAATGCTTATTGTAGAAAATGAGAAGTTTGTAAATAAATAATATAAGTTCTCACCTTAAAAAGTTAGAAAAAGAAGAGCAAACTAAATACAATAAAGGTTAAAAATAAACATTAGAAAGAAACTAATGAATTAGAAAACAAATTAGAGAAAATTGATGGACCTGAAAGTTTGTTCTTTGAAATGATTAAAAAATTGATCCTTAGCTGTACTGGTCAAGAAAAATAGAGATGGTAGAAATGAACAGCATTAAGGATGGAAGAGGGGACATCATGACATGCTAACACACACTACAAACATTGCAATATGCTAAGATAATAACCCACCCTAAATAAATTTAAGAACTTAGAATAAATTTCTGGAAAAATACAATTCTCAAAAGCCAATAAAAATAAAAGATCTAAGATGTCTATTAAATGAGTTTAACTTGTCAAGAAACATTCCTGCAAAGAAAGTTCCATGTTTATATCATTGTATTGTTGAATCTCATAGTCATTTAAAGACAAAATATATATGCCACATTTTCTTAATCCATTCATGTGTTGATGGACACCCAGGCTGGTTCCCTAGTTTGGCTATTTTTAATTATGCTGCAATATACACGGGTTTGCATGTATTGTTGTAGATAAAGATGACTTTAATTCTTCAAGATAAATTCTGAGAAATGGTATTGCTGAGTCATGTGGTGGGTTCTGTGAATTGTCTATTGAGGAGTCTCTATATTGATTTCTACTGTGGTTATACTAATTTATGGTCCTACAACAGTGCAAAAGTGTTCCTTTTCTCCATATCCTCTCTAGTATTTATCATTATTTATGTTCTTGATGGCTGCCACTGACTAGTGTGAGATGAAATCTCAGCATCGTTTTGATTTGCATTTTCCTAATTACTAAAAATATTGAACATTTTTTCATATATTTGTTGTCAAGTTCCTTATCAGAAACTTTGTTGTTGGATAAGGGTGAAATTCTTGACCTAACACAGTGGACTTTACTAAGTCCTACTGTGCACTAGGATAAAGTCACAGGAAGCCAGACTCTGGTCTCCAAAGGCTGCCATCTAGTTCAGAATACCTACCTTCACATTTTTGACTCTACACAGGGTAGAACCCACATTCACTCCTCATCTGGTTTATAAACCTTCTATAAAGTAGCTTGGGATCCTGTTACTGATGGAAAAATCAAAGACCAACAGAAATGAATTACATCAGAGATAACATTTCAGCAAAAACTAAAATATTTAAACTAGACTTTTTTGTAACATGTATTCAACTCATCAAAAACTTTTATTTTACCAATTAAGTGTGTCCAAAGACTACCAGTGACATTTCCTAAAGGAAAGTAAATCAGGCTCATAATCTACACAGGTAAATTGCTTCAGGAAAATATTTATAACAAGCCTTTTATTTTCTTTTATTCTATTAAATCAATTTGACAGGGAATATCTAAATAACATTCCTTTCTATACTCATTCTGAAAGTGTACATATTCAGTCTTCATCTCTCAGAGCAGAGCCAGGAAATGGATCCTAGAGATCATCTAGTCCAACATGTCATTTTATAGCAAATAACTGAAGTCAAGGGAAGTTGTCACTTATTAGAGGAAACATAATGTGTATTTCCATGTCTCTATTCAATATATTTATTAACTATCATGTCCAGTACTGCATTTCAATAAAGTAAGCATGGATATTTTGGGAAAGATGCCCAGCTAGGTGATATCAATAAACAGAGAACCAACACAGAAGAAATCTGGAAGAACTCACCATACTTAGCCTAGACCTGAGAAGCCCAGAGGATATGAGATCCCTAAGTAGACGTGCTCTGGAACAGAGGTGCCAGCTGGACCATATACCGCAGTTATAGCAAATCATGGGACATGTTATCTCTTGAGCCAAATGAAAGAACAAGACCCTTCACAGAGCAGCACCTCATGAAGGTCTTTCCTCTTAAAGGAGAGCTTAGAAATGAAGACATGGGAACAGAGGTAAAGAACACAAGGACTGTAACGCTGCTGCAGAGGATTGGACCAGTTGATCCTTGAAGTCTCAAGCAGCTCCAGAGGACTTTGTATGATTTATTTTTATGTTTGTATTTATGTTCTGTCAACAACCTTCATAAGCTTTGGGATTGCTTTAATGAACAAATGATAAGTTTAAAAATGATAATGGTGCCATCAGGAGCAGAAACCAGTGCTGGTTTATAACTATGTCTTAATCTGTGCTGCAGAGTTGGACACAAAGGGCAAGTTCTCTCATTCTGATTTGTCATGGCCAGTGAATGTGGGAGCCCTTCACCTCGGGTGAGGCTGGCTTCATTAGTCACATTGGGTCAGACAGTCAAATCTCTTACATTCTTATTTGACTCCTTTTAGAAATTTGCATCATACAAATTATGGGTCTCTTGGGCAAGCATATTGTAGGTGCAGCAAGAAAATTATTGGCACAGGACGTGAACCCATGCCAAATATCTTGAAATAATCCCAGTTATGTCTCTAAATTTTTAAGAACAAAATTAGATTCAAACTCATCCGCAGGAAATGAATACTAACAAGACAATGAGTTAACAGGAACAAAAATTCACTTAATTTTCAAAGGGTGATTTCAGCTGTGATGCTAAACTCAATTATGCTAACAACACTGACTAGTCACAATGAACCCCATTTGTCAGAAAAGTTATTTGTTATCAATTCCCTTCCCTGAACCAATAATTTCATTATTGCACCTACTATGCTCTTACTGAAAAGACACGCAGTTTTTGTGATATAGAAACTCTTTTGGGGGGTGGGGCACACTCCCAGCCCTATTTTGTATTTTATTTAGAGGCAGGGTCCCTCTGAGTTGCTTAGCAACTCGCTTTTGTGGAGGCTGGCTTTAAACTCGCAATCTTTCTGCCTCAGCCTCCCGAGCTGCTAGAATTACAGGTGTGTGCCACCATGCCTGGCCAGAAACTCTTTGGAAGGTGGCAAATAAGACACTTGGCAGTGCTGACCCAACGTATCTAATCAGTAGTTGGCAAGATATGGTACCTAAAAATGATAATGGAAAATTTCTGTTTTGAGTGTCCTCCAAATTGTTCCTGGTTAAGTCATAAAATCAAAAAGAGGGAAACTCACTATTTAAACCCACAATTGTGACTTTGGTTTGAAAAAGAGGAAAAAACTAATTTAAACTCTTGTAAGAAATCTTGAGATTAAGTATGAGTGCAACTTCATAAGTCTTCTCAAGGTGATACTCTGATATCTTGTAAATTTTAAAGCTTTTATAGGCCAATGGTTACCTTTTGCCCACAGTATAAATTAATCTGGATATTTGTGCTAAATTGAACCATTATTCTTATTGCAAGCAAGTCAAAGAAGTAGATGGCATGTTTTGCAAGGTCTTTTCATCTTCCTTATAGTCTGCTGAAGGAGGAGAGCTAGACAAAAGGCTGATATCAAATAATATATGCAGGTAGTAGTTAAGAATCAGACACACACAGAGAAGTCAGAATGTGGTGGAGGCTGGGGAAAACTTACAACAAAGTTTCACCATGTCAATAATCCAATTAATTTTTAAACCAAAATTAATTGGATTATTGGAGTTCAAATATGGCTTGGTTCTGTGGCTCAAATAATCACTAAGATCTCTCCCTCTCCCTTCCTCACCCCTGCCTCTTGGCTCTGTACCTGGGTTCCATTTCAAAATGTTTTTTCTCTCTATGATGGCAAAATGATAACAACTTCATACGTTCTAGTCAAGTAGGAAAAAAAATCAGCAGACCTATAAGGGTTCACTGAGTCCCCTGGGCTCTGATTGGGTCATGTGCCCATCCCTGAACCAATCACTGTGGCCAGGGAAAGGCAATGCATTAATTGGCTGAGGCTATACCAAGGGTCCCCTTGAACCGGGCTGAGAGCAGGGAATGGGAAAGCTTCCCAAGGAAAAATCCAGGTGTTGTTATCAGGAGAGGGATACATGTATAGTAGGCTGCAAAACAAAATAAACAAATAAATAAAATAAAATTTTAAAAAGTACACCCCCATTATATCAAGTCTTATCTACCAGATTCTAAGTTCAGTGGGGACCAAGATCATGTCCTATATTTCTTTGGGTCATCCACAATACCTAGCTTACAAATAACAGGTATTTAATCAGCATACATGGGTTGATTCATTGATAAATTCAGTAAATCTGGGAAGTCTAACATTAGAACTCACTCTGGATTTTACTCAAACCCTTTCTGCTAACTAGAAAATGGCCATACTCCATTCCAGATAGCTGGAATTTCCAATATTGTCTTCATTCATAGACCTGCTTTATTTTCGATAGAGGAACTATGATTTGAGTCTGCATTAACAATAACAATCTTGAACAGGACCATTCTAGGATTGTGCATAATATCTCACACAAACCTCATGAAAATCCTGTGAGGAGAGGGTAATCATGATCCCTATTTTACTAAGAAGGAAAACGAGGCTCAAAAAAGTCCAATGACCTATCCAAGGTAACACACCTAATAAATGGCAGAACTAGGATCTGAGCCCAGGTCAGTCCTCCCACTGTCTCTGCTTAGCCAAGTCAGATTGTTCTGTAAAGCCCAGGGGTAGATGCCACCAGCTTCTAGAACATCCCGGCTCGAAGCAGCCAACACTGCTACACTTCTTGGTACATCTCCCACACCCCTTATTTTGTTCTGATGTGGATAACTGTTTACAAAATTGTCTCTCCCATTCGATTCTGATATTATCCGTTGTGCCCTCAAGAACAGGAGACAGCAGAAGCCAGAAAGGTAGCAGCATGATATAGGGGAAAAAATAGGAAGATGGACAGGAGCAACAGGAGGGTGCTTTTGGACCACTAGCTGCCCTAGCTCCTAGGCCTCCTGCTGCCCTTCTGCAGAAGCAGAGGCAGGCTCTGAGTTCAAACTGGTCTTCCCAGATCAGAATTCCAAAATGGGGCTTTCATCCTGCATTCCCCAAGTCAAACTTTTCAGTAAAACTATATTCATAAAAAGCCTGGCTCAACTTTGTCAATTTGATCTTTAAAATATTTAATTAATGTTTGTTTACCTTGACTACTGAGTGCTTTGACAGGGCCTCATATCTTGCACACGATGCAGATGTCCCCTTTCCTTCACCCTGGTGGTGACCCTGTTCGGGCGTTCTGTGCTACCTCTAGAACAAAGCCTGAATAAACTCACATGAAATTACCTTCTTCCATTTGCTCTTCCAACTTGGTCTTCTGTCTCTTCTCCAACAATCTGTCCCTTTCGCTTTCCTCTCTCTGTTCAATTTGTCCCCCGACCCCGCAAGATTTAATATACTCCTTCCTTTAAAGGCCTAATCTATGACTGGCTCCTTTTTCTTGAATCAGATCCCACATTGCCTCCCCACTGGCCCAGGCCCTGCAGGCCTGCCCGGGCTCACCCACTATACTGGACACTCCTCGACATCAGGGGCTGCCTTAAAGCCATTGTTTCTTCACCCTCTCTGCCACTCCTTACTCCAATATCTCCCAGTAAGCTACTGAGTTAATGCTCAGTAAATCAATTTCTGTGTTGGATACTTTGGCAAACTCCAGTTTATTCCCACCTGACAGCCAACTTTTTCTTTAATGCATGATAAATAGAGGCAGCAGCCTGGGAAGTGAGCCAGGAAGTCCTCTTACTGGATTTCATGTGAAAACTTCAGAGAAGACAAGAAGATGAGCTTGGGAGGTGGCAGAACCAGAGGGACATCCTGGGGCTCAGGGGCCTGCAGGAAGTGGCAGTTCTAGGACTTGAACTTATTCTGATTTTGCCTTTAATATGACCTTGAGTCCTAGAGACTACTCACCCCCAACCGGAGCCCAAAACTGTTCTGATTTCAGCTCAGTATAGAAAAAAAATAAAATATTTTTATAGGAAGTCTTAGCTTTTTCAGAATGGAAAACAATTTTCTTAAAACATAGTAGATATTAGGACCTAAAAAGAATCATCCAAGTATTAATGGTTAAAGAGGTTTACTTTAAAATGTGGGACCAAAACTGGAAATGGATACCTTTGTGGGGAAATATTGATTGCCAAATTTAGTTTCACTTATTCATCCATTCAATGAATATTTATTCCCTTTACTGTGGGCTAAGAGTGATGGCCAAGATAGGTGTCGTTTCTAGCCTTGTGGAAATTTTACCACATATATTTTAAGTCACTTCTGAGAACTCTTACAAATTATACTAAATCAACCAATAATTAGATAGTAGAATAAATTATACATAACTTTCCTGGGTTCATATATGAATGCACAACCCATGTAACTCCACCTCATACACAACCACAAGAATGGGAAGTTGTACTCCACATGTCAAAATACATTCTATTATGCATAAGAACAAATTTTAAAAGTTTAAAAAAATAACAATTATTGAGCTTATAATTGGTGCCTGGTCTAGATTCTTGAGATGTATTAGTGAACAAAATAGAGATCCCTGTCCTCAGGGAGTTTATAGTCTAGTTGAGCACAGTAGACGATAAGCATGATCAGTAAGTACTTTAAACCCTTTAGAAGAAGAAATAAGTGTGTTGGCTAAAAGAGAAAATAAAGCAAGATGGGAGTACGTATAGAGCTTTTGAGAAAAACTAAGGAAGCCAGAGTGGTTGGGGTGGAGACAGGGAGAGCAGGTGGACACAAGGCCAGAGAAGTGATAGGGCAGATTATGTAGCTGTGTGGTCACTGATAAGACTTTGGCCTTTACACCAAGTGGAAAAGAAGCTACCGACGGCTTTGAACAGAGGGATGATATGACGTGACTCTATTATAAACACATCCCTCTGCTTGCTGTTCTGAGAATAATAAACCAGGCAGAGGGGTGGAGCTGGGGTAGAGGAAGGAAGCTAGTTAGGGATCCCTTAGCTCAGGATCCCAGTGAGAGAAGGCAGTGGCTTGAACCAGCATGTGCTGATGCCAGGAAAGGGTCAGATTTCTGTCACTAACCTGTAGTTATTAGGAAAGTGGCTTGTACTACCATACAATGGAAAGTTACAAACACCTTCATTTTGATGTCTTGTCTGTCTTCTTCTAGTTAAAATCTTTATTCCTAGTTGAACATTTTCTGGTAGACAGTAGGCACTCTATAATAGAGGTTTAGTTGAATTAAACCGCCATGACAGTAAAATACTATTGTTGGGAAGCTATTGCTGACCTTGAACTTATCAAATGGTAAGATATCTGGCTTCGTTGTATGAAAAAAAAAGTTAAAATCTAAGGATATCATTTGTCTTTAAACTTTTCAGAAATGTCATAATGCATTCTGTGAAAATGAAATCATTTTCTGCTTTTTAATTTATGAGAATTTAGATACTCTTTACCCAACTTCATTCCATTTGCTCCGTTCACACTTAGCTGGCCCCACCCTGATGCCACTGAATACTCACTGCTGAGTGTCCTGTTGTGCCAATATCTTTGGTATGTCCCCCAGAAGCCCACTGAAGAAAAAGGGACCCCCAGGGCAGCGCTGTTTACCATTTGATCTTTTCCCTCTCAGCAGGTATTATTTACTTGTGCTATTGTTCCCAACAGTAGTGCTCCACCCTGGTTGCTCATTAGAATCACCCAAAAAGCTTTTTTTAAAAAATGCTTCTGCCCTGTCTTATTCTCATATTTTATAGAATTTTTTTTAATTGTAGCTGGGCAATTTATTTATTTATTTATTTTTATGTGGTGCTGATCAAACCCAATGCCTCACACATGTTGGGCAAGTGCTCTACCACTGAGCCATAAGCCAGCCCTTATCCTCAGAATTTTTTATCTTGTTAGTCTAGTGTTGAACACATGACAATAGTAGGTTTAAAAATCTGACCAAGTGATTCTCTTCTGCAGCCAACCTCTGCTTCATAGGATTTAATCAATTCAATCAATTTGTTTTAGTTGTATGCATTCCCATCTCCATTATTTTTGTTTCCAAAAGTGTGCCCCAAATCATCTATTTATAGTACTGGAGGAGCCTGCAAAAGGCATCTGTGATTTCAACGTTTTTGTGTGTATTCACATTCACGTTCCTCCAGGGAGCCCATGCCAACAACCTGGCATCTAAATATCTGCATATCTAAAGACCAGAGTTCTCCCAGACATAATATTGCTTTTTTACATGAAATTCAAGAGCAACTTCAC